>NW_022589709.1:9107994-9707994 GCF_004348235.1 Phoca vitulina
GAGTGTAATTATCAGTGGTTGACACCATTGATTGAAAGTTGTACTATTATTCAGTTTCTTTGGAACTGAGACTATAGCTTTTAGAATTATATTGGATAAATCTCTCTTACAGACCCACCATTTAGCATCAGTTCGTATGTCTGACTCTCACTGTGACTCTTTTATTATGACATCTTTGTGTGCCTTAAACTTAGCTCAATAGGTTACAAAGTAGATATTAAATAAATGTTAATTGAATGAATAAATGAATTAATTGGCCACTTTCTAAATTTTATAGAACTTAATAAAGCTATACATACTCAGTTTTGCCTCATGGTTTTGCCATAATACGGTCTATCTAAGCAGATTCTATCACCCCAGACAGGATGATACAAGATAGCTGATGATGCTGTTCATGACTTACAGTGAATATTTTATTGTTGTTCCTGAAAAGTCAACTAGAACAAACAAATGAATTACTGGATGTAATTCCAACAATACTTCCAAAGAAATTGTAGAGAATTTAATAAAAGCATTTAAAAATTCATTTGGAAATTTAAAAAAGCACTTGAAAGCAGCAAAATATGTATTACTGACATTGCATCAAATATATAAATCAGTTTCTGAGGATTGATAGCTTGACAATATTAAGTTTGACTATCCAGGAATATGTATGCCTCCCAGTTTATTAATTTTGTTTTAATATCCTTCAGTAAAACATTATGGTTGCCTCCATATAGACCTTGGATACCTAATAATTTTGTCAAAGGCATTTTATATAATGATTTTGCTATTGTTGATAGTCTTTTATTGTACTTTCTAATATACTATTGCTAATATGTAGTAAATTATTTTGGTATACTTTTTGGTAGCCAGATGTCTGACTAAACTTTTTTCCAGTTATGTTTTGGATATTTTAGATATGTAACAATGTAGAAAGTACAGATTTTTTTCCTTCCTTCAGAAAGTGAGGTCTTTTCTCTCTGATTCTACCTTACTTACAACATGGGCTACAAACTTTGAAATATATTTTTTTAAGATTTTATTTACTTATTTGACAGAGAGAGAGAGACAGCGAGAGAGGGAACACAAGCAGGGGGAGTGGAAGAGGGAGAAGCAGTCTTCCCACGGAGTAGGGAGTCCAATGCGGGGCTCCATCCCAGGATCCTGAGATCATGACCCGAGCCGAAGGCAGATACTTAACCGACTGAGCCACCCAGGCGGCCCCCAAAACTTTAAAATTTTTTTTAAAGATTTTATTTATTTATTTGACAGAGAGAGACACAGCAAGAGAGGGAATACAAGCAGGGGGAGTGGAAGACGGAGAAGCAGGCTTCCCATGGAGTAGGGAGCCTGATACGGGGCTCGATCCCAGGACCCTGGGATCATGACCTGAGCCAAAGACAGACGCTTAACTGACTGAGCCACCCAGGTGCCCCTGAAATATTTTAAATGATAAAGGTGAAAGGGAAGATTCTTGTATATTCCTTGACATTGATGAAATTGCTCCTGGTGTTTCACCATTAGGTGTGTTATTGGATATTGTATATGAGTCTGGTTAGATAATCTCTATTATAATTAGGGTGTATACAAACTAAGAACTTTTTTTTAAATAAGAAATTTTATTAAATGCTTTTAAAGTCAGCCCAAATGGTCAGGCACATTTTTCCTTAAAATATACTGTGATCAATTATATGCCCTGACAATTAAATATTCTTATATTTTAGTGTAAACTCATCTTGAATATGATGAATTCTTCTTTTAATACGTTGGTTAGTTCAGTATGATAGACTTTCTATTTACCTTTTTTGTTTTCATGTTTATAATCATTATTGGTCTTAAGTCTTCTGTTTTTATGCTCTCTCAGATTTTGTTATCCATATTATGTGCAGTGTATGAAACACATCAGGACTTTTTCTCTCTCTCTTTTTTTTTTATGCTCCAGAGGGCTTATCTATAAAAAAGATGTTATTGTGTTTGAAAGCTTGAAAGAACTGGGCTATAAAACTGCATAGACCTGAGGCTATTTTGGAGGCAATTCTTTCACTACTTTTTTCAATTTCTTCTCCATTTGTTGGTCTATTCCATTTTCTACTTCCTGAATATGTTTTGGTTATTTATGTGTTTTAGATTTTCACATTTGTCAGCTCCTCATTTTCCCTAGTCATTCTCAGATTTAAAAAAATGACTTTTGTATTCTGGTGGTGTCTTTTCTTCTTTCTCTTCTTTCTCCTTCTGTTCTCTCTCCTCATTACATAGAACAGTGATATTAAAAGTATGGATTCTTCATCACCACCATTGTCAGCAAGAATTAACTTTGGGATCTCTGCCTACCACTATGCACTGTAAGGAAGTGCTTCAAATCCATAAATCACAAGTATATAGCCCCAGCGCATCTGCATAATAAGATGTCAGCTCAAATGTTATTAATTTAGTCAAAACTTAGATGAGTTTTTACGTATCTGTAAACATCTGCTCATTTCAAAACATTTTTAATTGATCGAATATTTATCATTATATGTAGATGTTTCACATAACAGGCAAAATCATTGAAGTATACCATGCTGATGATTAAGAATTCAGAATACACTTGGAAATTATTATATAGCGACTGAAATGGTTGAAATAATTGTTACTTAAGGGAAATGAAGATAGTTCTTTTACAACAGTTAATGGATCCCCTATGATAGAATTTCTCCTTGGTGGTTAAATAAAAAATCTAAAGTTGTTAAAGGATTATATTAAAAGATTAATATTTTTTTTCCTTTGCAAGTTTTTTTTCTCTCTTTCCATATGCCAGGCCCTGTTCTAGATGCTGAGAATAAATAGAACATGGTATAAAACAAAGTCCTGCTTTTCAAAGAGTTAAGGTAGAAGGAAAGAGACAATAAATACATAAAATGAATGTCAAGCAAATTAGTATAAGGAACAAAATGATGAACCCCATCCCAGAAGGATCCTGTTTATGATAGGGTACCCAAATGTGCCTTTCCAACGAAGAGACATTTGACAAGAGACCTGGAAGCAGAAAAGGAGGAAATCATGTACATATTTGGAGGAGGCATTTTTTAGGCAGAAGAAGCAAGGCATCCATTTGGGAGAAGGTCTGGTGTGCTTAAGGAACAGCAAGAAGAAAGGTCAGTGTGCCTGCCATAGTGAGTGAAGATGGGGAGTCAGGAAGCTCCATGGAGTGGTTTTAATGCCATCCCAGCATTCAAATGTATAATCAGGTGTATGCCTAAAGAGGAACCATCTGTCTTTAGCTATTTCCCATGTTTCCCAAGGAAATATTTCCTTTTTTTCTCTAGAGGTAATCATAGGGGGGTTGAGCATCATCTGCCAAGGAGAGTGGACGCGTATGACAGACTTCTTTGATTGGATGGACCCAAAAACTATTTTCTGCCCTAAGATCCTATGATGAGATGAGCCTGTGGGACACACACTTCACCTCCTACTAATAAGATTTGCCTTTTAACTCTTAGGCAGTTTTACAGATAGAAAGGAAATTTTGCAATATGGTGAACTGGCATAAAGAAAAGGACATTAGTTTCAGGTTCTGGAGACTTTAGTCCAAATTGTGCGTCACAACTGTGTGACGTTGGGTGTGACCCTTATTTACTTTTTCAGGCTTTTACTTCCAAACAAGTTTTGAAGTAGGCAAACAGGAGGATTTTTAGTGACACCAACACTTCATTATGCAATACAGTGCCTACCCACCTTCATCTATGTCCATTTCTCATTCCATTTTCCTCACAGAATTTGTGTCTTCAGCTTGTTCTTCCTATAAACTTGAGAAATGACTGGCTTTGAAAACAGATATTATTAAAAAATAGCAACTGATACAACTTATTTTTATAATACTTCAAACTTACCAAAAATTATATCATTTCATTTCCATATCAAAATAACTCCCTGTCACAGTAGGGCAGGTGTTATCATTACTTTTTGATAGAGGGGCAATTAAAAATGTTAGTGCTGATGGTTTACTCAACACTACATAGCTGTGCCTCTTAAGTAAGGAATAAAACCTGGTTTTCATATAAGCTGTTTTATTAATGCCCTACTCTGACTGAACTAGAATAAAAGTACCAGCCAACCCTAAATAGTCTCCCCCAGGCATTTATTAAGGATGTGAGTGGGGAAGGCCTTACTCATTCATGTTTTTTACCTAAGTGGTGAATGTATGGTAGAATAAGGCCAGAGAAGGATATTCCTCAGATTCCCTTATCTTAGTAAATAATGGTTACTTCAACAGATCAGTCCTATTGAATTAGATTATTTCTACATGTAAATTTGCTTTTTCTGCCAGAGCATTTTTTTGCTCTAGATTTTGTCCCCTCCAATTTAATATTTTGGCCAGAGAAAAAAAATACGTGACTCTGGTGTAGAGCTAAGTTATGGGGTTAAATATTTAATTCTTAATTGTGACATCAAGGCACATGTTGTATACTCTATAATACTGGATTTTTTTTTCTGCTTCCCAAAGCTCAGCATTCTTATTGTTTCCTATCTTAAGCAGGTTCCTTATTCTCTAGCAGTGTGGTTGTTAGAGCACTGTCGTCTGATAAAACAAAATTATTCAACAGCAGTTGAAGCTGTAATTATAATCAGAGTTCATACTTACGGGAGATGAAATAAAAATTAAAAGTACTAACTTTGTGACATTTTGATTATCTGGAAATTCTCCCAGTCTGACAGATGACTGTATGGGCACATGGCTACATTTAAATGTAGAGACAAGAGACTCCTTATAAATCAAACAAAATTGTTCTGGACTGGATTTCACATTATTTGCCAATTCTCCAGTTTTTTGTGGAATTCTAGGTTTTGATTAGAGATTTAGTTATGAATAATGGACACTTGCCTTTCAAATTATGGTTTCATAAAATGAAAAACTAGTATAATTGAAGAAAAGAGAGAAACAGTCTTTTCTGAAGAGTAAAGGGAATGGTACACATTTCCTGGTTAAAAATTTACATGCTCTTATTTATTTAAAAACATGTACACCTAATACAAAGTCCTTCTTTTGCTACACAGGTGGCTCTTCAATTAAGATGCCATTGTGTTCAGCAATAAATCGACATTCATGGAATCATTCACTTTGTTCACATCCTCCAACTCACACAGCAGGGTCTTCTTACATTTTTTAAGCAGAAATGATATAGCCACCAGTTCACTAACTCCAAGAGACACCAACAGTATCCAAACTTTTTATAAAATAACACACGAAAGTCTAATGCAACTTCTCTCCCCAGCCTTATCTTCCTCAGCTCAGCTTGAATGAGTGAGTGATAGCATTATTTGAGGAGAAAAGGACCAGCAAATCTAAGAACTTTGCCTTCATGGCCGCTCTGTGAGAGAACGGGGCAGTCATACTAACCTCCAACTCTTCTTCAATACGTGAATTGTTTCTTGCTCAGTGATGGAAAAGAAAAATCAAGTGATGGGGCTCCTGGGTGGTTCAGTCGGCTAAGCGTCTGCCTTCAGCTTAGGTCATGATCTTGGGGTCCTAGGATCGAGCCCCGTGTCAGGCTCCCTGCTCGCGGGGAGTCTGCTTCTCCCTGTCCTCACTGCTCGTGCTCTCTCTCTTGCTATGTCTCTCTCTCTCAAGTAAATAAATAAAATCTTAAAAAAAAAGAAAAATCAAGTGATAATTGGGAAGACAAATTAAAGTGTATAACAGCATTATACAATTATAAAGTGAACCTAAACTTACAATCCATCAGATTCTTCTTTAAAGATTTTTGTAACAAAATATACAACCATGGTAATTGTTTTTCACCAAACTCAGAAAAGAAAATAACAATTACAGGAGACACAAATTCTTGTTTTCTTTTTTATTCTTTATACTTTAAATGACATGATTTATTTTTAAAAATTTTTTTGTTGAAGGATAGTTGACACAGGATGTTACATTAGTTTCAGGTGTACATAGCGATTCACCAGCTCTATGTGTTATGCTGTGTTCACCGTAAGTATAGCTACCATCTGTCACCACAAAACACTGTTACAATACCATTGACTATATTCCGTATGCTGTGCCTTTTATCCCTGTGACCTGTTCATTAGGTTCTGGAAGCCTGTACCTCCCGCTCCCCTTCACCCCTTTTCGTCTATTCCCACACCTTCCTCCCTACTGGCAGCCACCAGTCTGTTCTCTGTATTTATGGATCTGTTTCTGCATATTTTGTTTGTTCATATGTTTTGTTTTTGTAGATTCCACATGTAAGTAAAATCATATGATATTTGTCTTTGTCTGACTTATTTCACTTAGGATATACTTTCTAGGCCCATCCATGTTGTTGCAAATGGCAAGATCTCATTCTTTTTATGGCTGAGTAATAGTTCATTGTATTAATACACCACATCTTCCTTATTCATTCATCTATCAGTGGACACTTAGGTGGCTTCCATATCTTGACTGTTGTAAATAATGTTGCAATAAACATAGGGGTGCATATATCTTTCTGAATTATTATTTCTGTTTACTTTGGGAAATACCCTGTTGTATTACTGGAATTACTGGACTGTATGTATAAATAACATTTATTAAAATGAGTATCTGGTGAGAAATGAGATTTCAGTTTCAACTCAGTCACTTCCTATTTGGCCCCTGGGGCAAAAACCTCATCTTTCATGGCCTCATTCTCCTTATCTTTAAAATGAGGGAAATACCCCACTACATGATTCCCACAGGGAATCATGGGGAGGAAACCAAATCTGTGACCAAACTTGATAAGAGAGAGAGACAGAGACAGAAAGAGACAGAGAGAATTTACTGCAACTCTCTGTGAAGACATGAAATAGCTCTGGCAAAAGCATGATTGTGAGCCACATGAAACTCAGAAATACAATGATAACACTAAGTATCATTTATTCAGTGCTTACTTCATGCTGGACTGTATGGTAAGTGCCTTCCATACATTCTCACAATTACTCTAGCAGGGAGATATTAAGGCTAAGGGAGGTTAAGTAATTTAATGAATGTTAATATGTGTCAAAACCCAGTTTATCTCTCTCCAGAATCCTTTAAATGATCACTATTAACCTCTTTAATATGTTTGCCTGATCTGTTCTTCCAACTTTTCAGGGTGATCAATGTTTCATAAGAGTTGTGTTCAAGTGACTGGGGTGGTACCCTCATTTATCTCTGTAAATCACCTACCAGAAAATCAGAATAAGTGAACTTTTGTATATGTCTGACAAGACAAACTGGAAATAAAATGACTAAAATTAAAATGAGTACTTGTTTCAGTCAAGCCAACTTATATCCCATCTTTAAAATAAGCAGGATTGGGAGGAGGTGGACTTTAAGTATTTGATCAAAACCATTGCTACTTGTAGCCCTTGAAGAAATGGTTACAGAAGGAAAAGTTTTTAAAAGTGGAGGCAGAAGTAAGTAATATTTCATCTTCAGGAGCTGAATAATCTTTACTTGGCCATATCACACTGTTATCTAAATTAATTTTTACTCATTGATCAAAAAAATCCTTATTGGATGTAATCTCAAAGTCTTGCAGATTTGTTTTCATGTAGAAAGATCAATACCCTATGTTGGATTTAAGGTCTAGGCAACTTTTTAAAAAACCAAATTAGTGGGTGAGGAATTTGTCTTCTCTTCTTTCATTAAGGAAAACAGAGAAGTCTTTGAGAGTTGTAATGTTTTAGAGTTTCGTAACTGACTTGATGGATTGTACTTAATTGATTTAAGGTCTGTACTTATACTTGGACTACAAAGGTTGCACCACCTACATGTAAGGAGCTAAGTGAATAGCAAAGAGCTTTGTCTGCAGGGCTAAGTATTTGAATGCAAAGCCAGAGGAGGAGATAATTTTAAAGAAGGAATTAGAGTTAACTTTTCTAGGAATGTAAGAATCATTATTATTGGAAATGCTTTGTTTTATAGTTAAACAATTGCTGAGTGAATTTTACAACTTAATTTAGACTCCAGGAAAAATAAATGAACTCTATTGAACTTCAAATTAATTCTTCATTATGAAGATTTTTGTTCTTGGCCCTTTTTTCCCCCTACTACTCTTTATACACCCTCTTAATGAAGTATTCCACCATGCTATTTTCTACTCTTCCCTTATGACAATGAGTCAGACATTCACAGCTTTCTTGTAGACTTATTTCTCTGTATATTCACTTAGCGCCAACAACTCAAAATGGGAAACACTGAACTTACTCTGCTTCACACACTTCCTTTATCTCCTATCTGGTAATAGCAATATTGTTCTTTTAGATGTAGAAGTAATGCTGTCAACCAAAGTTCCATTAAAGCCTCATATCTAATCAGTCATAGGTTTATTTCTTCATCTCCATACCAAAGTGAGAACATCATGACCTTTTATTACAAACTCTGCTGAGATTAATTCCCTTAGAAGAGCACTGAATATCTTTCCAAGATGGAGCTCTGATTGGATCACTACTATGTTAAAACAAACAAAAACAAAAACAAAAACAAAACCAACTCATTCCTAGCAGTTCCATCTATTTTCTGCTGAGTAGTGGTCAAAAGTATTGGTACTCAATGCAGTCTACAATCCACTATAGTTTCATCCTTTTTTTTTTTTTAATCCAGCTTTCTTTCTCACTCTTTCCCTTCCCTCACTACATACTCA
Organism: Phoca vitulina; assembly: GCF_004348235.1. Taxonomy (NCBI): domain Eukaryota; kingdom Metazoa; phylum Chordata; class Mammalia; order Carnivora; family Phocidae; genus Phoca; species Phoca vitulina. The sequence continues at coordinate 9,116,598 of NW_022589709.1, forward strand.
TTCACTAAGTACAAAAAAGATGTGCTAGAAGTCTTTACCAGCCTCACGAGTGATAAAGTTGATGACAAAAGTAGTAGCGTGGTGGTATAGACAGGCATCAACAGAGTTCTGGGCCCCCATTCTTCAATCAGCACAGCTTTGTATTTATCCAACATACAAACTGAACTACCATCGACATTTTCGTTTGGAGAATTGTTTTATTTATTTATTTTTTAAATTTTTTAAAAAACTTTTAAAGATTTTATTTATTTATTTGACAGAGAGAGACACAGTGAGAGAGGGGACACAAGCAGGGGGAGTGGGAGAGGGAGAAGCAGGCTTCCCGCGGAGCAGAGAGCCCGATGCGGGGCTCAATCCCAGGACCCTGGGATCATGACCTGAGCCGAAGGCAGGCGCTTAACGACTGAGCCACCCAGGCCCCACTGGAGAATCGTTTTAAAGATTGATGTCCTTTAGAAACATTCATACCTAGCATTTCCAAACCTGATGCCCATTGCTTTGTTGCTCCATAAGTGTTGGTGTGGTCTGACTCTGCTTTGAAATCACTTCTACTCTAATAGCTATTCACAAAAAAGATGGGCAGCATCTGTGTAGTCCGTTTTTTTCCAAGAAGCTTTCTTACATTTTTTTTAGTGAACTGTGACTACTTCCCTCTCTGAACTTCCAAATCACTTTGGATATGTCCCATTCTGTCTTGTATTATAAACTCCTGTGTGTGTCTCATTTCTTTTGGGGAGGAGCTAAGAGCCATTTGGGGACAAAGATAGGGTCTTAATTTGTTTTCATAGTTTCCCAGTAAGTTTAGCATAGACCCTTGAACCTGGTGCATACTTAAATTTATTGGCTGAATATGTAACAGAAAGAATGTTGAGACACTGTTTTTCAAAGGAGTCACAGAAATTCATTCCCTAAGAATGTTTCAGCGTAAGACACAACCCCTTACGTAATTTATGAATAATTATACTTTGAGAATCAAGAGAGTTTCTATAAGGTGTTTACGTTTCTAAAAGTACCATTTCATTTATAAAGAAAAAAGTTATAAAATTAGGTATGTGCATTATTACCTTAGTATTTTACAATTTTCTCAAAATAGAAAAAAGACAATAAAATTTAACCTAACATCGGAGGCAGTAAGAAACTTTTTAAAAAGTGTTATTTTTTTTTATTCAGGAACTTATTCCATATAAAATAGAAAACTAGAATATATTTATTATAGTCATCCATTTCATTTCTTAAGTTAGAGTAATGTGATTATTTTTCCTCTGTTCTCCTGGCTCAAGCAGCATATGCCCTCCACCTTGAATGGATCAGCATATCCTCCAAATGTTCTATGGAACTGTTCCTTTCTTTTGACATTCTTGTACAATTCTTGTTACTTTATATTCTAATCAATCCATGCTGGCCAAAACTGCAATTACAATTAATCAATGTTTATATCGACAGAAACAGAGCAATCATGAGAAACTGCTGATCAGTAATAAACATGTTTGGGCCACATTTTGTAAATAGCTTGCAATAAGGGAGGGCTAGGTCTTATTGACTAACTAATAAATGACTTACAATCTATTTTCGAGCCTTAACCAGGCAAGAGTATCTCAAAACAAACAGTAGAGTGGCCATATTTCTAGTGAGAAAACCAAAACTTTTAAGTTGTTATTGAGAGTTTGTGTGGAAGAGGGATACAAGTTAGGTACAGGGAACAAGACATAAGGATAAGTCAAGGTTTATGCAACATTGACACAATGATATGTTTACTCAGATTTATAGCTTCAAAATTGTTCTCTAAATCTGGTCTAACTTTAACTTTCTTTCTAGCAGTTAGGCCTCATTTATTTTCAAGATAATTGTTCTTTTTTATTTTTAACTGGTTAACTTCTACTTACTCCTCCTACTTGTTTGTTCTTAAAAACACCCAAGTTTAAATCTTCAGTTTGTTTAATGCATTCTTTTTTTGGTTTTACCCATGTATAAAATCCAATGTAAGCATTAAATTCCACCCATATGTGTCTCAGTTTACTTACTGCATTTGCTAATTACAGTGTGCATTTAGTCTATTATAATATTCTTGCTCAATTCTCTAAGTCCTTTGTGGGTATTTTAATACTCTGTGCAAGGCAGAAAGCTACTTGAGGACAAGAACTAGGTCTTCAACTTCATTTGCATTCATATAGCTCTCAGAAATACACAAGCACGAAGTAATGCTCAAAATTACTTTTTGAGTGACAGACTTTATAGATAGGATTATAAACTCAAGGCTTACAGGGACTAAATAGGTAACATAAACATGTAAAATTAGGGGCGCCTGGGTGGCTCAGTTGGTTAAGCGACTGCCTTCGGCTCAGGTCATGATCCTGGAGTCCCGGGATCGAGTCCCGCATCGGGCTCCCTGCTCGGCGGGGAGTCTGCTCCTCCCTCTGACCCTCCCCCCTCTCATGCTCTCTCTCTCTATCTCATTCTCTCTCAAAAAAAAAAAAAAAAAAAAAAAAAAAAAAAAAAAAAAAAAAAACATGTAAAATTAACAGATACATGATGTGAGAAGGGAACTGACCTTCAAAATTGGAAAGACTTTGCAAGTAAATGGGGCCAGTGACTACATGGAAAACCTAGGTGCTGTCTCCAAATGGTAGCTGCTATTAATTCTATTCCTGGAAGAAAACTTGGGCCCAGTACTATCAAATATTGTAGGTTTTTTTTTTTTTTTTTTCTGGAGAAGCTATTGTCAAAATTCTATTAGAATTTCTGAATTTTAAACTTAGGCAATTATTTCTATTTCAACCCACCCTAAAGAACAAATCAATAAATAGCTAATTTGTAGATTGTGTCTGTCTATATCCTACCAGTTAAGAATCTCAGCTTTATGGGAAATTAATCTTAATATATTGGTAATATGAGTGAGTTTAAGTTCTAGAAGTTTGTATGTCTATATAGTTGATAGTTCAGTGGATAAAGGAAGCAGTTTCTTAGATGCAATCAAGTCAGTCTATGTACTTTCAACTTTCATACTTAGAGGTAAAAATTTTTGAGTTAAAATCATAATTTGATGGGTATGCAACTTGCTCAGTTGGTAGAGCATATAACTCTTGATCTTGGGGTTGTGAGTTTGAGCCTCATGTGTGGTGTAGAATTTACTTAAAGTAAAAAATATATATATATATATATAATCTGATGAGAATTTTTGATAGGATTTATTACTGAGTATCTCTTCATCTAGAAGTCTGTTCTAAATTAAAATATGTATACCGTATTGCTTTCGGAAACAAAATACAGAACCAAACAAAAAGGAACTGTTTCTTAATATAAATTTGGAGAAAATGTTTTGCATTAAATTCTCCAGGAAACTTGGGAATTACAACAATACTCTTGCAATGTTTCTCAGCTCTCCCACATCCAGGCTTTTACCACTTTGTCCCAGCCACATCTGAGTGGATGCGATGATGTAGAACGTGAGGAGACCTTAAAACAATCTGTATGTGCCTTTAAAAATGTGGTGAGAGAGAGAAAGATGACTTTAACTCCCTGCTTTCCAGTGTTTGCCCACCAACTAATTAAACAAAAAAAAAACAAAAACAAAAACAAAACAACAAAAAACTATCACACTTAACAGAATAGAAAAAACTGAAGTAAAATAAACCTACAGTTAAGCTATTTAAACTAATATAACCTGCTGGAGCTATCTAAGAGTACAAACTTCTCTTAAGAATCCTCAGACATGCAAGCTGGTGCAGCCACTCTGGAAAACAGTATGGAGGTTCCTCAAAAAGTTGAAAATAGAGCTACCATACAATCCAACAATTGCACTACTGGGTATTTACCCCAAAGATACAAATGTAGGGATCTGAAGGGGTACGTGCACCCCGATGTTTATAGCAGCAATGTCCACAATAGCCAAACTATGGAAAGAGCCAAGATGTCCATCGACAGATGAATGGATAAAGAAGATGTGGTATACACACACACACACACACACACACACACACACACACACACACAATGGAATATTATGCAGCCATCAAAAGGAATGAAATCTTGCCATTTGCAACGACGTGGATGGAACTGGAGGGTATTATGCTGAGCGAAATAAGTCAATCAGAGAAAGACATGTATCATATGACCTCACTGATATGAGGAATTCTTAATCTCAGGAAACAAACTGAGGGTTGCTGGAGTGGTAGGGGGTGGGAGTGATGGGGTGGCTGGGTGATAGACATTGGGGAGGGTATGTGTTCTGGTGATTGCTGTGAATTGTGTAAGACTGTTGAATCACAGACCTGTACCTCTGAAACAAATAATACCTCTGAAACAAATAATACATTATATGTTAAAAAAAAAAAAAGAAGATAGCAGGAAGGGAAAAATGAAGGGGGGCAAATCGGAGGGGGAGATGAACCATGAGACAATGGACCCTGAGAAACAAACTGAGGGTTCTAGAGGGGAGGGGGGTGGGGGGATGGGTTAGCCTGGTGATGGGTATTAAAGAGGGCACGTATTGAATGGAGCACTGGGTGTTATACGCAAACAATGAATCATGGAACATTACATCAAAAACTAATGATGTAATGTATGGTGATTAACATAACATAATAAAATAAAATAAAATAAAATAAAATAAAATAAAATAAAATAAATCCTCAGACACTTCCTTCTTGTTGGATATTATTTGCTTAGAAAATATGTCTTTTAAAATGATAGTTAAAAGCAGTCTAAATGCATAAGTTTATACTGTATCAAAAGGAACCCATTTGAAAGAATTAGGTGGCAAAAAGCATATCCTTCTCTTAATAAATGATACCTTTACTATGATATATGCTGTCTGGTGATGCACTATATTTACTTTAAATGAAATTCTTTGATGCAATATTGTTTTGATTTATTGGGTGGTTTTTTGATTTAGTAGGAAGCAGTTTTAAATCAGATGGGGAGGCTGATTTACTAGAGAAGGTATTTGATTTGATAGATGATGTATCTTCTTCAGTATTCAATAAGTAATGATTCAATAGTGGATGTCTGATTTGGTAAGTGAACTATTAGATTTGATTTTGATCTATTTTTCTCAGTAAGAGATACATTTATTTTAATAGTTGATGTATCTATTTTAATGTAAAATGTGTCAAATTTATGACTTCATGGTTTTTTTTTCTTCACTTGTGATTTATGAACTTTACTGGTAATATATATGTTTCAATTAAAGGTAATATGGAACATTCATTGCATTCTACCGCAGTTAAAGTACTCCAAACCTATATGAAAGTTTTTCCTTTTTTCCTGATAAAATGTTTGAAGTTATTAAGGTGAAAATATAAATTTCAGTTCAAGGAAATATAAACATATCTTGGCAGAAAGTGTGTGTGTGTGTGTGTGCGTGCGCCTGTGTATGTCTTTGGAATCAAAGTTATATTATATTACAAATTTAGGTTAGTAAATGTCAAATCTTCCTTTTTCCCTTTTGCTCCACAAAAGTGGCTACTCAAGTAACTGTTCTGTTTCCATCTTCTCTAATAAAGAGCTTGCTGATATTTCTCTTTGTATTTAGAAATACTGATTAGCCTAGCTACTAGGCTATTAGGCTTTTGTTTGGATTTACTTTCAGGTTTTTTTACCATCATGGCTTACTTGTCTGAACTTTACAGGTTGATAAATGAATTACTATAAACTTCAGACAACAATTCTACTTGACATGTTTTTGAACCAGCATTTGTAGTATCTGCTTAAAATATAAATCAGGGGAATCTATGATTAGAAAAGCTATACACCATTACCACATAAGCTGGAATACAAAATGTGATTAAGATTTGAGAGAAGCAAAATGTCTGACATATGTCATCTTAGTGCAGGTTCCTTTAAGTTTATCCTTGTAAATTTGCTCCTTAAGTAGGAGTCTAGCTGAAGTTGGTAACATCGAAGGAATCAGTCTTTTGCTTTTTTAAATTTTTTTTTAAAGATAACCCACAAAATTATTTTAGGGAAACTCCAAGGAATGCATTCTCCGTCTGGGCAGTATCACCCACAAGAGGTTTAAAACTGGTTCTTGGTAGTGGTGGTAGGTGGAGTCTTGTTCTTTCTTGCTCTTTTTATGTATAAAGAATGGATGTACATACAGCACATAAACAGATAAACAGTTATATCTGTGATGTTAACATTTCATTTGTAGAAATGACAACTAGGTTTTCTCCACAAAGTCTCTTTTGAGAGGCAATGATGAAGAAAAGGTTGAGGGGATTAATAAATACATTTTGTTTTAAATATTTCGTGATTCACTGTAAGTTCAAATACTAGATTATGCCACATAACCTGGGCGAGACATGAGACTATTGTTGCTAATGATGTAAAAATCTCTTACATCCTCCATAATATTTTACGGAATTTCTGTGCCAATGAAAGGTGAGCTGAAACCTAATAGGAATTTACAGGGAAGTCGAGTGCTTCCTTTCAGTTAGTCAGGCAACCTAAGCCTACAGCAAGAGGAATGAGCTGTAGAAGGCTCCTTAGGAATGGCAAGGGGAGACATCATCCACATCCTAATATGTGTTTATGGTTTTAATGATGCATCTACATGAAAACTATTCAGCCCAGTGCTTGGAGAAACCAGTTTTATCTCTTAAAAAAGCAATCTGCATTTTCTTCTCAAAATAAGAAACTTCCTAAGAAAAATTAATATAATTAATATAATATAAATTAATATAATACATTTTAGTCCCAGAGGAAACAAGTTATCTTTTTAGAAAGCACTTTTTAGTGGCACTTAAGTCACTTCTCTCCCCCGTAATTCATTGTGTGGACCATTCCCCCAAATAGCTCTTAACAAGCATCTCATCCACATCTTTCCCCCACCTTCCGCCAACCTCCTAGATCTACCATTTTCTTCACCACTTAGCTGTAAACTCATGTTAGTGTATTTATTGTGCGCTGTCATTTGGCTTCTTCCATTCTGATCTTCTACCTGTTATGCTAATCCCACATCCCCCTGAGAATCTGCCTCAGGAAGCTAGAGTAGCAAAGGTGGTTGACATTTATACTTCCAAAATTTTGCCAATGTTACATGAATATACCTCATTAAATACAGAAAAAGCAATCAACATGCCCTGCTATTCTACACAATCTTCAACATGCCCTAGGCATCTCCTAATCCTTGCCTCAAAGCCTCTGTTTAGGCTGTGACAAAGTCCTCGGAGAAGCCATCCATTAAACTTATCCCTACCCAAATTGTGCCTCTCTTTAAAAGATCTCAAGTCCTGTCTCCACCAGAAAACCTTCAGTGACTGGCTTTTTAATTTCTTGCTTTGTGGAACTCCTTCTGCACTTATATAGATTCTAATACAATTAGATTTTCAAACAGACTTCCACATTTTTGTAATGTGTTTTTTTTCCCCCCTCATCTTCTTTAGATTGGATATTTCTCAGGGAAAGTTCATGTTCTAACAATATAAGTAATTTCACAAATGAGGATGGAAGATGAGAAAAAATATGTATCTTAGGAGATTCTTAGGTGAGGAGATGCATGGCAGCTAAATGTCTCCCTGCTATTCTCACTGTATTCTTAAACATTCTCAGAAAAAAAAATAGAGAGATAATGAAAGAAAACTGTGAGAAAAAATATGTTTGAAAAAGGTATGTTTGAAAAGCGAAAGAGGTTAGATCATTTAAACGAGTAAAGCTGAAACTCAGACTAAGTTACATACAGTGTGCTATGGTTTTGACATCTTCCTGCCCTAACTTTTTAATAGCATGACAATTTATCCAGTTTCAGTAGTAATATTAAAATGTTGTACCCTTGAAATGCAGCCACAAATGTAGCCTAGAAGTAGAAGGAATTTTGAATTGTCAGATAGTACATGGATCATTAACCATTTTCAGGAAGAAAGGGTCCAGAAATGGATTTTGACATAAGTTAAGTCGAGAACATGATTCATGAACTTGTTCTAAAGACTTTATCTGGGTTATTTAAAGTACGCAGATGGAATAGGTTTTACCAGTTCATTTTTAAAGCAAAGTCATATTTCTTGAAGGGCAGGAACAGTAGAGGGGTATAGAGAGTAAAACGCCAATTTTATGTAACAGTAAATTATTAAGACATGTGACATTTTACAATTTAAAATAATTTTAAATAAGACTGTTATGAGCTGAATTTTGTTCTTTTATCATTCGTATATTGAAGCCCTAACACTTAGTACCTCAAAATGTGACCGTTTTTGGAGATAGGGCCTTTAAAGAGATAATTACATTGAAATGAGGTCATGAGAATAGGCCCTAATTTGAGTAGTGTTGTTATAAGGAGGGGATTAGGTCATACAGAGAGACACCAGGGGCTCCTGTACTCGGAGGCAGGACTGTGCAGAGAGGAAGCAAGAGGGTGGCCATGTACAAACAAAGGAGAGAGTCCTTGGAGGAAACCAACCCTGTGGGCACCGCTGTCTGTTGTTTAAGCCACCCAGTCTGTGGAGTTTGTTTTTGTTTTTATGACAGCCCTAGCAGACTAATACAATAATCTAGAAAAAAGTTATATTGAAAGCCTATTCTAAATGCAAAATCTTCATTTTCTAAGTATAATTATGCTAATATCAAATTATCTTATCTTATTTAAAGGATGCAATGGTCTGAATGTTTGTGTTCCCTTAAAATTCATATTTTGGAACTCTAACCCCCAAGGTGATGGTATGTGGAGGTGAAGCCTTTGGGAGGTGATTATGTCATGAGGAGGGAGCCCTCATAATGTGATTAGTGCCCTTATTAAAGAAGCCCCAGAGAAATCCCTTCCCTTTGTCCTGTGAGGACACAGCAAAAAGATCACTGTCTGTGAACACAGAGTGGCCCCTCACCAGATACAGAATCTACTGGCATCTTGGACTTCCCAGAATGGTGAGAAATAAATTTCTGTAGCTTCTAAGGCACCCAGAGTATGGTATTTCATTATGGGAACCCAAATAGACTAAGGTGGTGGTAAAACAAATAAATTTTTTGCAACCAGTTAAAAAGTGAGTTCTATATAGGTCATCAGTTTTTCAAATATTTACCTTGAAATCAACTTCAAATATGTAAGTTAAACAATTTCCTGCATATGTCTACATCCTTACTATAGTAGGAATGATTGAAATACGATGAAGCAATGAGGTTAGAAAATATTATATGTATGTAGATATAAAATTTTAACTTTGCTTAACAAAAAATAGTTACTTTTATATGGAAGTAGAACCCTGGACTAGGAGCAGAAGAAATAGACTCACCATCATTTTAAGAAAATTTGCTTGTCTTCCTGGCCTGTTCCTTCATTAGTGATCAAACAGCTATATAAACTTAGCTCTAACATTCTAAAATAGAATATGTAAGAAAGCACATTTCTTCTTCTTTACAAAAATTCTTAAGCTGTTTTGAAGACATGACTTACAATTAATATAATTATACAATAATAATAGCTAACATTTATTATTCACTTCGTACGTACCATGAATAACCAAGTAGGTAATATTATTATTCCCATTTTATATATGAGATAATTGAGGCAAAGAGAAATTAGATAACTTGCCCAAGATGTCCGTTTGTAAGCTATAATTAGATCATAAACAATGAGGCTCCAGAGTCCAAACTATTAGGTTTATTCTTTATTGAATAAGATTAGAAATATTCTTAGCTATTATTTTTAGAAATCAATTGAAATGATTCACTTGCACACAGACTAGATATACTATGGGTCAAAATTACCCCTTGAAACCTTAGACATAGCACATTGTGAAAGCCAGATCTGGTCAGCTTGCAAGGCTGAAACAAGCACCTACAGAGATCCCCTCTATAAATTATACTTATGAGAAATAGTATGTTTAGCATTCTTTAGTTTTTCACGTAGTCTTCCCTTTCCTATCTAATTCAAGTAATTCTTCTTATAGTCAGTAGCTCAAAAGTAGAATTTTCCATCCCTTTTTCAGATCATTTATATTAGGTTCCAGGTTCCAAATTGTTTATATTTTATGCTAATTGCATTGGTTTCTCTCTTTGTTACCTCAAATTCTTTTTTTAAGATTTTATTTATTTATTTGATAGAGACACAGCGAGAGAGGGAACACAAGCAGGGGGAGTGGGAGAGGGAGGAGCAGGCTCCCCGCTGAGCAGGGAGCCCGACGCGGGGCTCCATCTCAGGACCCTGGGACCAGGACCTGAGCCAAAGGCAGACGCTTAACAACCTGAGCCACCCAGGCGCCCCTCAAAATTTGAAACTGTTTGCTGACTGCTTTCCCTAAGGTTCATAGCCAATCTTGCTATGTTCCTGAGATTGCAATCATGTAGCAATTTTTCCCTCCCTCTTTCTGTTTCCTCAGTCAGCCCATATTATCTATCACTTCCTTCCTTTTACAACATTTGTAATTTGGCTTAAATGTTGATAATCCTCTCCCCCAGCTTCATTCAAGGATCTTTTTTCCTGTTACTCACATTCTGCCATTCACCATGATATGAAATTCCTGTCTACTGGATTTTGAACTGTGAAATCTACACTCATGTTGCTTAAAGGATATCAAATAAATATCTGCTAAATGCATTATTCTGTATTCTGAAAGTATGATTTGGTTATAAATTTTTCTAGAATAGCATGACTTACTTGTTTATTTGACTATTCCTTTACTAGCACATGATTTTTTAATATTTCATACTTTTTCATCTCTTAAAAAAATGGCATGCTCTTAACCTAAATGTGCTGGATTTTGGGGACTGGTCATTGTGTTGTTAATGTGTGTTTTGTTGATCAGTTTTGTTTTGTTTTGTTTAGAGAGAGCACGTGCACACTCGATGGTGGGGGGATAGAGTGAGAGGAAGACAGATAATCTTAAGCAGGCTCCACGCCCAGTGAGGAGCCCGACAGGGGGCTCAATCTCACGCCCCTGAGATCATGACCTGAGCTGAAATTAAGTCGGACACTTAACTGACTGAGCCACCCAGGTGCCCTTATTGATCAGTTTTTTATTTGCAATTTTTTTTCTCTAACCAGACTGTAGATGTGGGAGCTCCTTGAAATCTAATCAATGGCTTCTAAATTTATATCTCCAGCCAACATCCCTCCTCTGAGACTAGTTACCTCTATCAAGCAGCCTATTCATCTTTTGCTCTTGGGTGTCCTAATAATACCTCAAATTCAACATCTCTGAGGCCAAATTTAAAATCTTCAATCCAGGATAAAACCCGCTTGTCTCTTGATGTAACATATCTCATTAAATGGGACTATCAGTCATCTGATTGAATGATGCTGGAATATAAGAGTAATCTTTGAATCCTCCCTAAGTATCTCTTGAATTCATTGTCCCCTCTATACCCTAGACTCCCCATGCTGTAGTCCCACCTAAACTACCACATTAGTCTCCTTACTGATATCCCTCCATTTACTTGGCCCATGCCACCATGTCTTAGAAATTTTTTACCCTGATGCTAAAGCAAACTTAATAACTTAAATGTGACCTGTTTATATACCTGTCAAAATCTTTCAGTAGTTCCCCATTGAATTTAGAATAAAGATCAGAATCCTCAGTGCCAGCCCTAATCTTTGCTTATGCTAGAAGACAACCTTTTCAGCTTCATGTCACACTTTGTGCCCTTCACATTCTGTTCTTCAGTATTTCTGGCCTTTAATTTTTTTTTTTTTTTTAACCTGGCTGTGATAATGCTGCTGGTTCAGGTCCAGGGATCACACGGGGTAGCAAAGTCCTACATTAAAGTATGGCTGAAAGAAGTTGATGCTCAGAAGGCTAAATAATAGTCACAATATGGTAACACCTACTATGTGCCAGGTCCTTGTTTAAACACTTTATTCATTTGTTTGTTTGTTTATTTTTAATTTAGGTTCATAATTTTCCTGCAAATGAATCACTTCCACTCAAGATTGTATCTTTTTCACATGAGTGACCTCTTTGGTGATGCACCCTGGAGAGCCACTTTAGCTCATAGTTTGCAATTATTTATGCAAAAAATTAGCAATCACCAAATTGAAATTTATATAAATAATTCTGGAAGAAATAAATTTGGGGCTGAACTATACTTTGGAAAATAACTTTATTATCCTTTATTGTAAAAGTAAAAATATTCGTTATATGTTATTCATAAAAATATAAAGTTGAATATATATATTTCCTACTACTCTAGTACCCATATGTTACTTTGTTTACTTTGGAGTGAATAAGCTTTCTCTTTTTACCTTTAGACCTCCTTCACCTATTTGCAATATTTTTGACTATTATTCATGGTATATATAAAAAATGGACCAATGTCTCAAGAAACTTACAGGCAAATAGAAAATTTATATTAATTTGAGGTTGCTTCCTGCCCTTTGAAAATCAGAAAATTACTCAGTACAAAAACTACTTAATAGTTCTCAAAAAATTAATTTCTGTTATTTTAAGGCAGATGTCTTCTTAATGAATAGTGTTACTAACATACTTAGAAGCATGGTAGATTTAAATACTATTTTGCAGTGATTTGTTCTGCATCCATCTGCCTTCTGAAGGAAAATGTTTTTTTACAACTGACCTGGTGGCGTCGGTTATGATGGAAAAGCTGTCTCACATAAGCTACTAAAACCAAAACCAAAATCAAAACAACCCACTCAACAAGGGCTACAACACACACCCACTTCCTTGACTCATTCCTCCAACAAGTATTTTTTTGAAGCAGGCCTATATGCCAGCTATAAATGTTATAGAAATTTGGGCTACTATATCTGTCAGTGAACAAAAGAAACAAAAATGTCTGCCTTCATGGAGCTTACATTCTACCAAGGGGAGACAGACAGACACTGAAAAATAAATATGATACATACACTATGTCCACAGTAATAAAGGCTATGGAAAAAAATTTTTAAAGTAGAGCAAATATAAAATCTATTAATGTAAAAAGTAGAGCAGAATAGTAAAAGGAGGGGAATGTATGGGGAATTAGCAGTTTGCAATTGGAGTGATCAAGGTGGGCCTCAGCAAAGTGATGATTTTTGAGTAAAAACATAAAGGAGGTAGAGAAGGCAGCTATGTGGCTATCTTGGGGAAGAAATTGCAGACAGAGGGAAGAGCCAGTGCAAAGACCCTAGGGAGAGAAGAAGCCCAGATGTTTGAGAAAGATCAAGGGAGCCACTGGCCACACTAAAGTGAACCAGGACGCTGGAGGAATGGAAGTGATTGGGGGGCGGTGGTGAGGGCGTGGGGATGGGCCAGGGAGAGCATTGGGGCCTTGTAGGCCATTGTGAGAACTTGGACTTTGAATCAGAGTGAAATGGGGGAGCTATTGTTGAGGGCTAAGTGAAGGGGTGATATGCTCTTTCTTACATTTTAAACTCTGGTTGTTTTCTGGGGAAAAATCTCTGGTGGCAACAAGGAGAGCAACAGGGAAGCTAAAGAGGAGGTAACCCCAGTCATCCTGGTGAGAAATGATGATGATGACTATAATCAGGATGTTAACAGTCTGGCAGTGAAGGTAGTGAAAAGTGCTCAGATTCTAGAGACAGACACACACGTATATATTAAGCTTTTTTCTTCTATATTTTATTATGAAAAATTTGAGTGTAAAGAAAAGTTAGACCATTACAATAAACATTTATTACCCAGTACCTAGATCTAGCAGTGTTTAATATTTTATCATATTTATCTTGGGAAGTATTGAAAGTGGCAGACATCATATCTCTCCATTTTGCCATACTTCAGCATCAGAAAATTAAGAATTCTATAATATCACTTAATATCCAGATAAAATGGATATTTTCAAATTTTGTGAATTATCTAAAAATATCCCTTACAACGTGTGTGTGTGTGTGTGTGTGTGTGTGTTTGATTCCAAGCCAGAACTTAATCCAGGTTCATAGATTGTATTTGAGCATTAAATCTCTTTTAAATTAGAATAATTGTTTATGATTACATTTCCTTTAAAAAATCAGAAGATCTGTCTTATAGAAAGTTACCCACATTAGACTTGCCTGATTGTTAATCACGGTATTGTTTAATTTTTCCTGTATTTCCTATAAGTTGGAAGTTAGGCTTAATGTCTTGATTAATTCAGGTTAAATATCGTTGACAAGGAGACTTCATCAGTACAGCTATGAAGTTGAAATATAACATATTAGGAAGCACATAATGCTGTATTATCCAATTATTAGAGATGCTAGAATGATGTACAGTCAGAAGTCACTTGAAACATTCCTTTATTCTGTTATTATTTTATCGATTTTAAAGATTTTATTTAGTTATTTGAGAGAGTGTGTGTGGGGGAGGGGCAGAGGGAGAAGCAGACTCCCCGCTGAGCAGGGACCTGGATGCGGAACTCCATCCCAGGACCCTGGGATCATGACCTGAGCCGAAGGCAGACGCTTAACTGACTGAGCCACCCAGGTGCCCTATTTTATCACTCTGGTGTACGGTTAGATTATTTTGTGTCTATTGTTTTGAATTATAAGGTTTGTTTTTAATTTTATTTTTGAGTGTACGAAACATTTTCATGGTTCAAAAGTCAAAACTGTACTAGTAAATATCCTTGGAGAAATCTTGCTTCCATCCTTAGCTGCTCTACTTTGTAAACTTCCACTCCCATAGAACAGGGTTTGACAAAATTTGTAAAGGGCCAGAGGATAACTAGGTTAGGTGTTACAGGCCATGTACAAGTCAGTGGGTGTGGCTGCCTTACAGCCGTCAGCCCTAAAAATGAAACAGCCAGTTTCATCCAGGAATAGCAGAGGAGTCGCAAGTTGGCACGTGCAAGCCATGGTGAACCACAGGCAAGTGCAGAGGGACCAAGGGAAGGTGAGACTTCAGGTTTCAGGAGGAAATTGGGGAGAGCTGTTTTGAGCAAATTTCCTTGAAAAAAAGAAAAGAGTTCAAGGTTGTGGTGGTTTCTCATTGGCTGCAAACGATTGTTAGTATGTAATTGCAGAGGCAGGGAGGGATCTTTCCTTCTTTTTCTTAAAAGCAGGAGATGAAATTCCTATAGAAAAAAAGTTCTCCATTGTCAAAATAATTGTTATCTTCCTTCTTCCTGCTGCTTATGCAGGTCGCAGGCCGTGGTCCAGGTGCGGAAGCTCCCCCTTCAAGGCTTCCTGACTCAACCTCTGCATTGGCATCACATTCTGCAAGAGGCCATTCCTTCCAAAAGGGGCCTTTTTAAAAAACCTTGCAAAGAAGTGCAGACCCATTTGTATTTCCCTTGGATGCAGGGAGACAGATCCCACTTAGATAAGAAAAAGTCTGTGGTGGAGGAACAAATTACAATTGGCAAACAGAGGCATTCAGCTGAGCTAATATGGTTACAACTGAGGAAAGGTTGAAACAGGGTTTCAGAACACCTGGTCCTAATAGCCTAACCTGATAAATAGCATCCATAGGCTTGTGGGTATAATTGGCAGTGGCATTTGGGACTAAAGAGAAGTGAGTTACAGCTAAGAGGAATGGGTCTCTGACATTGTGAACAGAGTGAAGTTTCTGATGACAGACCCAACAGTCAGAGAGATTTCCCCCTTTTGCAAATACTGAGGAATGTAGCTAAGAGCATTGTGTCTTCGAGAGAAAGAAGGCAAAAACAAGGTAAGAAGCAGCAGTGAGAATAAGGTTTACAGTCCGGGCCCAGTCGTTTTGGATAAGTTGTCTCCTTCAGCTGTCATCTACTTTAATTCCTGGAAATCTTCACATTCAGGTGACCAGTTCGTGTACAGGTCCAGTCAAGGTTTGGTACTTTCTTTATATGTGATACGTGAACCGAAGAATCTGTTCCTTGGAGTTTGGTAGCACAGAGGTTGTTAACAGCACCTGATAGGGGCTTTTCCAATGAAGTTGAAGAGAGTCTTTTGGAGGTTTTTTTTTCAGTAGATAAAATCTCTGGGTTGCAAGGTGTTAAGATCTTTGTTTCCTGGGAGTGTTCCTAGAGACTGCTCTACTCAAGCATGGTATTTTTCAAAAGAAGCAATTAGGCCCATATAATATTAAAGTATATTTCCCTTTATTAGGTATGGGTCAAAAGCATGATCCAGGTGCATTGGGTGTCCTGTGATTATCTCAGAGTGAGAATATTTTTTTATTGAAATACAATTGACCTATAATAATGTGTCAGTTTTAGGTGTACATCGTAGTGATTCAGTATCTTTGTATATTACAAAATGATCTCCACAATAAGTGTAGTTACCATCTGTCACCATAAAATATTATTGGCTATATTCCCTATGCTGTTCATTACATCCCCATGACTTACTTATTTATAACTGCAAGTTTGTACCTCTTCATCCCCTTCACCTATTTCATGTCTTCCCCCACTCCTCCTTCTGGTAACCAACAGTTTGTTTCCTATATGAGTCTTTTTCTGATGTGTTGTTTGTTGTTTTATTTTTTGGATTCCACATATAAGTAAAATCATACAGTATTTGTCTTCCTCTGTTTGACTTATTTCACATAGCATAATACCCTCTAGGTCCAGCCATGTTGTCACAAATGGCAAGATGCCATTATTTGTTGTGGCTGAGAAATATTCCATTGTGTGTGTGTGTGTGTGTGTGTGTGTAATGGAATATATATACCACATCTTCTTTATTCATTCATCTGTCCTTGGATACTTAGGTCATTTCTATATCTTGGCTATTGTAAATAATGCTGCAGTGAACATGGGGGTGCACATAGCTCTTCAAGTTGGTGTTTTTATTTTCTTCAGATAAATACCCCGAAGTGGAATTGCTGGATCATATAGTAGTTCTGTTTTTAATTTTTTTAAAAGATTTTATTTATTTATTTGACGGAGAGAGACACAGCGAGAGAGGGAACACAAGCAGGGGGGTGGGAGAGGGAGAAGCAGGTTTCCCGCTGAGCAGGGAGCCTGATGCGGGGCTCGATCCCAGGACGCCGGGATCATGACCTGAGCCGAAGGCAGACGCTTAACGACTGTTAAGCGCCCCTGTCACCCAGGCGCCCCTGTTTTTAATTTTTTGAGGCACCTCCACACTGTTTTCCATGGTGGATACACCAATTTATATTCCCACCAACAGTGTATGAGAGTTCTCAAAGGGTGAGAATTTAGGGTGAGAGTTTATGGTTACTAAAAAACACCTGCAATTTAGAAGAACTAATGGCCGTGCTTTTGGCCAGAGTAGTTGAAGAGTTTCTACAAGTTTTGCTAATTGAGTCTTAATGATGTCACTTAGTCCTGAAGACTGAGGGTGGTAGGCACAGTGAAAAGATCCTTACCCATAGGATCTTAGCCATAGAGGAGGCAGTGGCCTGTCCACAAGGAGAACAGATTTTTATTAAACTCATGCAAATAATTAACTATATTGTCATTTAAAAAAGTACTCAAGAATTTCCAAATTCTGGAGGGATCAGGTAGGACAATTCATCTTTGTTCACAAAAATTTTACCAAGTTGCTGTAAATCATAGCTTAAGAGAAACAATTTCTTTAAATCCAATTCAGGGGTATGATCTTAGTTCCCTGCATTCCAGAGTCCTTGCCAGAGTCCTTTCCATGAATTTCTCAGAAGATGAACATATTTGTAAAGGTACCAGAGTGAAACAATAACTGTCTACAAATAACAAAATACTTAAGTGCCCATTATTAAAGATCTGATGAGAGCTCCTTACAATGGAATTGTCAAGAGGATTTGCTTATTTTTGTGATGTGAATTTTAAAATGATGACTGCTAACATTCTATCAGGACATACCAGATTTCTTAGAATTTCACTCAAGTTCTGGAGCACTTATATATCTATACAGATGTAACATAACAAAGTGTTAGTATTCTTATTTAACAATGTGTGTCTCATGTAATTTAACATGTCAGCTAAGCCTAGTTAGTTTAATATCTCTCTTTTATAAGGAGAGAGAACACATCTTTTGAGATGTTTCAGGACACTCTGGAAGAACTCAAAGTTCAAAGTCAAAAACACTTTAATCAGAATTTGAATTTTGGGCACTTTATCAAAATATTAAGAATTTAGACATGATACATAGGGTCACAGAAAATAATGAAACAGTACTTAATTATCCATTTAACCAAAGTGATAAAAAGATTTCAAAGACAAATATAGAAAGTTACACAGCTCCAAAAAGCCATAGCTCTCTTTTATAGAGAAGACTTAGCTGTTCTAAGTAACCAAAGACCTGATAAAAACAAAACAAAAAGAATCTTTGTTTCCTAGGTGAATTACATTAAAAATAAAGAAACTTTGTTTACAATTTCTTGTGAAGAACAGATCAATAATCTAAGAAAGCTTTGTCCTTTTAACAGAGAGAAAACCAAATTCTAATTTTGCACCAGTATACTTTTGATATCAAAACTTAATTTTAAGTAAATTCATTTTAATCTTAGGTTGACCGCATATGAAATTCCTTTCCCAAGATTCCTTTTCCGTAAACTTTTTATGTCCATTTTAGTTTGTTCCTTATTCTCTTCCACTTTCCAAAGTAACCAGCTTTACTTTAGTAAAAATTACTTTCATTTTCCTCAACAAAATGCATTTACATTCTTGATATCTTCTTTTACCAAAAACATACTCCTACTTTCCTTGCTTACTTTTTATATGCAGTCATTTTCTTTTATCCTTACTGTTTTTAGTAGTTTTGTTTTTACATATACTAATTAGAATTCTTAACCCTTAGAATCTTTAATTCCCAGCAGATACTAAGAAATAAATAAATTTTGGCAAATTTATAAAAACATTCCATAATTTCTAGAAGTATATTTCCCCTTACAGTAAAAATTGTTTAATGTGGAATAAAAACTATTTATTAATATACATAAACATTTTTTCTCTATAGAAAGAAAAATTAAAAAGCCGAGAAGTAAATAAACTTAGATTTAGCAGTCAGTATCTCCATATATTATCTTATTTGGAAGTGATCTAGATATTCAGTAAATATCCATTACGTAGTTGAACTTAGCATAAACTTTGATCTCATTTACATTTAGTTAAATTACTTGCTTTTAATAATTATACTTGGATTATACATGAGATAGCCAACCATCATCTTAAGTTATTTCTCTTGTTGATACATTTTGTAATGTAGAGGTAGCATGAGCTTGTATGATTAGTATATTTAATACTGATAACCCCAAAGAAATGTCTGCTTTTATTAAAAGAGCAAACTAAAAACTAGCATTTATCAAAGATTATCTCAGATTATAAGAATTTGAAAAACATTTAGGTTGGTTTCTATTATATTTCTGGAAATTTTTGGAATACTTAATTTATATACATGCTTAATTTTCTTTAAGCCAATGAAATAGAGATCTTTTATAAATGAATTTTGCCAATACTATCTGGAGATGGGAAATAGCACGTATCTAGAACATACATACATAACATAGATAAACTTAAATGGAAACCTTATAGTTTTATTTTAAAATTCGTGTCATCAATCT
The DNA here is from genome assembly GCF_004348235.1 of Phoca vitulina. Taxonomy (NCBI): domain Eukaryota; kingdom Metazoa; phylum Chordata; class Mammalia; order Carnivora; family Phocidae; genus Phoca; species Phoca vitulina. Next base: position 9,135,941 of record NW_022589709.1, read on the forward strand.
GGGACAAAACCTTGAGGATAGTTGAATCCAAATTGTGTTTCTAGCAGATGAACTAAATTAAGGTTATCTGCTCAGATGACCCAAGTCTTTTGGTAAGGATTTTTATTTGCATACTGTGACGATCCCTTTAGAGATATTTTTTGTTCATTTGTTTGTTTGTTTTTGGAGTCATTTTAGAAGCTTCTTGTACCAAACAAAGAAGGCATTCCATTGTCCCCAACAGGTTTAGGATTCTTTTTCTTACGGATGTCCCTTAAGGTGGATTTATCTAAAAGGTTCCCCAGAGTGGCTGTGAGAGGAGTAGACTAAGGAAGTGGAGGGTGCAGAGGAGGTAGAGATGGCACTGAAGGGAAAGTGGAAGAAAAATGGAAAGCCGGACCCTCAAGGTAGCCACTGTAAGCCTGGAGACAAGGAAGGAAGAGGAAGGGAACAAGGTGGTGCCTGAGACAGGATGGGGGAGAGGGAAAGAGGCCTCAGAGGCCTTTATGCCTTTTTTTCAATCTTTTATTTGCCTCCGTTAATTTAGAAACGGTATTTTGTAAAGAGGCAATTATAGAGTCCTGAATAAGTTTGGAAGCCCCTAGCTCCCATATAAAATAGGCATCCCATTCAGTCTGTTTAATTTTAGGGTCACTATCTTCTAATTTAATCAGGGAGGGGAGGTTGAAAATTCCCAAAATGGTCATTGAATTTCTAAAGTAATTTTGGTTAAATTTGTCCATTTAGTTAAAAATGCACAGAAGGAGGGACCATAGTTTTTAAATATGAAACTGGCTGCCTTCCCAGAAGGAGGACCCTCCTGGGAGAATTTAGCAGATTGGGAATCCCAATTCCAAACCAGAGGTTCAGAAAAACAAAGGAGTACTCACCAGAAAGGGCAAAGCCTTTAGACTAACAAATCCTGGAGAAAGTTGGAGAGCTCAACCAAAGGGAAGGAGCTTGAATCTGAGAGGCTTGCTGAACAGGATGCACAAGAAAACTCATGGAAGCAGAGAGTGCAAAGGGCTCAAATGGGTACCTCATAGGATTCTGGAGGTTGCTAGATCCTCTGAATGTCCTTTGAATCCCACTTCTGATCACCATGTAAAGTCATCCTTAAAAATAAAACAGTTATTTTACGAGTAAAACAAGTTTATTTGGGAATAGCAGAGGAATTGCATGTTGGCACATGCAAGCGGTGTTGTGCCAGAGGCAAGTCTGCAGGGACAAAGGAAGGTCACTTGTAGGAGGTTTGGGGAGGAAACTGGGGAGGGCTTTAGGTACAAAATTTACTTGAGAAGAAAAAGCGTGTAAAGTCGTGGCAGCTTCTCATTGGTGGCAAGTGGTGATTAGCGCATTGTTGCAGGGGCAGAAAGGGGTCTTCCTTCTTTTCCTTAAAAGCAGGAGATGAAAATCCTTTGTGAAAAATGCCCTCTCTTGTCAATGTAATTCTTTCCTTCCTTTTTCCTGCTGGTTTTGTAGAACCCAGTGAGTGGTATGTGCGTGAGCGGTCCCTCTTCAGGGCTTCCTGACTCTATTTTAGAGGAGATTTCCTTTATTTATTTTCACACAGTAAAACTTAATTTACAAAAACGTGCAGCAGGTTGTATTTGGCCTGTGGGCCACAGTTTGCTGATTCTGATATAGATAACCATTTTTTTAAATTAGTTTCTGCCTCATTCTTCTCGTGTTTCTTTTTGCATCTTATTTTTCTTTCTTAAACAAAAATAGCGTAGTATGTACACTGTTCTTTGCTTTGTTAATTTTATTTAAATCACACATACACAGAAACACACACTAGCACAATATCCATGCATGATATCTTCTTTATTCTGTTTTAGAACCCTATAGTATTTCGTTGTGTCGATGTGCTATAATCTATCCAACGATCTCTTATTGATGGGCATTTGGATTGTTTTCTATCTTTTGAAACTGAGTAAAAACTGGCTTGTGAGATGTATGAGATATATCATCTCCAGAGTAGAGATATGTCATCTCTTGAAGTAGAATTATTGGACCAAAATGGAAACATACCTATAATTCTGCTTAATATTGCAAAGTTCTACTTCCTATCAACAGTACCATTTTGCACTCCCAATGTCAAATACATGCATGTTTCTCCATAGCCTTGCCAACAGACTGTGCTGTCAAGTTTTAGAATGTTTGCCAATATGATATATGAGACAGTATTTCAGTGTAGTTTTAATTTTTATTTAACCTATTATGAGTGAAATTGAACATCTTTTCATGCGTTGAAGGGCCATTAGCTGTTCTATTTCTGTGAACTGTCTATTGTTTTTGCTCTCTTTTTTATTGGGTTTCATGATGTATTTTCAAATTAGAGCCAGTGGGCTTCCTGAAAGATTAGATGTGGTGTGTGAAAAAATAGATAAATATAGCTCTAAGGTCTTTGTAAAGATAAAGCTGGTTTGGGGAAGAATGTACTTCGAGCAGGGTCAGGTCATCAGGTCAAGGGAACTGAGATTTCAGTTTCGGTCATTGTTGAGGTGATGCTGTTCATTAGACATCCAACTGGAAAAACAGAGGCATTTGGATGTATGAGTCTAGATATGGTGGAGAGGCGTGTGCTAGAGATGGAAGTGTAGGAGTCATTTAGATCGAGATGCTGGTGAATGCCATCAGACTGATGGGGTCACAGTGCAACTGTGGAAAAGAGAAAAAAAAAAAAAAAACAGGATTAAATACTGTGTCTTTGATATTAAGAGTTAGAGAGAAGAGGAAGCTCCTGTGAAGAATCAGTGAAATAGAGAAAAACCAGCAGAAAGTGGTGCCCTGAAGCCAAATCAAGAACCTGTATCAAAGAGAAATGAGTGACTAAAGCTGGTAATAGGCCAAGAACATGAGGATAGATCATTCAGCATTGACAAGTTAGAACTTCTGTTCTCCCCAGACTCACTCTGGAGCTTCAGTTTGGAGCCCTCTTCCTCCACCCCACAATTTTGCCTGGCTGGCTCTTTGTCACCTTTACTTTTATTTCCACAAAAAATAAAATAAAAAATAAAATAAAAAATTAAATTAAATTTATTTGCACAGTGAAACCTTTTTTAGATTCCCAGATAAGCACATGACCATTATTTGCTTTCTCTGCCCCCAGAATTCTGCTGCATAGTCTCTGTTAAAGCACTGTCTTTCTTTTAACATTAGAATAGAAGCTCCCTGAGGGCAGGAGTCATGTGTATCTTTTTTTTTTTTTTTTTTTTGCAACTGAATTACAAGGTGCATTTGTACAGCTGTAATCATCAAGACAGTATGGTACTGGCACAAAAACAGACACATAGATCAATGGAACAGAATAGAGAGCCCAGAAATGGACCCTCAACTCTATGGTCAAATAATCTTTGACAAAGCAGGAAAGAATGTCCAATGGAAAAAGAGACAGTCTCTTCCACAAATGGTGTTGGGGAAAATTGGACAGCCACATGCAGAAGAATGAAACTGGACCATTTCCTTACACCACACACAAAAATAGACTCCAAATGGTTGAAAGACCTCAATGTGAGACAGGAGTCCATCAAAAACCTAAAGGAGAACACAGGCAGCAACCTCTTTGACCTCAGCTGCAGCAACTTCTTCCTAGAAACATCGCGAAAGGCAAGGGAAGCAAGGGCAAAAATGAACTATTGGGACTTCATCAAGATAAAAAGCTTTTGCACAGCAAAAGAAACAGTCAACAAAACCAAAAGACAACCAACAGAATGGGACAAGATATTTGCAAATGACATATCAGATAAAGGGCTAGTATCCAAAATCTATAAAGAATTTCTTAAACTCAACACCCAAAGAACAAATGATCCAGTCAAGAAATGGGCAGAAGACATGAGCAGACATTTTTCCAAAGAAGACATCCATATGGCCAACAGACACATGAAAAAGTGCTCAACATCACTCGGCATCAGGGAAATCCAAATCAAAACCTCAATGAGATACCACCTCACACCAGTCAGAATGGCTAAAATGAACAAGTCAGGAAATGACAGATGTTGGCGGGGATGCGGAGAAAGGGGAACCCTCCTCCACTGTTGGTGGGAATGCAAGCTGGTGCAGCCACTCTGGAAAACAGTATGGAGGTTCCTCAAAAAGTTGAAAATAGAGCTCCCCTACGACCCAGCAATTGCACTACTGGGTATTTACCCCAAAGATACAAATGTAGGGATACGAAGGGGTACGTGCACCCTGATGTTTATAGCAGCAATGTCCACAATAGCCAAACTATGGAAAGAGCCAAGATGTCCATCGACAGATGAATGGATAAAGAAGATGTGGTATACACACACACACACACACACACACACACACACACACACACACAATGGAATATTATGCAGCCATCAAAAGGAATGAAATCTTGCCATTTGCAACGACGTGGATGGAACTGGAGAGTATTATGCTGAGCGAAATAAGTCAGTCAGAGAAAGACATGTATCATATGACCTCACTGATATGAGGAATTCTTAATCTCAGGAAACAAACTGAGGGTTGCTGGAGTGGTGGGGGTGGGAGGGATGGAGTGGATGGGTGATAGACATTGGGGGGGTATGTGCTATGGTGAGCACTGTGAATTGTGTAAGACTGTTGAATCACAAACCTGTACCTTTGAAACAAATAATACATTATATGTTAAAAAAAAAAAAAAGAAGAAGATAGCAGGAAGGGAAGAAGAAGGGGGGGAATCGGAGGGGGAGACGAACCATGAGAGACTATGGACTCTGAGAAACAAACTGAGGGTTCTAGAGGGGAGGGGGGTGGGGGGATGGGTTAGCCTGGTGATGGGTATTAAAGAGGGCACATATTGAATGGAGCACTGGGTGTTATACGCAAACAATGAATCATGGAACACTACATCAAAAACTAATGATGTAATGTATGGTGATTAACATAACATAATAAAAAAATAAAAAATAATAAAATATGAAGCAGAATATTGAAAAAAAAAAACAAGGTGCATTTGTAGTTAGAAAGTACTCAACAAATATTTGTTGAGTAAGTGCCATTATATCTATGTGTCCCTTCCTATGCCTTCAGCACGCATGTAAATTATTCAAGTGCCCTCTCTTATCTTTATTCAGTTAGTAATTTTAAGGCCTATTTTCCATAAGTAAAAATTATAGATACCGGATTTTTTTTTTTTTTTTAAGATTTTATTTATTTATTTGACAGAGAGAGACACAGCGAGAGAGGGAACACAAGCAGGGGGAGTGGGAGAGGGAGAAGCAGGCTTCCCGCCGAGCAGGGAGCCCGATGCGGGGCTCTATCCCAGGACCCTGGGATCATGACCTGAGCCGAAGGCAGACGCTTAACGACTGAGCCACCCAGGCGCCCCTAGATACCGGATGTTTTAATGATGGCGATATGATGCCATTTTGGGGTGAGTTTTCAATGGGAATATTGGTAGCTATACACCACAGATGGAAAATGATTTAAAAATTAATAAAAGGTTTCAGGAGATGAGTAAATCTCCTGTGTACAGTTCATTTTGAGCATAAGTAAGCATCTTTTAAGAAAAGTCCTTATAAATCCCTCTGGGGGGAAAAAATAATTGCTTCATACTCTAAAAGAACTATTAATGAAAGGTAAAACACATAGACTTTGAAAATCAGACCTGTTGTTTGACTTAAGCATTGCCCTCTTTGTAAATAGGATAAAAATGGCACCGTGATCTTCCAAGTATTAGAATCTGGCCACTTAAGGGGTTATGACACAACAATTTTTAACTTAAAAATCACATGATCTGAAAATTGCCACCTGTGACTATTGGTAGAGTCACGTTTGAGGGAGTGCTAGGGAGGATAGAGGTGGAGGAATGTATGAAAGCAGGAGGTATCATGTAGGAAAACGCCACGAGGCTTCAGAGAAAGGACGTATAATACTGAGTGGGATGGGAAAGAGTATGAAATCTATAACCTAATTTTTAAGGTGGATGGGCTGACCTCAGCAATGAGTGACCCGCACAGTTCCGCAGTGCCCCTCACTTAGAAGGGCCCCATGCTTGGTTTAATGCTCTGCTTGAAATTCTCAATAATACTTGAACACAGGGCCTTGCATTTTCATTTTGCACTGGGCCTCACAAATTATGTGGCCAGTCTTGAAGACCTATCATTGTGGGAAAGATCACTGTAGGAAACCTAAGAAAATAACACAAGCATAAGATTTTTAGGGGTCTGAGTTCAGTTTTAAGCAAGAGTGCTTTTCAGAAGAAAAGGAATTGTGTTAGGCATGAACTTTAACAGCACAGTACAACTCATTTCTCTTCACTCTCATTTGTCCCCTGTACTTCCAGGTGCTAACTCATCAGTTCTAAAAAGGTGCTGAGTTTGTGAAGCTACAATTTATAACATCTCCATATATATATCTATATGTACTTTAATTACTGGGTTCTGACTTGCACAGCTTGATCAATGCTGCAATGCTAATGTCTTAAGGACTCACGATTCATTTCATCATGAGTTAGTTATGCAAATGGAATTAAAAAAAACAAACAGAGGAAGAGAAAGGGAGAAGGAAAACAGGAACAAAGCCCCAGTAACCTGTATTGATTGCTTGCTATAGCTCTCTTTTATCATATCCTACCTAGGCAGCCTTGTGACTTCCTGACCCTCCAAGGCAGTATCTTTGATGTCTTCAACCAAGCTTCCAAGTGTTCATTAGTAATAGTGCATAGTCAGAATTACCATTTTGTGGCTAATATCCACAGTCAAGGCATGTTTGAATACTATTTATCTTGAACATAAATGTGGGACAGTGAAGAAATGAGTGAATAGAGCATACTATTATTCTTACATGGAATATGACAGATATTGTTGATTTTAATAAGAAATGACCAGTGTGGTTATGACAGAATCACTGTTCAGTTGTGGCTCATTTTAAAATGTAAATAATTTCAAATAGTTTGCATTAACTTCACATAAATATTCTCAGTAATCGTAGCACAGTACACCATACCCTCCGATAATCATTCACACAGTTGTCATGAAAGAAACCTAACCAGTTTCTTGTTAAAAAAAAAAAAATCATGTATAATGCACTCCGATGTTCATAGCAGCATTATTAACAATAGCCAAATTATGGAAAGAGCCCAAATGTTCATTGACTGATGAATGCTGATGAATGGATAAAAAAAAATGTGGTAAAATGTGATATATATATTTTTTTCTTTTTTTATGTTTATTTTTTAGTTTTATTATGTTAGTCACCATATATTATATATATACATATATATATGTATATATATATAATGGAATATTACTCAGCCAGACAAAGAATGCAATCTTGCCATTTGCAATGACGTGGAGACAGCTAGAGAGTATTATGCTAAGCGAAATAAATCAGAGAAAGAAAAAATACCGTATGATTTCACTTATATGTGGAATTTAAGAAACAAAGCCGATGAACATGGTGGGGACAGAAAAAAAGGCAAACCATAAAACAGACTCTTAACTGAAGAGAACAAAGTGAGGGTTGCTGGCAGGGAGATGGGTGGGGGGATGGGCTAAGTGGGTGATGGATATTAAGGAGGGCACTTGTGAAGAGCCCTGGGTATTGTATATAAGTGATGAATCACTAAATTCTACACTTGAAACTAATATTACACTGTATTTTACTAACTGGGATTTAAATAAAAACTTGAAAAAAAGGATAAGATGTGAAAAAAAAATGTATTGTCCACTGATCTTTTAAAAAAGAAGCAAAAGCAGTTCTATGGAGAATGGTAGTCTTTTAAACAAATGGTTCTGGAACAACATGCAGAAGAAAATGAAATCATATGCTGACCTTATGCCTTTCATAAACATTAGCTCAAAAAGGACAATGCACATAAATGTAAAACACAAAACTATAAAACTTCTGGAAGATAAACTAGAGAAAATCTAGGTGACATTGGATTGACAATGAGTTGTTAGATACACCACAAAAGCATAATCCATGAAAGAAAAAAGTGATAAATTGGACTTAATTAAAATTTAAAACTGCTTTGTGAAAGACACTGTTAAGAGAATGAAAAGACAAGCCACAGACTGGGAGAAAATATTTCCAAAACACATATCTGATACAGGACTTGTATCTGAAATATGCAAGGAATTCTTGAAACTCAATAAGAAAACAAACAACCTAACTAAAGAGTGGGCAAAGATCTCAAGACACCTCTTGAAATATGGAAATGGAAAACAAGCTTATGAAAGGATGATCAACATCATATGTCATTGGGGAATGCAAATTAAACAGTAATATGCTACTACACACCTATTAGAATGGCTAAAATCCAAATGCTGGCAAGGATGTGGAGCCACAGAACTCTCATTCATTGCTGGTGGGAATGCAGAATGGTGCAGCCACTTTGGAAGACAGTTTGGCAGCTTCTTTTAATACCAAACATAGTCTCACCATATGATAAAGCAATCATGCCTGTAGTTATTTACCCACAGGAGTTGAAAACTTATGTCCAAGTAAAAACTTGTACATACATGTTTATAACAGCTTTATTCATAATTTCCCCAAATGAAGAGCAACCAAGATGCCCTTCAATAGGTGAATAAATAAACTGTGGGTGTACATTGTGTGGTACATCCATAAATGGAATGCTATTCCATGATAAAAAGAAATAAGCCGGGCGCCTGGGTGGCTCAGTCATTAAGCGTCTGCCTTCGGCTCAGGTCATGATCCCGGGGTCCTGGGATCGAGGCCCGCATCGGGCTCCCTGCTCTGCGGGAAGCCTGCTTCTCCCTCTCCCACTCCCCCGGCTTGTGTTCCCTCTCTCACTCTCTCTGTCAAATAAATAAATTAAAAAAAAAAAAAAAAAAAAAAAGAAGCCACAGTTTCTTGATAAGGCCACAAAAAGTCAAGGAGCAGCCTTCAATGCATATTACTAATGAAGGGAGCTAGTTTGAAAGAGCAACATATTGTAAATGATTCCAACTACATGATATTCTGAAAAAAGACAAAGCTATGGTGAGAGTAAAAAGATCAGTGGTCACCAAGGTTCAGGAAGGAGAGGGCGGGGGAATGAATAGTCAGAATAAAGGGGATTTTCAGTATGGTAAAACTATTCTGTATGATACTCTAATTGTGGATATGTGACATTTTGTATTTGGCAAAACCCATAGAATAGATGACAGCAAGAATGAACCTTAATGTAAACTATGGACTTCAGTTAACAGTAATATATTTTTATTAGTTCATTAATTGTAAGAAATGTGCCACACTAACGCAGGGTGTTAATAATAGGGGAAAGTGTTCAGGGGGTTGAGAAGGAGGGGAGTATATGGGAACTCTCTGTACTTCCTACTCAATTTTTCTATAAATCTAAAACTTGTCTTAAAGAGAAGGATCTGTTCATTAAAGAAACAGTCATGGCAGGGTGCCTGGGTGGCTCAGTCGGTTAAGTGTCTGCCTTCAGCTCAAGTCATGATCCCAGAGTCCTGGGATCGGGTCCCACATCAGGCTCTCTGCTCAGCAGGGAGTCTGCTTCTCCCTCTCACTTTCCCTCTCTTTCAAATAACTAAAATCTTTAAAAAAAAAAATCATTGCAGTCTTCTAAGAAAGGATACTTCTTCAGATTGATTATTTAGACTAAGCATCATGAATTTCAGTGGATTTAATATTACATTTAATTAAAAATATATATACTTTCAGGAATTTAAAATATAGGGGCGCCTGGGTGGCTCAGTCATTAAGCATCTGCCTTCGGCTCAGGTCATGATACCAGTGATCTTGGATCAAGCTCCGTGTCGGGCTCCCTGCTCAGCAGAGAGCTTCTCCCTCTCCAGCTACCCCCTGCTTATGTTCCCTCTCTCTCTGTCTCTATCAAATAAATAAATAAAATCTTTAAAAAATGGAAATGAAAATATATAAAAAATACATAAGGAAAGATGTATCTCAGGCATTATAGTCAGAAAATGGAGTCTTGACCCTAGCTTGATAGCTTATTAACCTTTTACATTAGTTACATTCAGTTGTCTCCCTGAGCTTTACTTTCCAGATGCACAAACAGATAAGTAGCGATGCAGAGGGTTTTCCCAGGCTTCAGAATAGGCCTCATGGAGCATTTGCCCAGTTGAGGAATTTGCCTTTCAGGCTCAGAAGAAATGAGGAGGTGACAATGGGTCCTCTGAAAGGGAGGTGTAAATGCACACAACACCTTTATCATTTAGAAAAGGAAATAATCACTTAGAGTTTGGAACATTCAAAGCCTTTGTGCCAGCTCATTTTCTTCTTAAAGGTAGACCTACAGAAAACCAGGTCATTGTCAGAAGGTTTCTTGGAGGATATTGGTTTAATCAGACCAGAGAGAATTCCACAAATAGAAAGTTTAACGATGTCAGGCAAGAGTGCCCTAACTCCTCTGCTTTACATTGGGAATGGCCTTTCCATGGGACTCGAGGCCCTTTAGCAGAGTGAGGCTCCCCATTACTGTAATGCCATGTCCATGTTTGCTCGGCAGTCATCTTTTCCCCACATTTCTGTAGATCTCCAAACATCCTTTTGAGTAATATATTAATTTCTTAGGTTAGTGACCATATCTTCAACCAGGAAGGAGAGTCACTAAGAGAACTTTAACTCCCTTAGAGCCTCTCTAAGGGAACTTTTGTGTGTCGAGGCTCTTACAGACTCTATGGATAGCGTTGTGTCTTAAGTACATGTTCCCCTATTTGACTATTTGGGTTCAAACTTGGCTCCACTGCTCTACCACTTGCCTCTCCTATCTATTTGACCTTAAGGAATTTGCTTAACTGCCTTAAGCCTTAGTTTGCTTACCATTATTGATGATAGTAGCAATGACTATTTTATATTCTTTTTTATAAAAAATGAGTGATATTATGCAAATAGAGCATACAGCTCAGTTTCTGACTTCAATTAAACAGTAAGTATTATCTGTTTTTATTAGTGAAGAACAAACTTATTTCCAAATTTTTGGTCATGTGTTACCTTTGTCTTCAAGTGATGGTTCCAATATATGATGATACTCACTGAAGGAAAAAGTGTTTTGGCTATCATTCCTTGTTTCTCTGGAATCAGCATTTAGACTTCGAGGTGCCAGGACTCTCCCTAGATAGAAGTCCCTTTGTTTTACAGTAAAATATGTTGATGCACATGCTACCAAATATGAATCAAGTAATACACCAAAGTGCCCCTGCCCACGGTAAGTAAATGCATAACTTTGGCGCCATGCTACAGAAATAAGATGGGCAAGATGAGCCAGTCCAAAAGAACTTGGATATGGGAGGATGAGTATGAGAATGAAACTGGTGGAAGGTACAAGTGAGTACTGACCAGCATCTGAAGCTTTAGATCAAGTCATGCCTGAGAGTGTTGGACTTTCCACTTAGATGAACCAACACTTTCTCTTCTTAAACTAATTTGGGTTGGATTTTTTTAATACTTGCAAACTAAAGCTTCTTAACTGGTGTAGCTTATGGCACGGGGCTTTTTTAAGACTCATGAGAAAACACATAACAACACTTAGTAAACTGGTAAAAATGGAATAAAATATATAATGCAACACTTTCTCTATGCATTTTTTGTGCCACCATCATTTTTTAAATTTTTATTTTATTATGTTAGTCACCATACAATAAATCATTAGTTTTTTTTTTCTTTTAAAGATATTATGACTTTATTGAGTTTTCTTAAAAAGAGAAATGAGAACAAATATACACCAACTCCACTGGGTGCCATTCGAATGAGTAGACATACTTATTTCATTAGAGATGCCACTAAAATTATAACCCTTTGTCACACAATCTACCTTGTAATGTAATTGCTTGTACATGTGTCTCTTTTCCCACTAAATTGTTGGCCTCTGGAGAAAAAAGAACGGATCTTATTTATATTTGAATTCCCCACAGTGTCTAGTGGTGCCTTGCAAAACCTCAATAAATATTTATAGAATGAAAAAAATGGATGATCTCTTTGTTCCTTCCACATTTTGGAACTTTGTTCATTCTTTTTAGTGTGCTGTTAACCAAACTCGTGGCTGACCAGTTAGATAACTTAAAGCTCAAACCCTTAAGAAGCTACCTGACTAAGATGGCAGGGACCAATTAATCTCTGCAGATTTATCCATTTTCTCTGCTCTGTCAGAAGGGACTGTAGATTAGGTAAAACTAGTAAATAACTTCACAAAGAAAATAACTAAAGTTACTCTTATCTTTAGCACAAACATACCCTTCTCAACTCTTAAAAGTATGACCTAAAATCCTCAGAATAATATCCTATCCATCAAGCCAACTTATAAATAGCCTTGCTCAGTAATGTAGGGAAAAAGACTGAAGGAAATTGTGCCTACTAAATTATGGGAAGTGACAAACTAAAAGAAAATGACCTAAGTTGAATAATAGGATATTTCTTCTTTTTGTAAGTGAAAATAATTGAATATGTTTCCTGTGGATCAAACTGATACCTTTTTGCAATTCCCAAGTTATTGTATTTTAAATCTCCACATTGCCTACTGTTGTCTTTCAGGTAAAAGACTTTAAACCATACAGTAATTTCTGTCAACTCCAAAAGTTGAGTTTAGGAGATTCATAAATTTTGTAAACCAAGGTTCTAAGAACACTTAAGGTTAGAAGCTCTGTGGGATTTTTTTTAAAATTTGAATTCTGCTTTTATTTGTTTCCTAATAAAAAGTTTCAAGATAAAACCAGAAGGAAATTGGAATATTTGATTATATTTTCTAAATTGTAGTTGCTAAGCAACATGTACTAGATCACTTTGGGTATTTATTAAAATGCAATTTTGTAGGCCTGACTTATTTTTTTTAAAATTTTTTTATTGTTATGTTAATCCCCATACATTACATCATTAGTTTTAGATGTAGTGTTCCATGATTCATTGTTTGTGCGTAACACCCAGTGCTCCATGCAGAACGTGCCCTCTTTAATACCCATCACTGGGCTAACCCATCCTCCCACCGCCCTCCCCTCTAGAACCCTCAGTTTGTTTTTCAGAGTCCATCGTCTCTCATGGTTTGTCTACCCCTCCGATTTCCCCCCCTTCATTCTTCTCCTCCTGCATTCTTCTTTTTTTTTTTTTTTCTTAACATATATTGCATTATTTGTTTCAGAGGTACAGATCTGAGATTCAACAGTCTTGCACAATTCACAGTGCTTACCAGAGCACATACCCTCCCCAGTGTCCATCACCCAGTCACCCCATCCCTCCCACCCCACCCCCCACTCCAGCAACCCTCAGTTTGTTTCCTGAGATTAAGAATTCCTCATATCAGTGAGGTCATATGATACATGTCTTTCTCTGTTTGACTTATTTCGCTCAGCATAATACCCTCCAGTTCCATCCACGTTGTTGCAAATGGCAAGATCTCATTCCTTTTGATGGCTGCATAATATTCCATTGTATATATATACCACATCTTCTTTATCCATTCATCTGTTGATGGACATCTTGGCTCTTTCCATAGTTTGGCTATTGTGGACATTGCTGCTATAAACATCAGGGTGCACGTACACTTTCGGATCCCTACATTTGTATCTTTGGGGTAAATACCCAGTAGTGCAATTGCTGGGTCGTAGGGGAGCTCTATTTTTGACTTTCTGAGAAACCTCCATACTGTTTTCCAGAGTGGCTGCACCAGCTTGCATTCCCACCAACAGTGGAGGAGGGTTCCCCTTTCTCCGCATCCCCGCCAACATCTGTCATTTCCTGACTTGTTCATTTTAGCCATTCTGACTGGTGTGAGGTGGTATCTCATTGAGGTTTCGATTTGGATTTCCCTGATGCTGAGCGATATTGAGCACTTTTTCATGTGTCTTTTGGCCATTTGGATGTCTTCTTTGGAAAAATGTCTGTTCATGTCTTCTGCCCATTTCTTGATTGGATTCTTTGTTCTTTTGGTGTTGAGTTTGATGAGTTCTTTATAGATTTTGGATACTAGCCCTTTATCTGATATGTCATTTGCAAATATCTTCTCCCATTCTGTCTGTTGTCTTTTGGTTTTGTTGACTGTTTCCTTTGCTTTGCAAAAGCTTTTTATCTTGATGAAGTCCCAATAGTTCATTTTTGCCCTTGCTTCCCTTGCCTTTGGCGATGTTTCTAGGAAGAAGTTGCTGCAGCTGAGGTCGAAGAGGTTGCTGCCTGTGTTTTCCTTTAGGATTTTGATGGACTCCTGTCTCACATTGAGGTCTTTCAACCATTTGGAGTCTATTTTTGTGTGTGGTGTAAGGAAATGGTCCAGTTTCATTCTTCTGCATGTGGCTATCCAATTTTCCCAATACCATTTGTTGAAGAGACTGTCTTTTTTCCATTGGACATTCTTTCCTGCTTTGTCAAAGATTATTTGACCATAGAGTTGAGGGTCCATTTCTGGGTTCTCTGTTCTGTTCCATTGATCTATGTGTCTGTTTTTGTGGCAGTACCATACTGTCTTGATGATGACAGCTTTGTAATAGAGCTGGAAGTCCAGAATTGTGATGCTGCCAGCTTTGCTTTTCTTTTTCAACATTCCTCTGGCTATGCGGGGTCTTTTCTGGTTCCATACAAGTTTTAGGATTATTTGTTCCATTTCTTTGAAAAAAGTGGATGGTATTTTGATGGGGATTGCATTGAATGTGTAGATTGCTCTAGGTAGGATTGACATCTTCACAATATTTGTTCTTCCAATCCATGAGCATGGAACGTTTTTCCATTTCTTTGTGTCTTCCTCAATTTCTTTCATGAGTATTTTATAGTTTTCTGAGTACAGATCCTTTGCCTCTTTGGTTAGATTTATTCCTAGGTATCTTATGGTTTTGGGTGCAATTGTAAATGGGATCGACTCCTTAATTTCTCTTTCTTCTGTCTTGTTGTTGGTGTATAGGAATGTCACTGACTTCTGTGCATTGATTTTATATCCTGCCACTTTACTGAATTCCTGTATGAGTTCTAGCAGTTTTGGGGTGGAGTCTTTTGGGTTTTCCACATAAAGTATCATATCATCTGCAAAGAGTGAGAGTTTGACTTCTTCTTTGCCAATTTGGATGCCTTTTATTTCTTTTTGTTGTCTGATTGCTGTGGCTAGGACTTCTAATACTATGTTGAATAGCAGTGGTGATAGTGGACATCCCTGCCGCGTTCCTGACCTTAGGGGGAAAGCTCTCAGTTTTTCCCCATTGAGAATGATATTCGCTGTAGATTTTTCATAGATGGCTTTTATGATATTGAGGTATGTACCCTCTATGCCTATACTCTGAAGAATTTTGATCAAGAAAGGATGCTGTACTTTGTCAAGTGCTTTTTCTGCATCTATTGAGAGGATCATATGATTCTTGTTCTTTTTTGTTAATGTATTGTATCATGTTGATTGATTTGCGGATGTTGAACCAACCTTGCAGCCCAGGGATAAATCCCACTTGGTCATGGTGAATAATCCTTTTAATGTACTGTTGGATCCTATTGGCTAGTATTTTGGTGAGAATTTTTGCATCCATGTTCATCAGGGATATTGGTCTCTAATTTTCCTTTTTGATGGGGTCTTTGTCTGGTTTTGGGTTCAACGTAATGGTGGCCTCATAAAATGAGTTTGGAAGTTTTCCTTCCATTTCTTTTTTTGGAACAGTTTCAGAAGAATAGGTATTAATTCTTCTTGAAATGTTTGGTACAATTCCCCTGGGAAGCCATCTGGCCCTGGGCTTTTGTTTGTTGGGAGATTTTTGATGACTGCTTCGATTTCCTTAGTGGTTATAGGTCTGTGCAAGTTTTCTATTTCTTCCTGCTTCAGTTTTGGTAGTTGATACATCTCTAGGAATGCATCCATTTCTTCCAGGTTATCTAATTTGCTGGCATAGAGTTGCTCATAATATGTTCTTGTAATTGTTTGTATTTCTTTGGTGTTGGTTGTGATCTCTCCTCTTTAATTCATGATTTTGTTGATTTGGGTCATTTCTCTTTTCTTTTTGATAAGTCTGGCCAGGGGTTTATCAATCTTGTTAATCCTTTCAAAGAACCAGCTTCTAGTTTCGTTGATCTGTTCTACTGTTCTTTTAGTTTCTATTTCATTGATTTCTGCTCTGATCTTTATTATTTCTCTTCTCCTGCTGGGTTTAGGCTTTATTTGCTGTTCTTTCTCTAGCTCCTTTAGGTGTAGGGTTAGGTTGTGTACTTGAGACCTTTTTTGTTTCTTGAGAAAGGCTTGTATTGCTATATACTTTCCTCTTTCGACTGCCTTTGCTGCATCCCAAAGATTTTGAATAGTTGTGTTTTCATTTTCATTGGTTTCCATGAATTTTTTTAATTCTTCTTTAATTTCCTGGTTGACCCATTCATTGTTTAGTAGGATGCTCTTTAGCCTCCATGTATTTGCGTTCTTTCCGACTTTCCTCTTGTGATTGCGTTCTAGTTTCAAAGCATTGTGGTCTGAAAATAGGCAGGGAATGATCCCAATCTTTTGGTACCGGTTGAGACCTGATTTATGACGTAGGATGTGATCGATTCTGGAGAATGTTCCATGAGCACTAGAGAAGAATGTGTATTCCGTTGCTTTGGGATGGAATGTTCTGAATATGTCTGTGAAGTCCATTTGGTCCAGTGTGTCATTTAAAGTCTTTATTTCCTTGTTGATCTTTTGCTTAGACGATCTGTCCATTTCAGTGAGGGGGGTGTTAAAGTCTCCCACTATTATTGTATTGTTGTCATTGTGTTTCTTTGCTTTTGTTATTAATTGCCTTATATAATTGGCTGCTCCCATGTTAGGGGCATAGATATTTACAATTGTTAGGTCTTCTTGTTGGATAGACCCTTTAAGTAGGATATAGTGTCCTTCCTCATCTCTTATTACAGTCTTTGGTTTAAAATCTAACTTGTCTGATATAAGGATTGCCACCCCAGCTTTCTTTTGGTGTCCATTAGCATGGTAAATGGTTTTCCACCCCCTCACTTTAAATCTGGGGGTGTCTTTGGGTCTAAAATGAGTCTCTTGCAGACAGCATATCGATGGGTCTTGTTTTTTTATCCAATCTGATAGCCTGTGTCTTTTGATTGGGGCATTTAGCCCATTTACATTCAGGGTAACTATTGAAAGATATGAATTTAGTGCCATTGTATTGCCTGTAAGGTGACTGACTGTTACTGTATATTGTCTGTGTTCCTTTCTGGTCTATGTTGCTTTTAGGCTCTTTGCTTAGAGGACCCCTTTCAAGATTTCTTGTAGGGCTGGTTTCGTGTTTGCAAATTCCTTTAGTTTTTGTTTGTCCTGGAAGCTTTTTATCTCTCCTTCTATTTTCAATGACAGCCTAGCTGGATATAGTATTCTTGGCTGCATATTTTTCTCATTTAGTGCTATGAATATATCCTGCCAGTCCTTTCTGGCCTGCCAGGTCTCTGTGGATAGGTCTGTTGCCATTCTAATGTTTCTACCATTGTAGGTTACATATCTCTTCTCCCGAGCTGCTTTCAGGATTTTCTCTTTGTCTCTGAGACTCGTAAGTTTTACTATTAGATGTCGGGGTGTTGACCTATTTTTATTGATTTTGAGAGGGGTTCTCTGTGCTTCCTGGATTTTGATGCCTGTTTCCTTCCCCAAATTAGGGAAGTTCTCTGCTATAATTTTTTTTTTTTTTTAAAGATTTTATTTATTCATTTGAGAGAGAATGAGATAGAGAGAGCATGAGAGGGGGGAGGGTCAGAGGGAGAAGCAGACTCCCTGCTGAGCAGGGAGCCCGATGCGGGACTCGATCCCGGGACTCCAGGATCATGACCTGAGCCGAAGGCAGTCGCTTAACCAACTGAGCCACCCAGGCGCCCTCTCTGCTATAATTTGCTCCATTATACCTTCTGCCCCTCTCTGTCTTTCTTTTTCTGGGATCCCAATTATTCTAATGTTGTTTCGTCTTATGGTATCGCTTATCTCTCGAATTCTGCCCTCGTGATCCAGGAGTTGTTTATCTCTCTTTTTCTCAGCTTCTTTATTTTCCATCATTTGGTCTTCTATCTCACTGATTCTCTCTTCTGCCTCATTTATCCTAGCAGTTAGCACCCCCATATTTGATTACACCTCATTAATAGCCTTTTTGATTTCTACTTGGTTAGATTTTAGTTCTTTTACTTCTCCAGAAAGGGTTTCTCTAATAACTTCCATGCTTTTTTCAAGCCCAGCTAGTATCTTTAAAGTGATGATTCTGAACTCTAGATCTGACATTGTACTAATGTCCATATTGAGTAGGTCCCTGGCAGTCGGTACTACCTCTTGTTCTTTTTGTTGAGGTGATTTTTTCCGTCTTGTCATTTTGTCCAGAGGAGAATAGATTAATGAGAGAAGAAAATGCTAACAGGATAACAACGTCCCCAGAAAATATACTCTAAACAAATCAGAAAAGACCTGAAGCAGTGGGAAAAGAAAGGGAAAGAAAGAAAAAAGGAAAAGAAAAAGAAAGAAAAAGAAAAAGATAAAGATAAAAACAAACAAAAACAGAACAAAACAAAACAAAAAAAACAGAATGTGATCAAATATGATCAGGCTGGTATATAGATCAGTGCCACACACTAGATTTTGGGTGTATTTTGGTCTGTTAGATGAAAGTGCCTCCCAAAATTTTAAAGAAAGAAAAACTTATGTATGTACAAAATAAGGGTTGATATAATGAAGGGATGGAATATGACTGTAAAGATGGAAATTATAAAAAATTTTATAAAAGGAATTGATAAGAAGTTGTTTGAAAAAAGAAAGAAGAGGATTTAAAAAAAAAGAAAAAAAGAAAAAAAAGGGAGAGAATGTGATCAGGCAGGGGAGTAGGAAAAAACCATACACTAGAGATTTAGGGTATATTTTGATCTGTTAGAAGAAACTATCTCAAAATTTTAAAGAGAGAACAACTTATATATATATGCCAAAAATACAGGTAACCACTATGAAGGGATAGAATATGACTCGAAAAATGAAAAATAAAAATGTTTTTTAAAGAAGGGATTGATAAGATGTTGGTTGAAAAAGGGAAAAAGAAAAATTCAAAAAAAAAAAAAAGACAGTTAAAAAAAAATTAACTTTGAAAGACTAAAGAATCATGGTAAAAAAGCCATGAATTCTATGTGCATTATTCCCCTAGCGCTGGAGTTCTGCCGTTCTCATTGATCGGTTAACTTGGTCTTGGCTGGCTGTTCTCGCTGATCTTCTGGGGGAGGGGCCTGTTGCCGTGGTTTCCAAATGTCTTTGCCTGTGGCGGAATTGCCCTGCCCTTGCCCGGTAGGGGCTAAGTAATCTGCTCGGGTTTGCTCTCTGGAGCTTTTGTTCCCTGCAAGTTTTCCGTACAGCTTTGGTGGCGGGGAGTGAAAATGGCGGCCTCCCAATCTCCGCCTCGGAGGAGCCAAGAACTCAGGGCCCCACTCCTCAGTGCGCCCCCAGAGAAAAGCCGTCAGTCACTCCTGTCTCCCCGGTCTCCGGCGGCACTCTGTGCTCACCCGGCCTGTGACCGCGCGTTTCTATCTCTGGCACCCGACCCCGTGTGGAGTCTCCAAACCCAGCAGATCCCTGCGGTGCGCTCCCGCGCCGCTCCTCCCAGGGGAGGAAGGGGAGTCTCCCTGGATCTGCTGCTTGTTGGGTCCCTGCTGGAGGAGCAGTGGCCCGACTGTGCCGTGGATCACGGTTTATGGCAACCCCGAGCTGAGAGCCCACGCCTCGGCTCTGTCTCTGCAGCCAGCTTCCCTGCTCCGATACCTGGGAGCTCTGCTGCACTCAGGCACCCCTGGTCTTTCTGTGACCCCGAGGGTCCTGAGACCACACTGTCCCGCGAGGCTTCCACCCCCAGCTTAGCCACCGGAGCGACGTCCCACAGCGGAGCAGACTTCTAAAAGTTCCGGTTTTGTGCTCCGTGGCTCTATCACTTGCCAGAAACGGCTGACGGAGGCCCCTCCCCCGCCGTCTATCCTCCTGAATATCGCCTCGGATTCACTTCTCCGCATGTCCTACCTTCCAGAAAGTGTTCGCTTTTCTGTTCAGAGAGTTGTTGCTATTCTTTTCTTCGATCTCCTGTTGAGTTTGTAGGTGTTCAGAATGGTTTGATCCCTATCCAGCTGAATTCCTGAGAGGAGACGAAATCCAGGTCTCCTACTCCTCCGCCATCTTGCTCCGCCCCCAATCATTAGTTTTTGATATAGTGATCCATGCTTCATTGTTTTTGTATAACACCCAGTGCTCCATGCAGTGCCCTCCTTAATACCCATCACCAGGCTAACCCATCCCCTCAACCCCCTCCCCTCTAACACCCTCAGTTTGTTTCTCAGAGTCCATAGTCTCTCATGGTTCATCTCTCCCTCCGATTCCCCCCTCTTCATTTTTCCCTTCCTTCTCCTAATGTCCTCCATGCTATTCCTTGTGTTCCACAAATAAGTGAAACCATATGATAATTGACTTTCTCTGCTTATTTCACTTAGCATAATCTCCTCCAGTCCCATCCATGTTGATGTAAAAGTTGGGTATTCATCCATTCTGATGGCTGAGTAATATTCCATTGTATATATGGACCACATCTTCTTTATCCGTTCATCTGTTGAAGGGCATTTCAGCTCTTTCCACAGTTTGGCTATTGCAGACATTGCTGCTATGAATATCGGGGTGCATATGGCTCTTCTTTTCACTACATCTGTGTCTTTGGGGTAAATACCCAGTAGTGCAATTGCTGGGTCATAGGGTAGCTCTATTTTTAATTTTTTGAGGCACCTCCACACTGTTTTCCAAAGTGGCTGTACCAACTTGCATTCCCACCAACAGTGTAAGAGGGTTCCCTTTCTCCACAACCTCTCCAACATTTGTTGTTTCTTGCCTTGTAAATTTTTGCCATTCTAACTGGTGTAAGGTGGTATCTCAATGTGGTTTTGATTTGAATTTCCCTGATGGCTAATGATGATGAACATTTTTTCATGTGTCTGTTAGCCATTTGTATGTCTTCTTTGGAGAAGTGTCTGTTGATGTCTTCTGCCCATTTTTTAACTTGATTATTTGTTTTTTGGGTGTTGAGTTTGAGAAGTTCTTCATAGGTCTTGGAAATCAGCCCTTTGTCTGTAGTGTTATTTGCAAATATCTTCTCCCATTCTATGGGGTGCCTCTTTGTTTTGTTGACTATTTCCTTTGCTGTGCAGAAGCTTTTTATCTTGGTGAAGTTCCAAAAGTTCATTTTTGCTTTTGTCTCACTAGCCTTTGGAGATGTATCTTGAAAGAAGTTGCTGTGGCCAATGTCAAAGAGGTTACTGCCTATGTTCTCCTCTAGGATTTTGATGGATTCCTGTCTCACATTGAGGTCTTTCATCCATTTTGAGTTTATCTTTGTGTATGGTGTTAGAGAATGGTTGAGTTTCATTCTTCTGTATGTGGCTGTCCAATTTTCCCAGCACCATTTATTGAACAGACTGTCTTTTCTCCATTGCATATTTTTTCCTGCTTTGTCAAAGATTATTTGACCATAGAGTTGAGGGTCCATATCTGGGCTCTCTATTCTGTTCCATTGGTCTATATGTCTGTTTTTGTGCCAGTACCATGCTGTCTTGGTGATCACTGCTTAGTAATATAGCTTGAAATTGGGCAACATGATGCCCCCAGCTTTTTCTTTTTCAACATTTCCTTGGCGATTCGGGTCTTTTCTGATTCCATACAAATTTTAGGATTGTTTGTTCCAGCACTTTGAAAAATGTCATTGGAATTTTGATTGGGATGGCATTGAAGGTATAGATTGCTCTGGGTAGCATAGACATTTTAACAATGTTTATTCTTCCGATCCATGAGCATGGAATGTTTTTCCATCTTTTTGTGTCTTCTTCAATTTCTTTCATGAGTGTTCTGTAGTTCCTAGAGTATAGATCCTTTACCTCTTTGATTAGCTTTATTCCGAGGTATCTTATGGTTTTTGGTGCTATTGTAAATGGAATCGTTTCTCTAATTTCTCTTTCTACAGTTGCATTGTTAGTGTATAAGAAAGCAACTGATTTCCGCACATTGATTTTTGTATCCTGCCACATTACTGAATTGCTGGATGAGTTCAAGTAATTTGAGGGTGGAGTCTTTTGGATTTTCCACATAAAGTATCATGTCATCTGTGAAGAGAGAGAGTTTGACTTCTTCTTTGCCAATTTGAATACCTTTTATTTCTTTTTGTTGTCTGATTGCTGTTGCTAGGATTTCTAATACTATGTTGAACAATAGTGGCGAGAGTGTGTGCCACCATCATTTTAAAGTATAGTCCTTACCATCAGAATATTGTAAATTAAACAAGGAGGAAGAGATGTAATGTTACTGTCTCTCACAAAGCAACTGTAGGGCTACTGTTTTTCCTCCTTGTCAGGAGACCACAGAGCTGAAAACCAAGCTGAAAACCAAGCTACCAAGTCTCTTGTGTAGCCACTTCCAACTCAACTCTAAGAAAGCAGTCCCCTGAATGTGGGAGGAGGTGAAGAGGGTAGACAACATGGCAGCAAAATCCCTGTCACAGAGCATTGTAGCTCTGCCTCCTGGTACCTTGGTCTACTTATGGATTTCAGATCCCTTGAGAAAGCAAGTAGATGGACCCTATACACTTGACAGGGAATGAAATCTACTCTTGAGCAAGAGCTCCACTGACTGGGTAAAATTCTTATGTTTCCCACAAGATCTGATTCCAATTACTATGGGAAAGGGACAGTATGTGTGTATTTTAATTAACAAGCCTCAACCAGTACCTCTTTGGTATGATGACTCACAAGAATTATTTTGTGGTTTGACTAAATCTCTATGGAGATTTTAAATAATCACTAATAATAGTTGTAAATATTTATTTTAAATATATAACAAAGTTGTGGAAAAATATATATTATATTTATAGGTATGCTTCTAGTTTCTTAAAAATAAATTTAAATTTTTTCTGTTATTAAATGTAAAACTTTTTAAAATTTGGAATACTTTTTATTCTATGGTATTATCTTCATTTGTTTGTCTATAAAGTAGAAATGTTTAGAGAGGCCTTTGTGAAGCTGAGTAATAGAATTCCATAGCTCATTTTCATTCACCAGTATCAATGCTCTATTTATAATTTTTGGATCAGGACAGTGGTTTTAACCTAACAGCCTTTCTTTAAAAGACTTATTGAATTATATTTCATATGTACTTGGATATATATTTATATATTCTAACATATATGTTATACAAGTATGTATGTATTGTATACGTATTATATATAAGTTTAATAACATAACATATAACATATATGTTATACAAGTTATAAAAATACCATATATATGTTATGCAAGTATATATGTATTGTATATATATCATATATGTTTAATATATTTAATATACGTATATATACAAATAGTTATATATCCATCTTTTCATTTCTATTAATAATTTTATGTGTATATATATATATATATATATATATCAACCCCAGTTAAATAAGCTGTTCTGTCCAGTTTTACTCCTATTAAATATTTTCCACTTAAAAAATACTAAAGTTTGAATTTAAAATGTACCCTGAAACATTAGCACACTCAAGTAAAAAAAGCCTCAAAGGGTGGTCAGACCAGGAGTCCGGAAAGAATAGTTAATGGTAAAAATTTTCCCAGAAGCTGCTTAAGTAGAATAAGCATGTAGGGCTGACAGAAGAATGTTTGAGTGAAAGACATCTCTCTCTCTCTCTCTTTTTTTCTAGTCCTTTCCATTCCTCCTTCATCCTTGCCATCAAGGTCCCTATGGAGAACCTGGCCTTTAATAGGCCCCTAGTAGTGCCTCTTGCTGTAGTCTTAAACTTCTCTTTTTCCTGTTAAAATCTAATTATCCTTGTATCCTTCTCTAAGAACCTTGCAAGAAAACCTATGTGATAGCATCTCCAATTAATTAGCTCATATAATTATGTTCATAGCTTAGGATTTTGTTTGTTTTTTTCTTATTTTGAAAATTGTCTGCTGGGAGTATTTGTTTTTCGAAAGAAGACTCCTGGAGACTTGAAGACAATACCATAGATTAAATCATGGCTGGTAAGAATTTATGAGGCCTGGGAGAGAGATATATTATGAAAGCTTACGGGGAAGGAATCTTTTATAACATTTCTCAAATTGTCCCAGATAGACAGCCTCTTCTCTGTTCACACATAAGATAGATCCTAATTCAAAACCGCTAAACCTCTTTGATGGTGTTACTCACATCATGAAGTCTCCATAATGTAAAAAAAAAAAAAAAAAAAAAAGGAAAAAATAGAAGAAAAAAAAGTAGGAAATAGAATGTGAAGAGATGAGTAATATTTCTGTCTTTCACAGGAATTCATGGCTCAGATACAGGGTCACTGAGATTTCAAACCTGGCACATTAGTAACAGCACAAGACAAACGAAATACAAAATGGACATGACAAATTTGATTTATTCCAGGCAAAGATACACCAACCGAGGGATAGCTATTGTGATATGAAATTATAAATGCTACCATCACATGCTGAAGAAGATAAACAGTCTCTTATTCACTTTGATTTTTCCATGTCTAAATTTAAACTGGAAAAATGCTTTCCACTTACGTGCATTTAAAGGTTGAATCCTATGACCAAGGTAAAAATAAGCACCCCAAAAATGGAGTTTGATTTAAGTAGTGCTGCTAAACCTCCTCCTTGTCATTCCAGTAGAACTGATTCATTGCTTGGTTGTGAGTCAAGACGTTTGATGATTACCAGATTATTTATTTTTTGATTAAACTCTTTTCTGCCTCGTGCAAGACCAAGCTCATTTAAATGAGGTTAAGGTCTTAGCTGATTCTTTTATGTGTTAAACAGTTTTCCTCTTTCAGAAACTTTCTTTCCATCAGGTGCTTGCAGTTGGAGAAATTTTTGTGTGTTCCCTAAGGAAATGTAAGGAGGGGTGTGCTAAAATGGTTAGTGGAAGAATCAGTAGTTAAATTTTCTTCAAATATTTAATAGGCCTCTAAGGTATTATAGTT
This sequence comes from Phoca vitulina, assembly GCF_004348235.1. Taxonomy (NCBI): domain Eukaryota; kingdom Metazoa; phylum Chordata; class Mammalia; order Carnivora; family Phocidae; genus Phoca; species Phoca vitulina. The sequence goes on from NW_022589709.1 coordinate 9,160,801, forward strand.
CTCTGTGGATCTACTTAACTGCTATTCTCAATTTTGGGTGACTAATTTTCTTCATCAAAGAAATGGAATCTTTGCTGGCCTATGCAAAATATGCTTAACTTTCATTGTTGACATTTCCACTGATGGAATAATCAGTGTAATTATTAGGATTATCCTGTGTATGGCTAAATGGACTCAAAGTTCATAAAATGAGCAGGATTTTCTTCAAAAGTTCAAAACTTTTAAAAGAATTTGTCATATAAAATGTTCATTGTGCCCAATCACAGTTAATCAATAATATCCTTAAAAATGTACAACTGAGAAAAGAAATAAAATATTTTGACTTAGGCCTTTATAAAATTATCAGCAATTGGAATATTAGTCAATATTTTTTAGTCATGAAATATGTTAAATATGCACACTAGACATTAGGTACACATAGTCCCTTTCTGACAAAGAATTAGATGGGATTAGTAAAACACATTGGTATTAGCTATTATTCTCATGGTCAAAATGATAGGAACTAAACAAAAACAAATTTAAAAGCAACAAGTATAATTTATTGGCTGATTCAGTCCAGGAAAAAGTTGAACAACCCACCCAAGAGAAAATGCAGGTGTGCTGCTTGCTGCCAATACACCGCAAACCAGGAACCCAGCTGCCATTGGTATCCTCTTGGCCTCTTACCTCTACTCTCCTCTCTCACCACAGACCGGCTTTGTCCAGAGGGCGGGTTGGAAATGATACCTCTCTAGCTAGTAACAACAGAAAGATATTTATTACATTTATTAAAAGTGCATAGGTTCTTAGGGAAGCTGAAAAAATAGAACCTTGGCTGAATTTCCAGGAACACCTTCCAAAGGCACATTGTAGAACTAAACCACCAAGAGCACTGCTGCCTCAGTCCTTACTGGCGAGTTTCCAACATAACTGTTAGTCCAGTAGAGCTGCTGATGGCAGAAACCTCTGCCTCTGCTCTACTCCATGCTAATAAAACCTATGTCTCACACCATGACTCTTTCCCCAGAAATTCAATTTTGAAAGTATGTCTCATCCAAAGACACTGGATTGGCAGAGTCCAAAGCCTACCTAGAACCCTAGCTGAAAGGAAGTCTGCAAAGATAGTTTTAGCCCGTCAGCTTCCGTAGTATAAGAAGGCACTCCAGAAGGAGGTTGAAATGGATAAAGGATACTAAGCAATCCATAATACACACTATAATCATGAAATATGCCTAGGATATCTTGGGTTTATAGTTTAAAGATACAATTATTAGGAAGAGCTTTACTCAATGCTCTTAGAAGTTTAAAAATTCCTAGGGAAGAGCCTCAGAATTTACCTCTTCTTTCATTGATATGAGCTCTAGACTAACTCTGGTCTGTGTAAAGGGTCACCTGTATAAAATGCTCATTGTTATGGTGACGATGCTGATAGGAACCGAAGTTTCTGGAAAAGGAGTGCTGGACCAATAATCTTATAAGTGTTCATTGTATGTTCATGTGTGTATATGTATGTATGAATTTATCATTTATATCTGTGTATGTACATGAATATATATTCAGGTATCTAAATTCAGATTTACTATAGTGAATAATAAATGCTAAGTAGGTGACAGTGTTACAGAAATTTGGACGTCAGAGATGATACAAAAGTTACAGAAGAATGTTTTCTGCTGCTGAACCTTCAAGTTGAACATTTCTTGGGCAAGGGTCAGAATAGCAAAAGCGCAATTTGGGGATCATAACTGACTCTTCTTTTTTTTTTTTTTTTTAAGATTTTATTTATTTATTTGACAGGGAGAGATAGCGAGAACAGGAACACAAGCTGGGGGAGTGGGAGAGGGAGAAGCAGGCTTCCTGCTGAGCAGGGAGCCGGATGCTGGGCATGATGCTGGGCGCAATGCTGGGCTCGATCCCAGGACTCTGGGATCATGACCTGAGCCGAAGGCAGACGTTTAATGACTGAGCCACCCAGGTGCCCCACAACTGACTCTTCTTAGAGGCAGAGAAGAATGGAAGAAATTTTGAAAAGGAAAATTTGAAGTCAGATTTTACTAACCCTTGAACTACTGGAAAACTTGATGTTTCCTTCTAAGTAATGTATTATTTATGAAGGCATTAAAAGGTATTTTAGAAGGTTAATCTAGTAGTGGTGGTATGAAAGACAAGTTTGGAAAAAAACCAGGTACAGAAAGACTAGAAAGGAGAATAATGCAAGTATTTATTTTAGGCATGAAATGATACAACTGAACTAGGATGGTCGAAGGAACAATGAAAAGATGAAGCAAATAAATTGTGTTTTTTATCAAACATAGTTTTAAATGTATAATATTTCTTCACATTATTTGGACAATGTATAAAACTTTTTGAGTTAAAAAAACATAAAAACATAAAAACAAAACTTACTTTTCATGCAACAACACTCTGTATTGCTACATATACTTAATAAAATGGTATATTTAAGTTTGGAAAACCATGGAGAGTTAGATAAGCCTAATTTTCCAAAGCTAAATTATACAAGTTAAATTATTGAACAGGAGCTAACAGAACTTCCAATTAGAGAAGGGGGAAAGCAGAGTCCCTAGAAACTGGTTAGGTAATCAGTATTCCAATTTTCCATTTCCAAGGAAAGCAGGCTTAGAAGATGCATGAACTGTCATAATTTGTGACTTACTTTGCCTGGCATCAGAGAGAAGACTTTAAAGGCTCACATTTCCTAAGGAAAAAAAGGCTAATTAGGTAAAGATGACATGGAAGTAAATCGCAATGTTCTAAAAATCTTGGCAACTACTCTCATTACTTGCTTTTCCATTTCTGCATAAGGGGACCTGTGCTAAGATGGCTTTACCCTCAAATAAATCCTAAACCTATTTCCCCCTTTACTTTATCTGACTATTCACCATTCAAATGGTTGTGTGTGTTTTAGGGAGAGCTTGGTATGCAAGAACTAGAGATGGCGACAGACAGAGAAATTCTTCTTTCTTGCTTGGCTACCTTAAATTTACTTTCCTGATTACAGGAATTAAAATTCAAGATGATTTTTAACAGTCATTTTAATTGTGTTTTACCACTCTTGCCTTTTAAACTAGAGTATCAGTCTGAAATAAGAGGATTTATAACAGCCATGATTCGCTTTCTTAGAAGGATACACATGAACAATCAATACACAGTAATGAAATGGAACACTTGAGTTGTGGATTTTTCAGATTCAAATTTCACTGGGAGCAAAAAACAAGGAAAGTTTCCTATCCATGCATGTCTATAAAATAGACATGGTGGTATATTATATAGAAATCTTTCTAAATTCCCATGGGCGAAGACTTTGACTTGTTTACAAGTATTTGCTCTTCAAGTTAATTCTATAGCTCTGTATCTGTGTCATTCACTTGACCTTCACTGAAACTATGCCTCATTCCAAGTTGGATTATTTCAAGTTTGTAACTATAAGTTTTACAGTTTTACCCTAATATCTGTGATCTTTAGAAGAGTATATGGAAAAGTTACATGCCTTCCTTTTCAATATTACTCCCATAGGAAAGATGTCAGAATGCTTTTCAATAAAAGAAATGACTCACCTTTAAGTGAAATGTTAGCTAGTGCTTATGAAAAGGCAGTCCCATATCCATAATTTGCTACTTTATAGGATTAATTGATGACAAATTGCCCTTTATTTATATTAGAATGCTGTTCTTTTTTTTTCATTTCCCCCAAATAAATTTTAAATTGTAATCATAGTCTCCAATATTAAATGTAATTCAGCAGCAGAAAGGATAATTCTTACTCTTTTCTTTCTTTAGCTTAGTTCGGAATATAAATTGGTGGAGGCTTAAAGCCTCTGTTTCAATTGGCCTTGCTTATTCTCAGCACAACCTTGAAATAAATTTATTGTTTTTCATTTATATTTAAGGTCAGAATGAAAGATAAGTTAGGATCTATTGCACTGGTTGTAACTACCAATAAAATATTTCACCACAGTCTGGGGAGTACCTAGTACCTCATCAGAAACAGTATGAAACACAGTCTCTCAGAGGTTACTGTTTTGCACTACACGTATGTCCATACAAGAAAATAACGTATCTGCACAGCTGAAGTTTATATGATAGAAGATAATAGAATGATATTACAGTTTAGGAATTCTTTTAGCTGAGCTTCTTGGCAAATTGGGGAGCTGCAACATTTTAACAAATAATATTCATTAAATGAATATGTTAAGAGTAAAAATGTTTTCACTAATAAAAACCAGTACATTTCTTTTCATCTACATCATGAATACAAATATTTTTAGACCCAAATTGTCTAACGTGAGTGAAGCAAAATCAATAGCTAAATACCTCCTATTCATTACTTTCATAATATTACTTCTGTAACATCAATTAATACATAAATCCAATTTTCCTCAGAAAATTTCTAACCTTTGAAATCATATTTTACATATATTTTATATGCAAAATTTCACCAATTTTAATTGTACAGTTTGATATGTTTTAACAACTATATAAAGTGTTATAACTCCCACCACAATCATGATATAGAATATTTTCATTGTCACAAAAAATCCCCTTGTGCTTGTTTCTATTAATTACTCCCATAATTCCCTACCCCTGGCAGCCACTTACCTGTTTTCTAGCCCTCAAGTTTTAGAGTTTGCATTTCTACAATGTCATATATAAGTAGAATCATATATATGTAGGCTTGTGTTCTTGGATTTTTAAAATTAATGCTTTTGAGGTTTATTCATGCTGTTGTATGTGTCAGCAATTTGTTCTTTTTTTTTCCCCCTGAGCGTTATTCCACTGTCGGACATACATTTTCGTTTCAGATTTGAATAGAAGTGGTGATTGTGGATGTTCTTGCCTTTTCCTGATCTTAGTATAGAGCCTGCTGTTGGTTTTTAGATGTCCTTATTTGAGGAAATTCCCTTCTACTTCTAGTGTACTGAGAGTTTTCATCATGAATGGGTATGGAATTTTGACACGTACTTTTCCTACATCTGTTGAGATGATCATAAGCATTTTCTTCTTTGTTCTTTTGATATGGTGAATTGCATTCATTCCTGGAATAAATTTTACTTGCTTATGATTTCTTATTATTTTTGATATTGCTATATGCATTTGCTAAAATATTGTTATATATTTTTAGATCTGTGCTTATGAGGCATATTTGTAATTTTCTTTTCTTGTAATGTCTTGGGGTTTTGTTATGAGAGTAATGCTGGCCTCCAGGTTTTAAATGGGAGCCAAACAATTGTTCTTAGAACTTTCTAGGTTCTGTTTTTATTTTCATATTGAGCACAGGTAGAGTACCAAGAAGTGAATTTCTCTTCTAGTTTCTGAAAGAATTTGTGAAAAATTGGTATTATTCCCAGTCCTGTGGGAAGGTTTTTAACTATAAATTCGATTTCTTGAGTGCGCTTTTGTAGTTTGTACTTAAAAAGAATTTGTCCCATTTTATCTAAAGTTATCATATCCATTGGTATAAAGTTGTTCATATATTCTCTAATTATCCTTTCAATATCTGAGGCATTTGTCCCTCTTTCATTCCTAATATTGATAATTTGTGTCTTTTCAAATCTTTTCACTTCTTTCCTTATCAGTCAGGTAATTGATTTGTCCATTTTGTTGTTTTTTCAGTGCACCAGCCTTTGGTTTTATTGATTTTCTCTTTCTCTTAGTATTTTTTTTCATTGATTTCTGCTGTTATACTTAATTTTTCCCTTCCGCTTCCTGGGTTAATTTGCTCTTTTACCTAGGTTTAATTTACCCTTTTGTATTAAGTTTTTAAAGTTGGGATCTTAAATCATTCACTAAGTCTTTGATGTGTTTTAGCACAGGCAGTCCCTGAGTTCCAATTTTTCCACTTTATGATGGTGTGAAATTGGTACACATTTAGTAGAAACCATATTTCAGATTTTGAATTTTGATTTTTTTTCCTGGCATGGTGATATATGGTACAGTACTCCCTGGTGATGCTGGGGAGAGGTGGTAAGCTGCAGCTTCCAGGCAGTCACGTGATCCCGAGGGTACACAGCTCATAAATTTATAACCATTCTGTTTTTCACTATGAGTACAGTATTCAATAAGTTACATGAGATATTCGACACCTTATTATAAAACGGACTTTGTGTTAGATGATTTTTTCCAACTGCAGGCTAATGTAAGTGTTCTGAGCACATTTAAGATAGCTTAGGCTAAGCTATGATGTTCACTAGGTTAGGTATTTTAAGTGCATTCTGACTTAACAATATTTTCATTTAGGATGGGTTTATTGGGATGTAATCCCATCGTAAGTCAAGGAAGATCTGTATAAATGTTTACTGCTATGCATTTCTCTCTGTGCACTGCTTTTACTGCACTCCACAAATTCTGATATTTTGTTTTAATTTTTGTTCATTTCAAAATATTTTCTGATTTTCCTTTTGATTTCTGCTTTGATGTATTAGTTACTTAAAAATTATTAATTTTTAGGGGCGCCTGGGTGGCTCAGTCGTTAAGCGTCTGCCTTCGGCTGGGGCCCTGATCCCAGCGTGCTGGGATCAAGCCCCGCATCGGGCTCCCTGCTCGGCGGGAAGCCTGTTTCTCCCTCTCCCATTCCCCCTGCTTGTGTTCCCTCTCTCGCTGTGTCTTTCTCTGTCAAATAAATAAATAAAATATTAAAAAAATTATTAATTTTTAGTTACTTAAAAATATTAATTTCCTAATATTTTGGAGATTTTCCCAAAATCGTTTTGTTGTTGCATTCTAATTTCACTCTATTATAGTCAGAGAACATATTTTGTATGATTTCAATTCTTCTTAAATGTTTTAAGACTTGTTTTATGGCTTAGAATATGGCCTACCTTGATGAATATTCTGTGTACATTTGAAAAGAATGTGTATTCTGGTCTTGTTGAATGGAGTGTTTCATAGATGTCAGTCGGTCAAAATGGTTGATAGTGCTGTTTAAGTCTTTCATATACTTATTGATTGTGTCTCCTATCATTTACTAAGAAAGGAATATTAAAATTTCCAATTATAATTCCCACACAAGTCAAGGAAGGCTTCACATTGTGTGTGTAATGATAAGCAAGAGAACTGGGTCCTTCAAGATGTGAATGAGAATTCAAAGAAAGTTAACTGCAGAAAAAGAATCCTAGAGTAAAATATGTATCTAGTAAAAATTAGCTGAACAAAATTATAAAATTTTACCCATTTTGTAACTACAACTATCTTTTATTTTTTTTGATTTTTAAAAAATTTTTATTTTTTTAAAGATTTTATTTATTTGAAAGAGAAAGAATGAGACAGAGAAAGAGCATGAGATGGGGGAGGGTCAGAGGGAGAAGCAGACTCCCTGCTGAGCAGGGAGCCTGATGCAGGACTCAATCCCAGGACTCCAGGATCATGACCTGAGCTGAAGGCAGTCGCTTAACCAACTGAGCCACCCAGGCACCCTACAACTATCTTTTAAAAATACTTTTGTTCATAGATAAGAATAAGAACAGATTAGAAAAAAAAGTGGAATTTGGGGTATTTGTGAAAATTTTTTACTTTATTATTTTGTTAATGCTGCTTTAATGCACCTTGTATGATAGAAAAAAAAAAGTTAGAATTTAGATTCAGTATATTGAGGTAATAAGTTCCTTAATGTGATATATCCAGAATTTATTTACAAAACTAAAACCAAAAATATTTTCTGTGAAATGAGAAGTAGGTCTGAAGAAGGAGGGAACTGGGAGATTTGGCAATTTAACATTATTGCCAATTCATTAAGAGCCTCATAGTCATGCTAAGGGCTCAATACTTTATCCTACTGGCAATGGGAATCATCAAAGGATTTCAGGGAGTAAAGGATGGGATAACCTATGGAATTTGTCAAGACCACTTTGTCATGGAATTAGAGGATTGATAGCAGAAAGAAGCAATTAAGCATTGAGAATTCCTCTGAAAGTCAATGAAAGCCTAAATAGGAGGGGGTTGCCCCAACTTGGGGAAAATTTTCTGAAGAAAATTCATAGGGCATCATTTGTAGGTGAATAATTAGAGAGGAGAGTTCCAATAAATTTAGGCTTGATGATAAGTTGCACTAGAAATCATGCTAAAAAATAAGAGAACTTTTATTAGGGGATAGGTAAATGCTTTGTCCAGTTTTAAGTATATGAAGTTTGAGTTCCCTATGGAACTTCTAGGTATAATTCAGTAGATGGCTAGAAATCAAGCTTGAAGGTTGGCACTAAATCCTAGAAATCGAAATTTTTTAGAAAGGGAGAAAAAGGTTTAAGAATAGTAATCTGGGCAGTAGGATTGGATCAGAAGTCACAATGAATGGTTTAGGCAGAAGACACAAATCTATAGCAAACTTGGCCATATCATATCATGGTGTTTATTTTGTGAGCAGGTTAACTGGCTCTAATGAGAAGCAAAAGTTCATCTAATTGATCCCATGCTATTTCTGACCAAGATGAAACAAAATGAAAAAATCCTAGGTTTACATTTCTGGAATCATTTCCATTTTGAAATGGTTTGGCTTATGTTTTGGGACAAATCTCGAAGACTTTTTTTCATTTCTAATTATAGGGCATGATATAATACAGTTTTCTCTAAATTAAACCTGTTTATCTTGATCTCATAAACCCTCTTCCTTTCCCCCTCCCCCTCAAAAAAATAATTTTACAACAAATTACATATGAATCTGAGAGTTTGCTTCTTTGGGCAGTTGAACAATCTAATTGGATAAGCATCATTAAGTTTAAGAATTCATAATTGTGGTTTTTCTGCTGAGTGACTTTTTTTTTCAAAGCCTGTTAGAGAACCCAAACTCATTCTCATATCCTCCAGATCTCCATTACCACATCAGCACAGATAAGCCATTGTTGAAAATGCTGGAGTCAAGAGCACATTGATCTTTCATAGTAGAAGCAATTTCCTGTTTTCAAAAAGTTGTAATGAGATTTAAAAAATACAAACAAATCTAATATATCCCAGTAGAGATTACAGAGTTGGATAAATGCAGACAAACTGAAGTTTAAACTCTTATAACCTTCTCTAACATTCTATTGTTCATTTGCCAGCAGGATTCTCTACTCAAAAAGTGGAGAGAATCTGAGATAAATACACAACGTGGCCTAAAATATATGTCCCAAAGCTGAAATATATACATAATTTACATTCATTTAAAAAGGGAAGACCCTGTCTTTTGTAGCCTCTTAACTATTTTAGAGATTAATTTTTATTTCAAAATATGACAAAAAGAGATTATTTCTATGGAACTAATTTTCTAATATTACCATTTGTGCTCTGAGAATACTCAGGACCAATTTTTTACCCCCAGATAGAAGACATATGATGTTATTTAATTATTGAAAGACTTCTGGTATATTAAAACTATAAGACAGTTTTTAGATTTTCAACTTTGAAGACTTTCTTTTAGATATTCAGCAATGTTACCACCGTCTACCAGTAATAACACAGCTATAATCATATCAGAGATGGTTGCAATTCACCATCCATATTTCAAGTTATCACATGCCTTTCAATTAATCATGAAAGAAAATGCGGAAGCATGTTCCTGCTAGATGCATGCAATATTTAGCTGCCCCAGCCCACCCCCTACACCATCTGTTTCATTTTATTTCCAGTAAGGTCATCACGCTTGCTGAGGGGGCCTTTGCCACTTAACCACCGGGCTAATGAAGTTGTTTCCTTAAGGGTCTCCCCTTTTCCTTCCAAGCTGTTCACTCCACCTGACCCATCTCTGTCAGATTAATATTCCCCAAAAGGCCTTCTGTGATCATTTTATCAGGACAAGATGGTCTGCCTTTCATGAGCTTTGTATGAGATAAGAGACTAAATTGGTCTAGGACTGAAACAGTAAACACATGATTATTGATAGTCAAAGGGAAGAACGTTTTATTGGTGACTTTTTATTTTACATTCAAACTTAATGAACTCTTCCTCCAAAAAGTAAAAAATTAATAAATAAATTCTAATTTATTTAACACCGTGTTCCAGGAAGCTTTTATTACTTAAAGATGAGTGTTAAACTTCATTTCTTACCTTTTCTGCTGCCCCCATCTCCCTCTCCATTCCCTAGCACATCCTTTCATCTCATCATCCGTTAACTCTGGGAGGTCTCCAAATAGCCCTTATCCTTCCAGTGCTCTGTCTCTTTGCTTATGGAGTCTGGTTTTGTCACATACGTTACGATTCACAAAAGCTTGTGCATTTGATAAGTTAGTCCTCAAACATTTCCGTGCACACTAGCCTAATATCATCAGAGAGAAATAGCAGATTTGTCTTTTTGTGCCTTACTCATTGTATCATCAGTTTGTACATACTTACAAACTATAGCAAACTACTTCTAAACAGAAGGAACTTCTGACCATACTTATTCCTTTGTTCAATAAATGTTTACTGAAGGTATATTACCTTTTATGATCTACAGAAAATGTACAATGCTAACAATGATTAAGCTCTTGCTTTCTCTAAGGCAGAGTACTCAGAAATTAACATGCATCACAACATTTTCATTAATCCTTAAAAAACTCTCAAAGGTGAGTTTTATTGCCCTCATTGACAAGATGGGGTAACTCAGGTCCATAGAGACTGAAAAGCTTACCACTGCTGCCCAGCTGGGAACTGGAGGGCATCATTGAACACAAAGCAATACTGCCCTTCTCTTAGACATATCTTACTTTTTATTCATGAGTCTGAAGTAGCAAGCACTGCTTAAGCTATCTACAGGCCCTTGGGGATTCTGACTTGCCCAAGATTATTAGTTTAAGACACAGCTGAAATCAGCTGAAAGATCTTTTGAGATCTATGTTCTTACCACCCTGAATGCGCCCGATCTCATCTGATCTCGGAAGCTAAGCAGGGTCGGGCCTGGTTAGTACTTGGATGGGAGATCTATGTTCTTTATTTTTTTTAATATAAACTATTCCATTTATTGAATAAAAACTTATTGAATTATTCAATTCTGTGTTCTTTTAATGACCCCTCTTGTCACAATAATGTCCTTCTTCAGTTATTGATTTTGAGTTTCCAGTGTAAGTTTCAGCCAGATTAAACCAAGCAATACAATTTTGTGTGTTTCTAAAGATAATTCTCTCTTGCTTTTATGCCTTCGCCTAATGTTCTAACTGCATAAAGTTACCACTCCAAGTGAAGAAAAACTGTCAATGTACTAGCACTCCAACTTTATAACGTAACATTGCAAAAATCTGTGCAAAAATCGGACAGCTTCATTTGTCCGAAAGAAGTAGCTTTGTTTGAGCTTTATTATATATTTTTAAGCTAAAGGAAACATAGAGGCAATGATTTAGCGTGCAGCATGGGTTTGCCAACACTAGTTCAAATTAGACCTGGCAGCTAACCCCTATTTCTCACCTGTGAGTCCAGCAAATAAATTATAAATGTTGGCACAATATTTATATTATTATTTTTATAGCCCACAATTTACAACCCTGGCTGTCCTTGAGAGGTTTCGTGTATTTGTTACAGTCTCCTCCAGGGAGGATTCATTGAATGGTGACTCGACATCTGTGCTCAGGGAAAATTCAGGCTCATTCTACTATATTCCATTTCCCAAGAAACATTACTATTCCTCATTGATTGTGTACAGAGGATTAATTATGCTGCCACTTGGTATATTCACGTCCTTGGTGGTCGTATTGACTCGCTGACTTGAAAATGGTCAGTACACGTCCTGCAGCGGGAGGTGTTTGTTCTGGAAGCTGTCTCCCTGCTGTAATCTGCTACCACACAGACGCTGTCTGCATTTCAAAAGAACCAGTGGAACAGACAAAGTCTTCATCAGCTGCTTATTTTTACCTTTTCAAGAGAAAATAGGTTTACTAAATTAACCAATAGCAGTACACAGTGGTGAAGAGCAAACATATCTAGGCTTGATCCCCAACTTTACCAGTTACTGGCTCTGTGACTCTTAGGTAGGCAGCTTACTTAAACATTCTGTGCTTGAATGTCCTCAACTTTAGAAACATGGGTAACAATAATCTCAACATCACAGAGTGAGGAGAGGAGTAATTGAGATAAAGCAAATCACCTAACAGAATGTCTAGTAACTGACACTCAGAAATGTAGCCATCACTTTGATGCCATTATTATTGCACATAGATGCTGTTTAGGGGATAGTAAATACGTAGTCTAGGGCAGTGATTGCAAGCTTCTCTTTTTTCTTTTTCTTTTTTTAATGATCTATCTAGGAGCTTAATCTCTGCTTATCTATTTATATAATGTGTCTACTTCCTTTTCCTCAGACAACAGAAATAAATGACCACCATTCATAATATTCCTCCTTGGACATTTTTTTTTCCCTTCTTAGTACCTGATGTAAAGACTATGCTCAAATAATTGTGAGTTTTGTAACTGTCTAAAAGTAGGCCAGTGATTAACCTTGAAATATGATGGTTTCTTTCCATCCATATCATTTAAGTCCGTTTCTTTGGACATAACCAGCATCATCAAACAAATTTATCTCCCTCCCTCTGATAGGGAAACACACACTGGGATTTCTGAGCAGCACAATAACACACTGTATCTTACCACCTAGACTGTTAGTACCCTAAGTACCACAACGTGTGCCATTTCATTATTTGTCTATAGTCCAGCAACAACCTTGTCTCACTTCTTCAGTCCTTGCCCTGAAGAAACTAGGTGCTCTTTTTTAAACTATATATAAACCACATCAGAATCCTGTTCAACACTGCTCAGTTCTTGCTGTCATACTTGGAAGAAACCCAAACTCCTCAGCACAGCCTACAGGGACTTCCCTGAGTTGACCCCTGCCTAGTTCTCTGACCCTGTCTCCTGCTTTTCCTTCCTTGGACACTAGGTTCATCATCTTAATCTTCTTCCTTTTCAAAGGCATCAAGTGCATTCCTGACCAGGGATCTTTGTACTTGTTCTTTCTCGTAGAGGCTTTTTCTCAGATCTTCAAATAGTTTCCAAAGTTGTGTCTCCCAGGTTTCTGCCAATACATTATTTCCATTGAAATGCCTTCCTTGACCACCCTCCCTGCAATAGTCCTTCTCTTTTATCACTCCCATTCTCTTACTCTGTTTCTCTTTATACTTACCACTTATAATACTTACCACTTTTCTATATAAAACTTAACCAATATTAGAAATTTTAGTAATTTATGTATTTATTTATTTGTGATCTGTCTCTCCTACTAGAAGGTAAGCTGTAGGAAAGCAAAGATTTTTACCATTTTGTTAATGGCTCTGTCCCGACAATCCAGAGCCTGAAACAGTGACTGGCTGAGAGAAAGTAAGTTAGTATATGAATGAACGACAAAAGAACCTATCATGTATTCACTCAGAAGTGAGGAACTCGAACCTTTATTATTTCAAACACAGAAAACAGTATGTTTTGTCTTCTTGCTTTTTTTCATGAGAATGTCATCCTCTTCATTTATTGTAATTTATCTATTTAATCATGCAAATACCATTTAATGAACAAGCCTATCATTATAAAACTATGTTTTATCATGAAATCCTTTAAAAATCTGCTGGATGAAAAGTAATAGCTATGAATCATTTAAACCATTTCTGTATTTCCAAGGTTATATTATTCACCTATATAATACCAAAAATCTGACCTACTATTTCATTGAAAGTTAATGAGATTCCTCTCACTGAAACAGTATTTTTACTCTACCTGAGTTTTAGAAATACAATTGTAAGAATGTGAGCTACTGTGACTATGATATCTTATTAGTGTGGCCTAATTTCAATTAGAACTTGGAGTTATGTGGGGTAAAAAAAATAATTTGTGTCTGGTTCAACACAGTCAGTGATGATACAGATAATTAGATCATAGTATCCAAATGTGGAGATTTAGTATAAGTGAACATAAAGTAGTTTTTGGTAACAAGCCAATAAAACAAAATAGAATTTGTACTAAACTTTCAACCTTAAGGTATGGATATTAGCGTGATTACTCTCTACTGTCCTGCTTACACTACCATCCTGAAATGTACAACAATTTAGTATTCTTTCTAGAAGTTATTTTCCTCCAAGATTAAATTACAGGTCTGTCCCATTATAATGTATTCACTACAGTACATTTCAATGAGAAACAATATAATCTCTAGCAAAACCTTAACAGAAAGCCTCCTGTCATTAAAGATTTTGAATAATATACCCAATAATTTGGAAGAAGGTAGGTATGGATTTACCTGGGTATGAATAGTTTTATAGAAATAACAAAATTTTCATATATAATTACAATCTGCCTAAAAATAAGAACCATTTCCTCATAAAAGCTCACCCCTTCCCTTTGAGAGATGGATTGAAGGACTGAAAGAGCACCGTTCATCTTACAGCCTTTTATTGATTATGCTATATATTCCTACATCCCAGGAAAGGTGTTGGGAGTAAAAGGCAAGCAATTCCTGGTGATTCTCAATATTTACTAGGTGGGACACACACACACTCTCACACATACCTAATTGCAACGTGTATCCTTAACTTTAGGAAGAGATGAGACTTCCAGAATCTAATATGAATTATCCATCTTTTTCTCTCAACATGGTCTGTACTTAGGTATCTACCATATAATTCAACACTTAAAATATGAAATAACTTGTATAATGTTTTAAGATGTATTTTTCTTTATTCTCAAGTAGATAATCCACATTTTAAAAATGTAGAACCATTATTTCTTAGTAGTTAAAAATTTTCCAAATTCCTAGCCTCATGAAGGACTCATAGTAGATACTAATCAAACAAACAAAAAAAATCATGATTATGTTCAATCTAGGTCTTAGTACAAATGAGTCACCATTTGTATTACAATATCAAAGGAAGAAATCTAAATTATATAATCTTTGACCACCTATTTTAAATCAATTTCTAAATTCCAAATCTTCCTTTAAAAAAATACATTTCTCTATAGTGCTTAGCATTTTCTTATTTAGTTTACATTTTACTTATTTTTTTTGCTTAATGAAAATCATACCCTGTAGAATATAAGCTCCATGGGGGTAGATATTTTTGTCTAATTAGTTCACTTTTTTTAATCCCAATGACTAAAATAGTGCCTGACACATATAAGTGCTCAATAAATATTTGTGGAATGAATTAATGAAGGAATGAATAATTTCTAACTTTGTAGTCATGAGGATGTTAATATACTTTACATTATATATAGGATACACACACACACACACACACACACATATATCCCCTTAAGTGAGCAAATAAATGAACAAACTTTTGTGATAAGATCATAATGTGAATAAAATGTTTAGTACTAGTATGCACATAAAATATTTCAATATTTTAGAAACCAGACTGGGTCTTAAATTCACATGTACATACAATGTGGTAGTGTTTTAATTATTTTTCTCTCTATCATAAGGATGTTAGTCAATCTGTGCTTTGTATGTTACAATTGATGTTTTTTTTAGAATTAAAGAAACGTGGTCATTTGCTTTGTATCAATGGTCAATATCATGTCACAATTTTAGCTGTAACTGTGATTATTAGTAATTATAATGGTCAGCACCACTAACACTGAAAATATGAAATAAGTATCTTGTCCAGGGGGAGGTATTTCCTTTCTGAACTCTTCTCAACAATTCAGATAGCTCATTTAGGTACTTACCATATTTTGCTACTTAACACAGTCCTGGGAGGTAGTTGTTATTAGATGATGTTGATTAAATAGAAAAGAATAAGCAACTTTTATTAGCCTTCTATGGATTTATTTTTTCTAGTTTTATTGAGATGTAATTGACATACAACACTGCATAATTTTAAGATGTACAGTATGATTTAACTTATATTGTGAATGGACATTTTGATTAAAAAAAACATGCAAATGCTAACTAAACTGTAGTTCTCTTTTATGTTACTACACTAAATTTAAGTAGGACATCAGTAAGGATGACAAATAAAAGACATAAAAATATCCAGGGGCAAATTGTTTTCTTTCTTGACTCAAAATCAATGAGTTGTGATGTTTGATGGTTAGATGTTAGATGTGTGATGCTGTGTTAGACGAACATAGCGTGTACGGAATACCTACTGTATAGTGGGTACTATGAAAGGTGCCCTTTATGCACTGTGATCTCTGCTTTGGGGGTGAAGAAACTGAGGTTTAGATGAATAACTTGCTGGAGGTCACACTTGGGCAGTGGAGTCAGGATCAGAATCGAGATGCAACTCCATTGTGCTTTGAGTTCTTGCTTTCAGTGCTGGCTTCATTTGAGCGTAGCCTCAGGTCAGACCGGTGGAGTCAACCTTCAGAAGCAAGGCCAGCTTCATGGGCATGTGACACATATATTTTAGGTCCCCACACTTAGATGGGTCCCCTACTTGGTTTAAAGCTCAGCTATTGCCATTTTGAAAATTTAATTTTGAACAAGTGGCCCTGCGTTTTCATTTTGCAGTGGGCTCTACGAATGAAGTAACCAGTTTTGTTCCATGGTTTTAGTACAGGAAATTCACAGAATCATTTCACCTTGGTTATTGCTCATTGAATTATTTTCCTTTTGAAGAAGATATCCAAGCAGACTAAAGTGTCTCCCAAATATGACTATGTGTTATTCAACCCTCCTGTAATTTCATTTTCAATGGACATAATCTCAATCTGATGCTAGTAGGCAAAAACGACTTTGTTTTAGGCTTGTCAATCCTTAGGCCCCACTTAAGGTACAGCTGTGAATTAACCTTTCATTATTATTTTTTTCCTTTTCAGAATACTTTTTAATAGGATAGGCTCCTTTCTCAGCCAGTTTTCTCCTTCAGATTATGGCCAAGGCTGTTAATTCAATTACTTATTCAAATAGGAATGAGAAAAAATTAATTACAAAGGTCTGCAGACAGTCACCTGTTCTAGGTTCCAGGACATTCTTCAGGAGGCAATTGCAATTCAACTCCTTGATCAAAAGAAGTGCACCAACCTAATGCTCCACTTGCTCTTGCAGTTACTCCTGTTGTATTATTTCCTCTTTCTTTGCTGTCTAGAGTTGTTATATACTATCAGTCGCTAACGGGGCTTTTACGAAAGCAGGAAAAATGCATTTATGTCCTATGGAGGCTGCATGCTAATTACTAATCTGACAGGGTGTAATAACAATACAAAAGCATCAGTAAAGAGAAAAAATGAGCAGAATATGCAATTATTTTATGAAAGAGTTTCTTTCCTTGAGGGAGAAATCTGCACATTTACCATGTGCAACAAAGGAGATGTTGAACTACGTAAGTGAATTACCCTGGCTCTGTGCACGTGTGTAAATGGAATAGGATGAACTTGAAATGACATTAGGTAATTTTGTTATTGTCAAAAAATAAAAATAAAGAACACCAAAAGACATGACTAACATGGTGAACTCCAAAGATGTATTTTCACATTTTTTTCAAAGGGCTATAGTAATTCATTTGAGAAATCAAATGTGATGTAAAGTAATATACATTTTCCCAGATCAAAAAAAATATATATAAAGCTTTCATTATTCTTCATAATGCATGTGAACTGAACAACTGGAATATGCTATAAGGAAAAGGAATCAGTACATTAACACTCCAGCCTAAGAGAAAGTTTGTTACTAATAGCACATTTATGCAAGGAGTGGAATAACCTGCACAAGGTCCCTGGTTAACGTTTAGAGTCAGTCTTATTTTAAGTAACCATTGAGTTTAAGGGTTTTCATGCCAGGTTCAAATCTAATATTGAGTTCTTACCTTAATTTTTGTGTCTTTTAAGGTTCCAAAAGAGAAAATTAGTTACTCATCCCCCCCCCCCAAAAAATTGTCATATAACTGGGGAACAAAACTGTTACTTCAACAACACAATCAAATATTTCTCTACTCTTAGAAGTATAGGGTTTGTTGTTGTTGTTGTTTTAATATTAAGGATGCTAAATAATACAGATGGATATTCTTTCAAAATGAGAAAGAATGCACCCTTGGAGATAGGGAGATGTGAACTTGTACTAATCTTAATTGGTTTGTGAATTCCAACACCTAGTGATATCCCATGTGGCCATCAGCCTGCCGCTCTCAAACAGCTGCAGAGAACCGTTCAAAGATTGTGCTTTGGGTTAGGCTGGATGCCAGAGCAATGATTAAGTTAATAAGGTTAGAGGACAAACATGTTTATGAAAAAGAAGTACATTAGATCACATATGTTATTGTTAACTTTGCTCTTTCTCCTAAGGTTATTTCAGTCTTTGATTATACCTTAATTGATTTGGTATTGAATTTGGTATTTATTCAGAATTTGGTTTTTTAATTCTCAAGAATTGTTTTGTAATAAAAAATATTTTAAATGTAAGTCAACCATTAACTGTATTGAGTAGATATCCCTGAGCTCTGTTGTGAATGACCTGGGGTGTGGGCACTTCAGAGAAGCATTCTCCCCCCCACCCCTTACAGACTGTTCCCAGGTGACATCCATTTGAAAGATGGATATGGTGGAGCTTAAGCATGTCAGTGATTGTCTCCCTCTGTGAACATTTGGAGGATAAGGATCCAGTCTGTTCAACTAGACTTTTAAAGTGACGCTGACAGATCACTGCTTATTAAGCACACAATGATATGGAAAAGGCATGTGTTTGTCTTATTTTATTCGTTTCATGATCATAGAATAAGCAAAATGCGCATGTACCATTTAGGCAGTTTGAAAATATTCCCCTTTCACTTTTTGGAATTGGATGAATTTTTAGTATGCTCTATTATGTTATTCTCATGTTTCTCTACTTTCTTATTGAATGTAATTTATTGGAAGTTTATCTCATATGTAAGGATGAACTCATTTCCTTTTTCTCTCCCATCTATCTGGATTATTTGGCATCTTGGAAATAATACATAAGTCTAAGTGTGATTCTAATTTCATACTATTTTATCACTCAAATCACATTTAGTCCAAATTCATTTTATTTAAGGAAGTGGTATCTCAAGAGGATGTTTATGAATCATCCCTAGTCTAATGATAAAGTGAGAGAAGGTAAAGATCTAATAATGTCATTTTTTGTAGACTTGCACCAATTCCCGATTTCTCTCCCTTGCATTTTCCTGTGCCAACTAAATGTTTTTAAAAAATAAAAGAAAAAAGAAATCCCTAGTTCATATAGGGAAGGAATAATTTCTTTTCTGACTTTGGGAACATGAAGGATATTAGCATCAACAGCCACATCTAAACTGTTTCAGTCCCTAAGAGTATTCACTAAAGCGTCATCCTGAAGGCCCTGCCTGCTTTACATTATGATGTGCCCAGTCATAGTTTAACTCTTTATATTACACCTGATTCCTCTGGTGGTCTTTCATATAAATGTTTCAAGAATGTTTATAATGACTGTAGTAAGCAGGACTCAACCTCAACATCACTCCTTCAGTCAAAAAGGATTTGGGGGCACCAATAAAAGCTTACTTTAAATAATTTATTAATGTATTTATTTTGACCAGTAGAACCACTAAAACCTGTGAAGTAATTTTTGTCTAGTATAAGCTGTATTTCTGGTTATATTCTGTGACTATCACATGCTGATTTTTTTGGTACGAAATTATTAGACACAATCAGAAGTTCCCTGATGAATGTGGTGGCAGAGAGAGGCATTGTTATCCTGCTTAGTGTAATGGCACTTATTTTGTTGTAGTTGAAGTTCATTTGCATTAGAGGATTTTCAGCTGTCATGTCATAAAGAAGGCAAAAAAAACCAAACAAACAACAATTTTAGCCAACACCTGATTTCTTTAAAAATTCATGATCTTTTAAAATGTAGTGGTCTGTTTTTGCAGCTTATTCCACACATTCTGTAGACTCAGAACTTACCTTCCTTGTCAAGTCAAAGGGCAATGGCAAAATGTGTCCCAGTGAAAAGCTAGGTATTTAACAACATGGTTGGTTGAGAACTGAGTATTAATATATTCTAGAAGCCCTTTACCCACCAGTCAAAAGATTCTTTGCCTATATTACTTTATTTGATTCCCAGTGGAATCCCATGATAACTTTTTACTGTCCCCAGTTTACAGAAATGCAGACAAACTCATACAGGACAGTAAGAGGCAGTGTTAAATCCAGTGTATATACCGTGTTTTGTAAAAGTGTGATCATTAATGAACAACATAATTGGTGAAGCATAATTTAGTTAAGAATTTTTGGTTTTGAATGGAATAGAACAACAAAAAAAAGTTACTAAAAATAACATTGACCACAGCTTAGGTTAGTGTTTTTGTTATGGAATCTTCCTGTCTTTTCATCGGATCTGTTCAGTTTTTAAACAACTCTACATTCTCAACCCCACCTCAGAGCTCATTTCTACTTATTCGTTTTCCACGTATATTTCCCGTTGGAAATAATTTCATTCTCTTCTCAATTCTTAGATCACATTTCCCAGAGAATAAAGTTGAGAGGCTCAGTTCACATTTCTGAATCCTGTCACAACATAAATCATTGGTCAACCTGTCATTTGGTTGCCTTTGAGTCACATCTATTCCAGATCCACTCAGCTTAGGTTGAATATGAAGGGTCATGTGCCAAACACTGTTGCCTAAAAGTTGCCCTTCAGCAGGTCTATGGATGGGCATGGAGACCTAGAATAAGCAGCGGGCAAATGACAGTAAGTTGGGCAGGGGAGGGCACATACCTTTCTTGATATTTATAATGACAAAACTTAAAATAGTCAGGTTTGTCATAATTTAAATTGATAAACTTCAAAGACATGTTACTGTTAGGGATGGCAAATAACCTATGTTTCATTCAGTGCTCAACTTTTATTTGATACTCAGCTCACACTGCCACTCAGACAAGTTCAATACAAAAAACTCTCAAAACAGAATTCTTTAGAATCCTTGAAAATTCCCTGGGAGCATCTCAGGATGAGGAGACTTGACTGTTACCTATATCTTTTTCCTTCTCTACAATTTATATTCTTAGTTGAATTTCTTTAAGAATTCTTTAAGAATTGTATTAGAGAACATTTTAAAATAAAAGGACAGCATTTTAGCTGCTCTAATACAAACCTAACTTTTACAGCTGAGGAACAGAAAGATCCAGAAGGTAGTCAACTTGTAAAAGGCCATCTAACCAGTTACAGCTAAGAATTCAAATACCTTGATTATCATATCTGTTAGTGCACCTTAACCCACAGGGCTTCTACCCAAAGCTAAATGTTAAAATATTCTGACTGACAGAAATACACCTTTTATTCAGCATGTTTGGGAATAAGGTAAACTAATTAACTGAATATTCTGTTTTCTGAAGAAATTTTGTATATCAACTCCTTGGGATTATTAATTTTCAATATTTAGAAAAGTGTAAGCTATGCTGTAATGAAAACTGAATCAGATTTATTTGGGATCTTTCTTTGATTCAGAAGGAATTCCAGTGCTACCTTTGAATTCATGTAGTTAGAAAACTATATGCAATTTATGCATGGCCCCAAAACAGTTTTTGCTTTTAATGAATGCTGGTTATCCTAGTCTGTTTGGGTTGCCATAACAAAATACCAGAGACTGGGTAGCTTATAAACAACAGAAATTTATTTCTCACAGTTCTGGAGGCCAGGAAGTCCGAGATCAAGGTGCCAGCATGATCATATTCTGGTGAGTCCCCTTTTCCTTGTTCATAGCCTGTGCTTTCTTGCTGTGTCCTCACATAATGAAAGGGCAAGGGAATCTCTGGGTTTCTTCTATAAGAAGATTAATTAATAAGTCCCACCTCCTAATACCATTATCTCTGGAAGTTAGGATTTCAACATATGAATTTGACAGGGACACAAACATTTAGACGATTGCACTGGTGTTTTCTTACTTGTTATTCATCTTTTTTACATAAAGGTAAAGTGCAGAAATTCCAAATTGCATAGCTTTTGTATATCTCTTCCACTTGCTGGTTCCTTAGTATCACATAGGTATAAAGTGAAGGAAGATGGAAATTTATTCCATCAGCTAAGCAGGCTTCTACTTTTCTGGTTCTGGGATCTACAGTGGGTTCCCTGAGCACTTGGAAAAACTCTTGGCTGCAACTAGGTGAGTAAGTTTGTTTAGTGAGTCACCCCCTTCTTTGTTCACTTTGCATTTATCAAAGGGGAGAAATATATTAATACAAAGAAATAAAACAAACCAAAACCAAGGCTATAGACTAGCACAGTTCAATAGTAATATAATACGGACTGCAAAAGAACTTTCCAATTTTCAAGTAGCCACATTGCAAAAGTAAAAAGAAACAGAGGAGATTAATTTTAGTAATATATTTAATTTGTCTAATGTATCAAAATGTTTTAATTTCAACATATAAGCAGTATAACATTATTGATAAGATTATTTCGTATTCCTGTTTTCATGCTAAGTCTTTGCAATCCAGTATGTGTTTTACTCTTACCAATGCTTCTCAGTTTGAACTAGTCCCATTTCAAATGTCCAAAAATCATACCCACCTTGCATAGCTCTAACTTCTCACTTCTAAACAGTCTTAACAGTCCCTGAGGCAAGGGAGTGGGGATGATTTCATTATGATCAATAAATACATTGTAGCAAAACCTTACAGTGATCATTTCATACACAGTAATATTATTGGTTAGAACATCTTTAAAGATATATGCAAATCTTTCAATGCACATTGCTAAATTGTTTATGGCAGAAAACTACAAAAATATAAATATAGCTCCTGTGCTATTAATGGAAAAGAATAAGTAACATCTATATTTTCCATAGTAAATATTTTTTGAGAAGAAAAGAAAAGCAATATTATCTTAAAAAAAATTATAAAGCAGCTTTTAAATAATAAAATTATCTGTGGGTATTAATTTTCCTTGGTGCCAATATATATCTTACTCTAATTGTACAATACAAATGTATGGCTGTATTACTATTTACAGTTTTAACATTATTTAAATTTTGCATTTGCCAGGATAATCACTTAAGATGAAAAAAAAGCAATATGTGGGTTTGATACGTACCATGATCTCAGTTTTGTAAAAAGTATATGTAAACATACATAGAGGAATCCAGAAATAAGTACTAAGTTTCTAACAAGTATTTCCTCTAGATAATAGGATTGGAAGGGCAAGGAAAAAAACTGTAATTTTTATTTTGTGTGTTGTTTTTTAGTAGTGAAGAATTAAGGACATTTTCACATTTTTGTGTTTATAGCTTTAAAACTAAACCAAAAGTCTAAAAGTGGATAATTTATTTCTCACCATTCATTTCGTTCAGTTAGCTTTATGTTGCTACCATACATTTTTGTCATTGTGCTGCTCTGTCTTAAATTAACTATATTTCCAAGTCTATCAGAAATTCAAGCAGATGCCATGAGTGTTCCAGCCTATTCACACAGTCCCAATAGTGGCAAGATTTTGCACTTTTCATTTATTTCTACCATGTATAACTATATAACTCCATAACATCTTCAGTTTTGACTCCCTTTGGAAGGACTAGAAACAACTAAAATCACAATAAAGGATAATAATTTAACAAGCAGGACATCTCATTTAGTAATTATGTTCAAAATAGATTCACACTCTCTCTCTTAAAAGGAGGCTAAAGAGAGCCCTTGCTTTTCTGGAGAAACAGAGTTAATGGTTGTTTAAAAGTATTATATGTTATATTAATTTAACAATAAAGAAATTTATATGAGCTCGTCACCAAGGACACAAATCCTCCTGAATTAAAACAAAACAAAACAGGGGCGCCTGGGTGGCTTGGTCAGTTAAGCATCCACCTTTGGCTCAGGTCACGATCCCAGGGTCCTGGGATCGAGTCCTACATCCGGCTCCCTGCTTAGCAGGGAGCTGCTTCTCCCTCTCCTGCTCCCTCGCTTGTGTGCTTTCTTTCTGTCAAATAAATAAATAAAATTATAAAAACAAAAACAAAAAACAGAACAAAACAGCACTTTACGAGGCTGAGCCATGACAGGATTGGTGGAAAAAACTGACTGTAATCTTTTTTTTTTATGTTATGTTAATCACCATACATTACATCATTAGTTTTTGATGTAGCGTTCCATGATTCATTGTTTGCATATAACACCCAGTGCTCCATGCAAAACTGACTGTAATCTTGAAGGAGAGTAGGAACCCAAAACAGTAAACAGATCCCAGGAATATTTAACTGTCTTCTCTGAGGCATTTGCTTATCTAAGTAGTTTGGGCTTTGTTGCCCGGCTGAGCAGGGAGAGGAAGTCAAGGTCAGCACCTGCTTCCCCCAAGCTAGCGGTCCAGGGGGAGAGCAAACCCCGCTTAAACGGGGCCCACAGAATACTCCACCCGCAAAGTAAGAGGAAGTAATCTGACTCCCATTTCCAGGAATAGGGGTGGAGGTGCAAGCAGTCTACACTACCTAAGTAGAGCAAGGAAAAAACAGAAAAGGAAAGAAACAAAACCCTTCTGTGTTGTGTCTGCAACTTGTAAGTCATTATAAGATCTTTTTATCTTTTATTCTGGATGAAATGGGGCCCTTCGAAGGTTCTGAGCACAAAAGTAATAGGATCTGAATTAAATCCAAAAGTACCTCAGAGGCTCCTGTGTAGGGGACAACCTATAGCAGGAAGGGTAGATCCAGGGAGGCCAGTTAGAGGCCACTGCAGTATCTTATCAAGAGAGGAAGACTGGACCAAAGGGACATTCAGTGGTGGTGATGAAAAGAGGTCACCTTCTGGACTGCCTTCAAAGGTACAGCTGTTAGGCTATTCTGACTGTTTGAATATGGGGTGTGAGCAAAAGGAGTATGTGCCATCAAAATAGTTGAAAACATACTCCACAATCTGGAAATCCCATATAAAGGTTATCTATCATAGAGATATATTTACCTATATGGACTAGGAGGAGACATGTACAAGAATATATGTTTCAGCATTATTGATTATTGTTCATTTTGGTCCCATCACAGGGAAGCATGTGATGTCTTTAAGTCATGTATTACTCATAACAATTAAAGTGAACCAGATCTATATGTATTAACATGGCCAATTTCAAAAATAGAGTGAAAAATTGAATAGGTACAGTATAACACTCTATGTAAATAATAAAATCCACAATCCAATATTGTGTATTGAGTACAAATATATAAATTTCAAGAAATATTAAAAAACTTGAATTGGAAAAATATGCATGAAGAGGAGTGATAGATTTTCAGGAATGAAAGAAAGTAAGAAAATAGAGATGGGTATGTGGGCATTTGTTACAATACTCTGATGTTCTCTGTATTTTCCAAAATTTTCCTAAAATCACTCAATGGCTTAGGCCAAAAAAAGCTGTCACTTTTTTACAAGTCACTTGATGAACATGGATATCATTTTGTACAGTCCCATGCTTGTAGATACTGAGATTCTGTTCAACAATTTTGGCAAAAAATTATTGAGAACTTACCGTGGACAAAGCAATATTCCTAACACTGAAGGAATACTTACAGAACACTATTGTAACTCCAAGAAACACACAATCAGGTGATGTTTCCTGTTTTTGATAAAATTGAGATCTTTTCCTCAAATGAGATAAGAAAGTAGGTAGCCAAAGTAGAAGTATGTATTTATTCTGATTGGGAGAAATTCTTGATGGGGTGGGGGCGAGGGGGTGGGGAGTACATATGACATCAGGTCCAAAATGTATTCAGTTGTTAGAAGAACAAAAACAGAGAGGTTGCTGATTCCACAGAAATACAGAAAGAAAGCCAAGCATTTCAAGTGAGTAAATGCAGTAACTAAAACTAAGTAGCAAAACACTTAGAACTGAATCCCAAACCTAGCCAGCCTAGCAAAAAAAAGAGAGTATTCTGCAATTTTTTTTCCAACAGCAAAGCTGAGTTTCAGCACCTGAAATTTCTATGTCATTCCTAAGACATAAAATTACCTATGTTAAGCCTATCATAATTAAATAAAACATGAAATGTTAAATAACGTATGTATGGATACATTATGTATGAAAACACTTCGAAAGCTCTGCTATGCTACATGAATCTAAGATACTCAATTTTATAAATGCAGATAAATGAATCTAAGAATAATAATGAAAGCTGTCTTTTTAATACACACTTACTCAGGGCCATGTATAACAGAAATTAAACTATTAAACTACTGTGCATTGTATTATTGGATTATTACCTTAGCCCTAAGAGACTGTAGGTACTAATATTAACCCTATATTGCAAATAAATGACATGAAGCTTAGAGAGAACAGCTTAGCTAGTAAGTGGTTTTCCAAGGTTCCAGCTGCTAGACTTTCTACAGCTATCAGGTATTTATGATTCTATGGATGGCAGTACAACTTGGTGGTTGATTTTTAATTTGTAGTAAGGGGGATCTGGGTTCATATTATGGCTCAGTGACTCACCAGCTTGGTTACTTTGACAAAGATAAATTCTCTAAGCCTCATATTTCTCATTTATAAAATTATGGTCACACTAACTACATTAGAGATGTTGTAAGAATATTATGAGAATTAGAGAAGTAATGTATAACTTTAAAATAGTCCTTTGTGTCTAGTGAACATTTGTTTAATTTCTATTATATATTTTAAAAATTATCATCATCAGATAAATATGAAGATAATGGTCATTCTCAGGTTGACATATCAATTGAATTGCAGTTAGGGGATAGGAACAAATTAGGAAGCTTCCTTTAATCACATGTCCTTCTTTCAGGAATAGTTTTGTCACTATTTGGGATGACGTGCATTCTTAATACATTCAACATATTATAAATCTGAGTACTAATAATATCCTGGTATTAAGCATAGATGAAATTTTGACTGTTATAACTTTCTTTTGTTGATGAGGACAATTGAGAGATGATCACAATAGCATTTAGTTCACATGTTTAATCATTCTTGGCATTTTCTGACCGCAGTGTTAGAGTGTGACAGTTGATGATTTAATTTTTATATAATTCTATCTCATTTTTTTCCTTTGCTCCTTTACTTCATCCTTCTTACCTGAATCTTGTGTTAAAACCTCACAGTTACTGGGGAAAGATGCTTTGTGGAAGTAACAAGAGACTTGTTATCCAATAGTCCATACTTAATATATAATGAAGAAGAAAATAACATACTTTTAAGATACACTCGCTAATTTATTGGATTAAAAGTAAATTATGTTTTACCGATGATTATCATTGTCATTGTACAAAGACATTATTTTGTAAAATATTGTATTTTTTATTGGTATTCTTTCTCATATTCACATGATAAAACATTGTTTTCCTAATGTCCATTCACAAGTTCCTAAAACCATAGCCAATTTACAACTGGAAACACAGACTTTTTCTCCCTTCCTCCCTCTCCCGCCCACCCCCAAGCATTAATCTGTCTAATAAGCACACATTTAAGTAGGCCTCAATTTGCTTTTCTAAACCAATTAATCTCCCCAGTTCCTTAAGTGAACCCTCCATGAAACTAGACTGCACATATGTACCTGTTTTCACAAGAAGATAAGTTTGGAAGGATTGTGATCTATTCACTTTTAGTCAAATATGTAGATGATCAGGGTAGTCTAAAATTACCACTGTCTCTTGTAAAATAATCTTTGTTGAATCAAAGCCTAAACCATTCATAAAGTTCAAGCAGGAGTGTGCTTTCCTATGATTTTAATTCACTTTGCACTAAAAACCTCACATTAAAGCAGAAAAGCTACATCATGATCTATTATGAGGATCAAATCTTAATGCCCCTTGGAAGAGACAGTCTTATGAAAATGAGACAAGGAAGAATGAAAATAACCAAGCCAAAAGAGCATTGAATACATGTTAATTTAACTTTTACCTGATCTCTTATTAATCCCTCAGTGTTCAATTCGTCATTATTATTTTCTGTGTAGAGCAAGGTTCCTGAAAAAACTAACAAGAAAAAGCTATTCTGTTTACAAAAAAGAATTTGATCAAAAATGATCACAATATTAAAAAGTGCCATTAGGAGAAAATACAGTACATAGATAGAAATATGGACTCTGAGATCTAAAAGACAAGGATTAAAATGCTGAGGACTCATTTAATAGGTCTCTTGTCTCCCTATCTTAATCCAATTCAAGATCCAGCTCTACTTCCTTATCCACAAAGTCTTCAATACAGAATACTGTAGATCACCTCTCTGAAGTCCTAAGCTCTTATTCTCAACTCATTTTATTTTATGTATGACACTGAACTTTAGAGGTAATATACGTATTAAACTTAATTAAATTATATTTACAATTTAAATGTAGGCTTCCCAACTAGACTGTGTACTACTTAATGGAAATAGGGTGATATCCCCCATGGTGGCTGGCATAATTCCTTAGACAAAGTTTGTGTTTAGTAAATGCCTGATTTCTAAATTGATAGACATAGTTGTTTAAGCTCAAGACAGAAGATTAAAACCACTGACCTTGACCTCATAAATTTAAGAGAAACAGAAAAAATGTTGGTTTTGAATCAAGAGCAGTTTCAGTAATTGTTATGGTTATTAAAATTGGTGTCTAAATTACATCCAAAAATAAATAACTTCACACAAAAGCAAGAATAAAGGAAAAGAGGAAGGAAAAGGAGAAGATTTTGACTTAAGAACTGTGGTAATCTATACAGAAATGATTATGTGACCTAGATCAAAGAATCTGGATCATATGTGTTCAATTTAAGACCCTCTCTATTTTAACTCCTGACTTAGGATCTAGAAGTTATTTTTCCTTTCGTCTTTAGGTGGAAAGAAAATAAAACTTCTGCAAGTGCTATTTTCAGGCAGAGGAACACACGTTTTTAAAATGGATTAGCATTTCCAAATAAGTTATACCTTATATTGTTTTGTGCCAGATGTCCAGATTTTATATCTGAATAATAAAGAAAACCATGTGTTCTTTTAAAACTTGAAATCTTACTTCAACAGTAGGAATTGAGAGGATTAATAACTACTCGGGGTGTATCTGCACATTTCAAATAAATTCATACTCACAGCTAGAATATCCTTTTTTCTTCCTGTTGCAGAGATTTGCACATGGCGCCACTTCAGCCTGGATACTTCTTGCCCGGTTTACCACCACTCACCTCCCTTTTGCCTATGTAACATCTATTTGTTTTCCAAATCCCTTTCAAGTGTCACTTTATCAGCAGAACTTCCCTTAGTTTCCTCTGAGATCACCTTCCTTTCCAATAAACTCTCATAGATGAACCCTTCTTTCATTTGGGACCCTTATCTTCTTGCTAAATATGGGAGTCATTTGGGTGATAATTTCATTTATACCTTACCTCCTCTGGTAGACTGGAAGCTAGGAAGGTGATGATGAATCACATATTTTTATTCATAGTGTCAGATGCAGAGTTAGGTAGTTGCCTTTATTGAATAATAAATCAAGGTGATTTATTTTAATATATAAATTAATTTTTATTTTTATTTTTATTTATTTTTTTTAAAGATTTTATTTATTTATTTGAGAGAGAGAGAATGAGAGACAGAGAGCATGAGAGGGAGGAGGGTCAGAGGGAGAAGCAGACTCCCTGCCGAGCAGGGAGCCTGATGCGGGACTCGATCCCGGGACTCCAGGATCATGACCTGAGCCAAAGGCAGTTGCTTAACCAACTGAGCCACCCAGGCGTCCCAATATATAAATTAATTTTTAAAGTACTGCAGCTTTTGGGGCGCCTGGGTAGCTCAGTCGTTCAGCGTCTGCCTTTGGCTCAGGTCATGATCCTAGTGTCCTGGGATCAAGCCCCGCATCGGGCTCCCTGCTCAGCGGGAAGCCTGCTTCTCCCTCTCCCGCTCCCCTTGCTTGTGTTCCCTCTCTCGCTGTGTCTCTCTCTGTCAAATAAATAACTAAAATCTTAAAAAAAAAAATAAATAAAGTACTGCAGCTTTTTCATTTTGATGTGGAAGATGTTCCATGAAAGTTCCCAGTTATTTTGGTATCAGATTCAGTATTGATCAGTATTTTTAATTTGTCTCAAGCAATGAATTATGTTATACTCTTCACAAACCACTTATTATTGGTTAAATATACTGCATTCATACTCCTCCCATCTAGTTCTGAAAACTAACTACATTTTTGCCCCAGGCTAGCAATAGGACTTTTGCTCCTCACTATTCTTAACACTGTTTTTGTGGAGACCAGTCTGTTTAGGAGCCAAAAACTCATGGACACCATTCCTGCTACAGCTGGCCACTAAAGATGCTCAGCCTCCCAACATACCCTTGTGTCTGTTCAGCTAGGCTCTGCTTATCCTTAAATACTCCCTTCCATCTCATCTTCTTGCTGGCAAACCCAGACTCTGTCCATTCCCTGCTACTCCTAATGTCTATTGTACTTTTATGCTGTTCCATGAAATTTAGCACTTCCTTACATAATGTCTTGTGTTGTTAGTGACTGCTTGACATGTTCTATCTTGTATTCCCCAACCAAAACACAAGCTTACAGAGTCAGGAATTGGGCAAAACCACTTGTGTATTCTAAGGCAGTTCTAAGTACATCATTGCCAGGGTCCAAATTGCCATCCAGGTCAGTCACTACTCATTCATCAAGTTTCAGCCCTAGATGCCTTTGTGAAGCCTCCATCTTGCCTTAGTACCTGGCATATCCCTGTGTAATCCTTGTTTATCAGGGCGTGTTGCCATTTTTTTCTTCTTTCTCTTTATCTCCCCACAAGAACAAAGCTTGGTAAGGTCAGGAATTATGTCTTTGATTACTGGTTTATCCTTAGGATCCAGCACAGTGTGTAGTGGAGGGTAGGGGCTCAATATGTATTTGCAAAATGAATAAATTAATGATT
This sequence comes from Phoca vitulina, assembly GCF_004348235.1. NCBI lineage: Eukaryota > Metazoa > Chordata > Mammalia > Carnivora > Phocidae > Phoca > Phoca vitulina. The sequence goes on from NW_022589709.1 coordinate 9,191,436, forward strand.
TCAGCCTCCTTTCATTTAGGCAGGCATGAGATTCTCTTATTTTGTAAGAAGATTAAGAAAATTTGTATAAACTCTGAAAAAAATTGCTTAGATCTTTAAAACATAGGTAAAATCAAGTAAATTTTTAAATTAACACTTTACTCTGTGCACAGAGTATAGCATAGTGGTTGGGTCTAAGACTTGACCTTTGCAATCAGACATGTTGGAGTTCTGATTCTGCATGACCTTGAGAAGGTTACCTTGCTTTAATAAAAGCCTCAGTAACCTCATAAAAAGTGAAAATATGACTAAATACCTCACAGTATTGTGAGAATTAAGCAGTGTAATGCATGTAAAATTCCTGGCAGATTGGCTGGCACAGAATGAGTCTTCAGTAAGCTTTAATCAATTATTATTAAAGCATTTTAAAAGGGGAAAAGGCTAAATGTTATTTATTGTGCTTCACAGATGTGAAAACAATCACATATTCCAGTTGATTATACCCTTAAAATGTAACATACATTTGGGCGCCTGGGTGGCTCAGTCGGTTTAAGTGTCCAGATCTTGGTTTTGGCTCAGGTTGTAATCTCAGGGACGTGAGATCAAGCCTGTGTTGGGTTCCGTGCTCAGCGCGGGAGTTTGCTTAAGACTCTCTCTCTCCCTCTGCCTCTCCTCCCCTCAGGCTCTCTCTCTCTCAAATAATTACATGAAATCCTAAATAAATAAATAAATAAAAATGTAACCTACAAAGCCCACACACAGACACGTAGAATACCTTTTTATACGTCTATAAAAACCAAACCACCTTGAGATACTATATCAGGGGCTGGCAAATTTTCTCCATAAAAGGCCAAATAGAAACTATTTTTGGTTTTGAAACTGTATTGTTTCTGTCACAGCTACTCAATTTTATTTTTGTATCATGAATGCAGCCACAGACAACAAGAACATAAATGAACATGTCCCAATAAAACTTTATTTGCAAAAACAGATGGTGGGTCAGTTTTGCCAACCCTTGTGCTAGCTAGATATATGTATAACTCACTATATAATTCTACCACAGGTAATAATTTATCATTTGTATAACACATTTCTGCAATGATGCCAAAACTTTAGTGGAGCTAGAATGCTTAAAAGGTAACCTTTCAGAATTATTAATGCATAATTCCACCTTTATGCACATTTGAATATGTGTAATTTCTAATCTTAATTGTGAATAGCTGTTTACGAAAGCCAAAGTTCATGTTCTTCAATGTCGGTGGGTAAATCAAATTTATCATCACCTTTCACCCTGACATAGTACTTTGCAAATAGTAGATGTTCAATTCACATATACAGAGAGTAAAAACTATAAAAGCCTCATAGCAACCTAGATATAATCTTGCTCCTGTATCTTTAAAGTCAGTTGGGAGACAATATCAATTAGTGCAAAGATCCTGGGTTTTCAATCCAAACGTCTCTCCTTCTCTGTCCAGATGTTCATCTTGCTGACTTTGTGTCCCTGGGTAAGTTCTGTTACAGGACAGAAGTACTAATATTTACCTTCAGGCAATGGTTGTCAACCAGAGGACAGTTTTTTCCCCAGGGGGTATTTGCAACTGACATTTTTGATTGTCACAACTTGGCAGGGAGGGGGTTACTGCTGGCATCTAATGGGTAGAGGCCAGAGATGCTGCTCAGTATCTTACAATGCATAGGACAGCCCGATTTCTCCTCAAGTAACTATCTGACCCAAAGTGTTGATAGTGCCAAGTTTGAGACACTGTGATTTAAAGGTATGTGTGAGGATTAATTCACACTGTGCTGAAAGGTTTGGCAGGAGGCCTGGCTAATAATAAGGCCGATTATAAAACTAGTTAATAATAAGACTGATTTCTGTTGATTGGTAGAAAAAAAAGAGTTATGCAAATTTGAACACAAACATGTATAAAAATAAATGAACTATCCATTGTTTGGGCTAGAAGCATGTTGATATATCTCATAGATTAGATAGTAAAATTGATACCTACTCATGTATGTATTGACATCTGGAATCCATGTGCTCTTTGGGAGCCTGGAAAGGTTTTGAGTGATGCTTGGCTGTTCTGTCATTGTTATAGTAAATGTTTTATCTTGATGTTAATATCTGACTTGCTTTAAATTCACGTGGGAAATATGAAAGTTCTATTTCCTATCTTAAAAATCAATGACAACTTAATCAGTGCTGCTAACAACAAGCCCCAGTTCTTATGTAGTAGAAAAGTAAACAAGCTGGAGAATTAAAAGTGACAGAATTTTCACATCAAGGACAGAGCACACACTTGCAGCTAGCTCTTCTGTATTTGCAGCCTGAAAGGTTCCATCTGCTTGGTTCTTTCCTCAGGGGATTGAGGCACCTTGAAAGGGATAAGATAACTTCAGCATTGCAATAATGTTTCATATCATTAGGTTTAAATTAAGTAAATGACAGAATACTAAACTGATAACGTATCCTGTTACACTAATCATAACATGGGATCTCCAGCACTGTCTTCACAACCTTCTTCCCTAGCAATAGCCCTGCTGCGGCTTCTGTTACCCATTTCTAGGTGCAACTGAAGGAGGAGGGATCCAGGAGGAAAAACAAAAATATCTCTCAGATGGCACTTAACAATAACAGGAAAGCATACATACACACCTTGAAGCTAATATTCTTACTAAGATGCAAATATGAGTCAACAGTGGTTTACCAGATGCAGTTAAAAGTGGCTGTGATTGTGCCAGCCTTCCATTACATCCAGAAATGCCAACTCACACCTACAGGTGTCAGTTGCTACCAAATGTGTGTATTGAGTTGAAATGATGGGTGAGGTCTATGGGGAATTGCACTGTTCATGCACCACCTAAAAAGTCAGTGAATCTTCAATTCCAGCTATTTCTGGCCATGTAAATCCAATATTGTCAGGTCTCCCATTTTTTCCCCCAGAAAGCCAGAAATCTGTGTTTTTAAGATTAGCATAAAATGATCAATCGATGAAATTTAAATAAGTGTACAATTAAAAACTAGTATAAAATGGTACAACCACATTGCAGAACTGCCAGTTTCTGATGAAGGTAAATATATACCCAACAATTCTACTCCTAGGTATTTACCCTAGATAAATGAAAACATACATCTATAAAAAGATTTATGTAAAAAAATACAGCATCTTCTTTTTCATAGTCCCAAACTAGAAACAGTCCCACCATGGCTCTTCAGGTCATTGTTCAAATGACACATTTCATTACTCTCCTGACTATTGTCCTCTGAATATGTTTCAATTTTGTCTGCATTCAAGTTCGAATGGACCTTGAGTCAACTACAAGATTTTCGATATTCTTTGGCAACGAAGAGCACGAAGGATCTGATCTTTGCTTTATATTACTATCTGTATATCTATAGATGTACTTAAAGAGGATGCTAGGTATTTTGGTAGTTATATTTTTCCATTGATTCATATTGAACATAGTTTCTGAAATGGTTCAAAAACTTCTATATCTGTCCCTGATAGAAAAGGTGTTGTTGTTGTTTTTTTAATTCTATACCTCTACAAAAATGTTTTTGGTTTTGCTTTGGTTTTGCTCATATGGCATAACACAATTCATTTTAATCTTGTTGAGTTTGATTCATCCATTTCTGCAAGCTCTTTAACTATATGGAAACTCTATTGTTGATAGGCGGTATCTTTAGGAACAACAACATTGTAATTATCTCCGCCATAATGGAGATATATCATATGCTAAGTATATTTATGTTAGTTATCCCATGTGATTGATGCAATGTGTAGATGCTCTTTCCTTTATAATAGTTTTATAGATGAGGAAACTGAGATTCAGAATGGTTAACTTACTTGCCTAAAGCCACACAAATAGTAAGTGGGAGAACCAGGGCCCTATACTTAAGTCTACCAATTTCAAAGTCCACATTCTTAACCATTTTAATTTTGATTATTTGAAATTTGAAAATAATTCCTAGTAATTCCATCCATTGGTAAAATGTACAGTAAGCCTTGTGTCAAAGTCCTAGAGCAATAAGAAAGTTATTCTTGGGTGACACACATTTATACTTTTGCTTACATAAGGTAACAAACCAATTAAATTTTAAGTAGGAAATTCACCCACTCTAATTTTAAAAAAATTTTATCCAGAAGGATAAAATTAGAGGCTTCAATAAACCTATCTGGACTTCAGTATAGCATTTATGTCTATTTATAGTTTCCAATCTTGTTCTAGGAAACTTGTATGATTATCCTATGACACTTTTCTTGTGCACTCACATTGTCACATTTCTGAAATCAAATTGCATCTGAAGATGGATGTATACATTTAATGAGGTAGAGTTTCTAAGGGTAGAGTTATAACAAGATGTCTCATTGAGCAACTAAGGTAACCTGTCCTAGAATCTTCTGAATGCTAAAAGTCATGTTCCAGTCTGTAGTTATCAATATTAATCCCTGTCTCCTTTTGTAAATGGGAGTTGTATTTTCCTTCTCAATTTTCCTGCATCTCTCTTCTTGGCTTTTTATTCCATGTGATTAATTCCACACTGAGTTTTCAATCCCATTTGTAAGTTTCTCACTTTGGAATGTAGTAGCCACAAGCCAGCCACAAAGTCATTTAGGACAAGATGGTGTTCCTCAGTACTTTACCTGTATGATCCCCTCAACCATCTCTCTCAATTGTTTGTTTTACTCTTGGAATGCTATGCTTTTGAAAAAAACAAGTGGCCTTGTTAACCTGCAGCACTTCTTTGTTTTGTATTTATGAATATAAAAACCTTGATAGATCTTCTGTTTGTCCTTTTGTCCTTGTAAACATCAGCTCTTTGGATTTCAGCTTTCCTGACCTAATTTTTTTTAATGTTATTTTATTATGTTATGTTAATCACCATACATTACATCATTAGTTTTCGATGTAGTGTTCCATGATTCATTGTTTGAGCACAACACCCAGTGCTCCATTCAATACGTGCCCTCCCCAATACCCATCACCAGGCTAACCCATACCCCCACCCCCCTCCCCTTTAGAACCCTCAGCTTGTTTCCCAGAGTCCATAGTCTCTCATGGTTTGTCTCCCCCTCTGATTCTGCCCCCCTTCATTTTTCCCTTCCTACTATCTTCTTTTTTTTTAAACATATAATGTCTCATTTTTAACTCAAAAGCTTCCATTTGTTTTTATACTTTGCACATGCACCTTAAAAATACAAGGTTAATACAGATTTCCTTGTTCAATAATGTTGAAGAACAAAAAGACCTAGCATTTTGGAATATGTATAGATGAAACATTCTAAACCTTCCAAAAATTGTAAGCTATTACCCCTATTTGACAGATGCAGAAATGGACATTTTAATTTGTGTAGGTTATATACCCATTAAAAAAGCAGAACTAATCCATATTACTCCAAACTCATGTTCTTAACTAACATTTTTGACAAAATCTCACCTGTCAAGTCCTGTCATACCTTTTACCACTTTGCTAGACCTCTTATGCCACAGAATAATACCTACTTTTCCTCTCAACTTAAAAACATATTTCTGAAGATCATATATTCCTTATTTAACCAGGTCATATTTGTCATTTGTGGAGTAATTCAGTAGTTTGTTTGTTTGTTTGTTTTACCATATTGATATTTAATAAATATTCTTAAAGGAAAATTCATGTAAAATGTGAATTTTGCACTTATTTTTAACATTTCCCCACTAAATTGACCTGATTCTTATACTTTGGTAGATGTCAGACATAAATCATAAAGAAATAGGCTATTATAAGGGTAAAGAGATACATATTCATATAGTCTACGGGTTGGTAGGAGGGAGGTGTGACTTCCAACAGGAGAAGTGTAATCATCATGAATGAACTGGACTTCTCATTAACTCTTCATAGCAGAGATCACAGTTTTCTATCCAAATCCAGTATCCTCTTTCCCAATGTTAATAGGGTTTTGCTGAATATATGGTTAATTACATAATTCCCAGGCTCCCTTGCAGGTTATTTTGACCACGTGACTAATTTCTCTCCAAGGGAGTATAAATAGAGATGAAGTGGCCTCCAGGCCATGATTTTTAAAGGCAAGTAATTCTTGGGGCACCTGGGTGGCATAGCCGGTTAAGCGACTGACTTTTGGTTTCAGCTCAGGTCGTGATCTCAGGGTTGTGAGATCCAGCCCCAGTTCCAGCCCCCTGTTGGGTATAGAGTCTGCTTGGATTTCTCTCTCTCTTTCTCCCTTTGCCCCTCTCCCTCCTCTCTCTTTCTCTCAAACAAATAAATAAATCTTAAAAAAAAAAAAAGTAGTTTTCTTGAATGTTCTGTTTTTCCTTATAATGTCTGGATTCAAACAACAAGATAGGCCTTGGTGGGATGACAGAGCTAGGAAATAGAAGGAGCCTGATTCTTGAGTCAATGTGGATAAGAGCTATCAGCAGACCGAGAACACCTGCCTTGTGTTGTAAAGAAATAACTTTCTATTATGTTAAACCACTGATATTTAGAGGTGGGGGAGATGTCTGTTTGCAATAGCAGTTTAATGTAGTCTATAATATACTCTTTCAAACATTTAACAAAATATATCTACCATCTTTCATAATTTTACAACTGGGATGATGTCCTAGGGAGCCCAGATTAAAAAAAAAAAAAGGAAATAATTATGAAATACACTGATGATATGGAAGATATAGTCTCAATGAGCGCGCAAACGAGGGAGTGATTATGTCTGCCTGAGAGAGCTTTACAAAGTTTTTCAGAGTCGAGGACTTGAAGGACAAAGATTAAATTTTCAAAGAAGTTGGAGAACGACCATCTAGGAAGTGAGCACAGCTTGGACAAGGTTGAGGGAGTCCTGAGTGGATAATGGCCTGCTCATGGGAAGTTCAGTTTGGCTGAAGCACTTGGCACAAAAGAAATGAGGATGACCCTGGAAGGGGATTAGGATGAAGAGTTAGACCGGGCCAGATCTTTAAGCACTTTCAATTCCATGTGTGGTAGGCAGAATAATGCCCCCCCCGCACAGATGTCTACATCCTAATCCCTAGAATCAGTAAATATATTAGGTTACGAAGGGGAATTAAGGTTGAAGGTGAATTAAGATTGCTAACCAGCAGACCTCAGAATAGGGAGATCATCTTGGATTGCCTAGGTGGGCCCAATGTAACCATAAAGGTCCTTACAAGACTTAGAGGAAGATGTGATTATGAAAAATCAGAGAAATTGTAACAGAAGAGCACTGGGCCCCATCGTGCTGGCTTTGATGACAGAGGAAGGGGCCATGAGCCAAAGAAAGTGGCAGGTGGCCCTTAGAAACTGGAGAAGAAAAGGAAATGGTTCTCCCGTAGAGCCTACAGAAAGTACTGCAGTCCTGTCCACACCATGAACTTAGCTCCGTGAGATCTGTGTCAGACTTGGATTTACAGAAAATAAATTTGTGTTTTTACAACTTAGTACATTTGTGCTAATGTGTCATAGCAGCAATAGGAAATCAATGCTCCTTGTTAAGCCTGACCTTAGAGAAAGAAGAGCACTGGATCAGAATTTCCTCAGAGCATCAACTTGGAAGCAGTGTGTAAAATGGGTTAATTGGGCAAGACCAGACAAAGAAAATCAGGGGCCTATCTGAACAGATCAGACCTCAGATAAGACGTTGGAAGAGGGGAAATAAGAAAGCAGAGAGGAAGAGTATGGAAGGCAGTGAGAATGAGCTTAGTTTTGGGCCCTGTGCCATCCAGAAAGTGAAGGAGAAAGTGCATTGTGTTTTGGGAAGGCAATGTATGGGTTTATAGAGGTACAGGAGAATAATTCCAGCTTGGGGATACTTCTTAAGATATTGTTATAAATACCAATAACAAACCAAGAATTTTGGCTCCTGTTCATGCTTCTGAAGCATTTATAAATCTCCTTGGTGCTTTTCTTCACGTACTATTTTATGCACACTGCAGATGTGGCTTTACCCTGGAAGCACAGGCCGATGTAAAAGTGACCTCTTGTGTTGCTTTGACGCATTGCATTTCTAGTTTTCCCTGTCATGATTCCTCTGTTCTGGAAACTCTTTTGCTTTTAGTTCCTTTACTAAACAGAAAAGAAACACACTACAATCACTGCAGTGGAAGGGATATAATTTGTGGTATATAAAAAAAAAAACAACAAACTAGGCTATTCTCTACCTTATTTACAAATTATACACCAGTGACAGGTAAATCATTCTAGGGATGGAGTTTGACATAATCCGTTACATTATCTTATAATGGACTGTGAATCTTAGAACAGTTTGATGTTTAAAATTAGATTGAGTAACTATTATGAAAATGCTTTAAAATAGAAAATCCGTGATCTGCAATGGCTGGAAACTAGCCTGTTTTCTAGAAGCTATTTTCTGGAATTTTTTTTTTTTTTTTGTCACTAATGAGGCACATGTAGTTCCAGGTGGGAGTATATTATCCCATCTCATGCTACAAACTCCTTTCACTGTGGATTTGAGCCTTGGTGGCCATTATATCAAAACATGCCCATTCATTTTGGTTAGGCCACAAATAAGGTACTCATGTGTTGAGTAAATTCAACCATACAAAACCTGGAGAAGTATCTATGTGATCAATAAAATCAATAATGAAGGTGTCAGTAGTTCTTCCTCACAGTTAAAAGGCTGGTATCAGAAATGCTAGAGAGGGAAGACTCTTTCCAGCACATTAGTATGGATTAAGGTAGTATGATGAAATCTAGAATAATAGGGGACAGAAAAGAATATATGATTGAAAAAAAAAAAAAAACTAAATGAAACAGCATGGGCATGACCACCTCAGATGAAGCATAAGAGAAAAGCCCAAAGCTTAAAGCTGAAAGAGAAAGGTAGGTCTAAAATTCAGAATAGTAAAACAGGGGACTGCTGAGAAGAAACACTCTGGAGAATAAAGAGAAGGTGCCTAGATCAAAGATAGATGATACAGAATCTTAAACAAAGAGGGAAAAAATGGTTGTCAAAGAGAAAGAAAACCGCAGAAACTAGAAACCTAGTGTCGGAGAACATTATTACATATCCCAAGGCCAGGAAGAGAATGAGTAGAAGGATAGAGGGGAAGGACAGAGTTTCACATGTGTAATTAACCTGGTAAATTACAGCATGTATACACTCACCATTCACTCATTACCTATTGTCCCAACAAAACGAAGTGAAATACCAACTGTTTGATGTGGTTAAAAAAAATGGGTTGTAGAATTAGACATCTGGGTTTGAATTGAAGCTGGCTTTCATTTGCTATGTGATCTCTGCAAGTTCCTTAACGGTTTATCGTGTTCCTCATCTGTAAAGTGAGGACAGTTGCACCTTCTTCATAATGCTATTTATGAGAAGTGAGATCAGGAAACCTTGTGCCTGGTTAACTTTAAAACTTTAACAATTTGTTGGGAGAATGGCAGATACAGTTCTTTCTGCCTATGTAAATCATAATGATGTGAGGGATCAGTAAGAGAAATAAAATTCTAAAATTGCTCCTATGCTCCTATAACACTTATGTGAAGGAGGGGAAGAAAATAACCATCACCGCCTCTTTTTTGGTAGAAAGAACTAATCAAGAACACCAGAGAAGGGAGTTTGAGGCAGGCCACTTGGCAAAAGGTAGAAGTTTTAATCTTTTTACGTGTTTCCCACATTAGCATGTAGAAGTTGTGGTAGGAAAAACATTATGCAGTTGCCTTTGTTTCAATTCACTGCACAAGATCAGGGATAATCTACTTGGAATAAAGTATGGGCTGTGGGCCCCCTGTAACATCACCCACTGTGGTACTTGTTCAAACTGTGACATCCTGGAGTCAGAACTAGGATATCTGAAACAAATCCCTAGGTGTGGAACCCCATAATCTAATGTTTTTAATACAGAGGAATAGGTTTCAAGGGTGATTGGGTGGTATTTGTGAAAAGGAGACAGATAGGTTTGGCCTTGGGCCCCTTGCTGTGATCTCCCCTGGTGATTCTGATAACATGCTCCTGCCTATGTCCTGGCTGAGAATTGCTTCAGCAGCCCTTGCTTCTGTAACAGCAAACTGGAATCAGGTTCCTGGCAAGTTTCTTCAACCTGTGCAATTATATACATTGGTAAAGGAGGTGACTACTTTAGTAGAGTCCAAGTATCTGTTTGATGTAGCTTGTTAACAGTACCTCCTATTGGAAATCATGTTATTGCTTCAGGGAGCAGGGCAACCAGGGTGGGTCCGTGGAACAGTTACTAAGTAAGGCCAAGAGATGCATGGACTGAGGTACATTGTATTATTATAGAAAAGTAGCTGATGGTAGGAGGATTAAAGTGTGGGAAACTTTCATGGGAAAGTTTCATGGGGAAGTTTTCATGGCATGGGAAAACTTCATGCAGCAGACATTTAGGAAACTAAAGAAAAATAAGAAAATAAAATATAATTTGTTTAACCCACTTCTATATTATGATCTGCATTTAGATCAATTCAAATAAGCAGGATAAATGGAAGAAGCTGAACATCTACCACATATAGTTCACAGCTGGAAAATCTCCTACGCATCTTTTAAGCGTCTTACTGGTCTTTAATCACTGTAGTAAGGTCGGTCACCACACCCAGACTACATGGAGATGACCATTTCTTTCTTCATCCCTTTACTGTGCCTTGTATTGTGCTGTATTACTCTATAATTATGTTTTTAAATGTTTGTTTTATGCCCTAGAAAATGGTGTCTCCCTTAACCACAGACGCTGGGTCTCATTAATCTCTGTGTACCCCATATGTAGCTCAGGGCCTAGCACATGACAGATCAGTGCACATTTGTTTAATGACTGAAGTTATGGTAAAAGAAGTTGAATAAGTGTTCGTTGTCTTTAAGGAAGACCATTTCAGTAAAGTAAAGGCAAGCATACAAATTACTATGTTGTAAAGGAGAGTAAGGTTAGAGTCATCAGAGATTTCATCTAATTAAGGGGATTTCAAAAGGCTTCACAGAAAAGATGGTGCTCAAGATAGGACTTAAGGAATTAATAGGTTTTCAACAAATGGAGTGTGTTTGGAGGAGAGTAGCTATTTCAGATAAATGAAACCGCATGAACAAAGGTAGAGGCAAAAACTCAGGGAATATTGAGTGAACAAAGCAAAGGCCATTCTGAATAGAGCTCATTGTAAGAATGGCAATTAGATCTTATCTCATATGCTGTATATGACAACGTGTAGAGGCCACCTGTACTGAACATAATTCCTGGGCTGAGTCTGAGTTCAGCATGCAAGAATATCATAATCAATAAAAAAATAGCTGCCGTGGACTCAAGAGAATAACATCTCTGAATTAAGGCACTTAAAGCCTACCATCTCTATATAGATATGAGAACAGTGACATTTTCCACCATTTGTAATGGCAGATACTGAGCATCAACTATGTGTCACACTCCAAACTAGATATTGCGATATCTATATCATAGCCAAGAAAGACAATTATGGCACCTAAAAAAATTACAGTCACTAAACAATGGAGAATGGAGAATACACTCGCTAAACAAATATTTTCACAAATAACTGTATAATCATAGTTATGGCTACTCCCATTATGGTCAATTACAGGGTGCTGTATGATTGCAAGGAAACCTATCCTAATATGAGAGTCAGATAAGACTTCCCTGAAGTGATCTTAAACTGTTACCTGAAGAATCTCTCCCAATATGGGACATAAAAAAGCCAGTGCTTCTTGACATTTATTGAATGATTTTATGAGGCTCCTATAACTTCTGTGTCGACAGCTTAGATAAAGACTGGCTGAAATCCTTACATTTCTCCTTATTAACCTAACTTTCTCACAGTTAGTTGGAAATCTTTGATAAACAGACACAAACACATTTTCTTAAATTACTAGTTCTCATAGTGTGGGCCCTGCACCAGCCAATCAGTCTCACTTAGAAAACTGTTAGAAATGCACATTCTTGGATTCTTGTAAATTCCCACATCACACCTACTAAATCCAAAACTATGGATTTAGTGGAGCCTAGCAAGCTATGTTTTAGCAGGCAGACCCTGGTGATTCTGATGCACACTAAGGTTTGAGAAGCACTGCCCTGAAGTAAAGTACACATTTCTGAACAGAAGGGGTTTTTTAATAAGGAAACTCCTCTTAAAGAGTTCCTTTCCCAGTGACAAAAAATAAATTAGAAATATAAACTAAATTTCTTCCTGACCACTTATAAAGTGAAAAGGATTCGATGGCAAGATATTCTAAATTGTTAGGAATGATTGGCTTTCTTCCCCCCACCTAAAGTCTATTGTATGTGCTCACTTTCATCACATTTCTCAAAAAAAGGTAAAGAAAACACATTTTAAGAAATTGTCTTAGTGGAGTGTAAGGAATTACCACCGTGCCCTGAACTGGGTTACCAAAGTGCTTAGTTCAAAGGGCAAACTAAGATGGAAAATATTACAAATATTTTACAATTTACAGTTCTAAATAGTGAAAACTTATAGAGATACCTTTCACACCAGCAATGTAGCGTGCTTGACAAGAAAGAAGATAGAGAAAGGTAGAAAGGTAAAAAAGGTAGTTCTGTTTGACTACAGAACTTTGGTCCTGCCAAAGGTACCATTTTATGAGTAGCAAACTGCTTTCCAGAAAATTTGTGAGATTTGCAATTATTAAAGACATCTTGTCAAATTTATTTTTGGCTTACAAGTGTTATCTAAACCCTTGCTACTCAAAGTAGCTTCATCACCATTTGGGAGCTTCTTAGAAATGCAGACTCTTAGATCCTACCCCAGACCTACTGAATCGGGATCTACACACATTAACACTATCTCCAGGTGATTCACATGGCCATTAAAGTTTGAGAAGCACTGAAACATTTTCATTATCCAAGGGCAAGACATTGACTGGAAATTTTTCTGGTACAGCCATACTTAATTTCTATAGGTGTTAGAGTTGTGGTATCAACCCTATCAACCCAACCTGTTATTGTAATGTTAATCTAAAAAAAGATAAATGAGGAAGAAAGGTAATTGCAAACACTAGCAATAAAAGACATTGCTGAAGTTCAACATAAAATATTTAGAAGACCCAAAGCAATATAAATAAAGGTGTTTGAAAATTGTTTATTGAAGAAGAGTAAGTGATAACCATTTGGTCCATAATGGTGCAATAGCTCTGGTGTTAAGGGCTATCTTATATAACATTTCCCATTAGAATCCATTAGAACAGAAGTCTAAACAAATCCCTTTTGTTAAAAAGAAGCCTTAGAGGAAGATAAAAGATAATTAATTATACCTGAAATTTGCACAATGAACTGAGAGCAATACACATTAAAAATCAAAGGATTATTGCAGCCTATCAACAGTAAATATGTCTACTGTACTAGGAAAAAAATCTTAATTTTTATAGTTTATGACTATGCTAATTCCCCAAACAGATACTTGGGAGACATTTATGGTAACTGAGGAAAATTTTCTCTCTCTTTAAGCACTGGAATTTGCATTTTCTAATGTCACATACATGCTAAAACATTGTCATGGAGGGATTAAGTTATTCAGAAGTAGATTTAGCCTACAATAATATCAACACTTTCATTTCAAGCTCATTGATTTTTTTTTTTTTTACCTTAATGAGCACTGGAATTAGTAGAGTACAAAAAGCCCTATATTGGTTGAAAATCTTCTCACAACTCAATTTAATTTAATTTGAAAATAGCTGTTTTACTGTCTCTCAAACTAAATTTAAGAAATCAAACAGAGCATTAACATGTTAATTAATAAGAGGTTCAGTGGGAAGGTAGGAAATGATTAGTTGCATTACGATTCCTTCAGATTTTCTCTAGGAAACTCATTAAAGGGCTCTTCAGAAGTGCTTTTCTGAAAAGATGACAAACACATGACACATGTTCTTCAGAAATCTCAAGGTGTAAGGCCTGTGTCTGGCTTTTCTCCATAGTATAAAGGTTCAAAGGTGTGTTCACAAGGGGAGACCCACCTGAGTGGCATTTGATAAGTGACGTGTATTGTATGTCCCAGGCCAAGCACATGCACCAATTTGGGAGGAAGTATGTCAAATTCAATGTACTCAGTGTAATGGGGAGCCATTTTCTTTGGATTGGCCAAAGAAAAGTTGTTCCTTATTTTTCTTATAGTAGTCAGAGATGAGATGAGGAATGCTCTAAGTAACTTACAATGTATAGCTCTTTATATTATGCAGAAAGTTTCCATATATATTAATTCTTTTGATCTCAATCAGTCTGGTAACTTGGGAGGGTACACATAGTTCCCAGAGGAAGCAAAGTACAGTCAAATGACCCAAACTCATGTTAGCTGTCCTGTTGCAAGTGTTTATAAGCTTTAGGTTCTTTGTCTCTATCTTTTTCTGATATGTAAACATGCAATTTTCTAAAAAGTATTTTAGATGCTTAAATAATATATACAATTTTAGATAAAATATGCTTTAGATATCAGGATAGGAAAGTAAGAGTGCCAGTTATGAAACTAGTACTCAACATACCAAAGTCTTATATATACTCTTGCTAGAGGAAGACCCCAAGACTGGATCTCACCTTTATGCCAGCCAATGGAAGAAAGGAAATAGATGGCATTTTAGCAATAATTCTCAAAAAGTGTGGTCTCCAACTAATAGTAGGAATATTACTTGGGAACTTGTTAGAAATGCAAATTCTTGGGGCATCTGGGTGACTCAGTTGGTTAAGCATCTGCCTTCAGCTCAGGTCATGATCCCAGGGTCCCGGGATCGAGCCCCGCATCAGGCTCCTTGCTCCACCAGGAGCCTGCTTCTCCCTCTCCCTCTGCCACTCCCCCTGCTTGTGCTCTCCTGCTCTCTCTCTCTGTCAAATAAATAAATAAATTCTTTAAAAAAAAATGCAAATTATTGGGTCCCACCCCAGACTTAGTAAATCAGAATCTTGGAGGGTAGTCTAGTTTAACAAGATCTCCAGGTGAATCGGATGCCTACTCAAATTTGAGAACCACTGCACTACAAAATTAGTCATAAGATAGAAGCATTTGAACAGATACTTATGAGAGGATTATCTTCATGAGATGGGACCTTTTCTATTTTGTTCACCTTTGCATTCTTACCACATGGAACAAAACTAGGCATATAGAGCACACACACCACAAATTCTTGTTGAATCAGTAAACTATTCCTCAAGATGTGTTCTGAAAGTTCTTATAAAGTGGGTGCCATTTAATGTAGCAAAAAAATCTTAATAGAGCAGGACTTCTATAAAAGTATAAATGTAGGCATGGGTGAATAAAACTAAATGCATGGATAGCCAGTATTCTGTAAGCTAGAATAGCTGTTCTCAAATTTGGCTATTCAAAACTATCCTCATCATCAGAATTACCTGGGATGGCCCTAGTAATTCTGATATATTCAATAGGTCTGGAATGGGAATTTTAAAATGTTTTAAGATGATAATTTCTATGGACATATACATACATAAATGCATATGTATGTATATAAACACATACAGTCCTATACACCTATATACTGTTTTCAAGAAATGTGTGCTACTTATGGACTTGAACATATAATTAAATGTATACACATATTTTATTGGAAAAATTGCCTTGACTTGTTTGAAAACAATTAAGTGAAGAAATTTACCAAGTAAAATTCCCCTACCCACCTCACTTTCTTCCTGAGGAAAAACAAATGTTTACAGTTTGGTAGCTTTTTCTGAACACAATTTTAGGTCTGTATTAACACAAAACTATAAGCATTTTTGTTTTACAGAAAATAACAGAATTATTTACACTTTCTTCCAATTTGCAATTTCTCATTCAGTATATCTTGAGCAACCTTCCATGCCAGTATACTTAGAAGGCTAACTCATTCTTTTTAGTAATTACACACTATTCTATAACATGTATGGACTATATTTTATTTCATCATCTCTCTATAAGCATTCAGAACTAGAAATGACAATATAATAAACGTCTTTGCAAATTTTTTGCTGGAGAGGTCCAATAAATGGAATTCTTAAGGGAATAGGTATGTAAACTTAATTTAAATATAAAGTCAATTGAGTTTAAATGATAATGATTTTAAATGAAGGTATATTAATGGGAATCACCAGGAGAATTAATGATCTGAGAACCACAATATTTAAGAAGTTGATTCAGATGAGTAAGGGAGAGGAAGGTAAGTCTTCTGCACGTTGTCCTTGATCTGACTTCTTTCTGCCTCCTTCACACCCATGCTGTGGGCAGTCCTGTCCTAGAATCTACCTTCATGAACTTACTTAACATCTAAATCCTACCTTCAACTTAAATGTGGTAGAGTCATGTTTCTTTTGAGATAATTAAAAAATTTATACAATACTTTAATATCATAAAGTCTCAAGTTAACTTTTTTTTATTTTGTCAACTAATGAGACAGTCAAAATAACAAAAGAAACATAAAAAAAGAATTTGACAGTCCTTGATAAGCGAGAAATAGGATTAGCTATTTTACCAAATATTTTCATAATTTGATTAAAAATGTGTTTTTTACATTTAATACTATTATAAATCAGCTAACCAAGTTTTAAGTGTTTTTTTGTGATATTTAGTAAGTAAAAATTGGTTTTATTTTCATAATTTTGTTTCTTTAGGGTTTTAAACTTACTATAATAATTCACTTTTAAAAAAACCAGAATTCTCAATGGCCTTGTGTGGGGTAGTCTAGACCATCCATTTGGAATCATTAAATTTTAATGTGCCTTTTTGGGTTATTATTCTTTTAAAAAATCAATAATTGATATGTTCCTTGATCTTCCTTTTGTATTAACCATGTTCTTAGACTTTTTTTCAGTTTAGTAATCTTTAGTATCAATAGAGAGACACAAAGTTATAGGAACTGTCAGAGTTTAATCATGAATATTTATGCTTTACTATTACAACTGTAGATAACACCTATAAAGAAATGTGGCTTTCCCCTAGGTCTTGGGATTGAAATATCTCCAAGATAGAAATGCAGTAAATTGACGCTATACATCCGTTGTATGGTGCTATTATTTATTAAATTAATTGAATAAATACCTTTAATTTTCAAGCATATATATAGTAGTTATTCTATGCTTTGCTTTTTCCAGAGCTTGATAGTGATTAACCAATGTAATTCTCCTAACAATGCCATAAAATAGATGCTATTATTTTTTTTAACACATAATGTATTATTTGTTTCAAAGGTACAGGTCTGTGATTCATCAGTCTTACACAATTCACAGCGCTCATCATAGCACATACCCTCCCCAATGTCCATCACCCAGCCACCCCATCCCTCCCACCCCCACCACTCCAGCAACCCTCAGTTTGTTTGCTGAGATTAAGAATTCCTCATATCAGTGAGATTATATGATACTTGTCTTTCTCTGGAACACTACATCAAAAACTAATGATGTAATGTATGGTGACTAATATAACATAATAAAATTAAATTAAAAAAAGAACAAACCTGAGTATATATCTATCATACAATCCAGTGATTTCACTCCTGGCCATTTATCCCAGAGAAATAAAGACATTTGTTCATAAATAAAAAATTTAAAAAACTGTAAAGAAAAATAGATGCTATTATTAATCCCATTTTATTGATGAGAAAACAGACAAAGATGTTAAGTAACTCACCCAGGGATTCATAGCTATTCAGGAGCAGAGAAGAGACTCAAAACCAGGCCGTCCGAGTTTAGAATTTGTGCATTCAGCCACTAAGCTGCCTCCCTGCACATTTTCAAATATGAAACCTCAATTGAACAATTTAACAACTCTCTTATATCTCAAAAATTGGGTTTAAGGGAATATAGTAGTTGGGCAAACATCTAATCTTGATATTTTAAAAATATGTTTAAAAAAAAATCACAGCAGAGAGATTGCCTGAATGGTTAAAGGAACTGAAAACTGGGGAGAAAGGAGGAAACCTCGAAGAAACTGGAGTAATTTGCCTAGGAACAAATATAATAATCTGTATAAACAGGGATGGTGCAGAATACATAAGACCACATGAATGGTCTGATGACCCATAATCACAGCATAATTCTATTTGAAGAAGGAAGACTTATAAAGATGAGTTGGTGGGAATCAAAGTTAAAAACAAAATTAAGGTTCCTTTTAGTTCTAAGTTTTATGAATGTAATAAACTAGATGAATGTCATAAACTGATTAGCCCTTGCTGTACAAAGGATTCTTTTCCTACCTTTTTTGAGAAGCCATGAAATCAGTTGTAAAAATTTAATGCAAATTTAGAATATACACAAAATACTCTTTTCTGACAAATTTAATCGCTCATGTTTATATAAATAGGAAAACCAGAAAGAGCTGGCTTTTTTTTTTTTTTTTTTTTTTTGCCATTATCTATGGCCCATGTATTAGAAAGCTTTGTCCATTTTGCTAAGAAAGGCTTGGCAATTTATCCTTTAAGATCATAAAATTAGTGTTAAGTGGTGAAATGTGTTAGAATCATCTCTGGATTAACTATTTTCTGCCTTAACAACCTGGAGTTTAGATAAAGATTGAAGTTTACATAGTTTTGATGATGTTTATCAATACCTTGAATTTTTAAAATGAAATGTTTCCACTCTTGTTGACAAGGTTTCCATTTATGTTCAGCCCAATAAGATAGACTGCTCTTTAGTGTTTATCCAAACCTGCAATTTTGGTGTAAAACTTTCACTTACAATGAATGATGGAACTAAGGACAGGCTTAAAAGTTACTTTCCCCACAAATTATAATTGGCTGAAATGGAACAATTTGATGATATCTTATCTGGAGGGAAATGTCAGAAATTAGGCTTAAAAGTAACAGACAAGTGGACATGTGGACAAATTCAGACTGCTGACAAGCCTGCCTTATATGACTTGTATTAGTACCTAATGTGCCAGATCCCAAAAAGGAGAATATGCATTTCACCATGTTATACTCTTACAAAATAATGGAAGGAAAGCTTTCAGATACCAGAAAGTAAATCAATATATTCCACGTATTGACCAAGCTCCAGAACTTGATACAGTTCATCACTTTCTCCTTAAACACCTTCTTCACTTGCCTTGTGAGGCACCATAATCTCCCATACCTCACTGGCATTTTCTTCTTCATCTCCCTTGTTAGTTATTCCTCATTCCCCCACCTTCTAAAGGTTGGAGTTGCCAGCACTCAATCTTCCCATCTTTTCTCTTATAATCCACACTCACTTCCTTGGTTTATAAACCCCTCATATTAATGTTAAGTATTCTAGTTTCTGCCCTTTGTTCCACCATGATTCCAGAAATGCATGCTGAGTATTATCCTTAATGAACTTGCCTAATTTATTAGATGTTAATCATTTAATATATAACATTTTGGAATACTGCAGAAACTGATGTCCAGGCAAGTATTTATTTTCCAAATTGTCATATGTCAGCCTCTGTATAAGTATTTATTTTCCAAATTATCATATGTCAGACTCTGTACAAATTATCATATGTCAGACTCTGTGCAAACATAGGTTATTTTATGTAATATCAATGCAATCCTGATGGGGAGGTATGTTGATCCCATTTCACAGATGACCAGTGTTCCCTAGGTCACATGCCCAGGCATAATAATAGCTGATATTTGAGTGTTTACTCTGTGCTCTCTGCACTTTAGCTCCTCGATTTACTCACCCAACAGTCCTCATAGGTAGACAGTATTCTTATTTGTATTTTACAGGTGAGAAAACAGATTTATAAAGTAACTTACTGAAGATGGCAAAACTAACAAGGAGAATATCTACAGTTTACTTTTTAAACTCCAAAGTTACTGTCTCTTTCCCATGCTGGCACAATGTCTTCTGAGGAGGCAAAGAAAGAACAGTGTTTAGACGGGCTATAAATATATATATACCTGAGTAAGACACAGTTGAGCTAAGAAAGCAGTAGGAACTGTATAATCAAGGGTCAACAAGACGACTGGAAACTCGGCCAAGGAGATAAAAATAAACAAGAGAAACTGTAAGAAGGAACTCTATTTACAATTTTGTTTGATGAATCTGCTGGCAGGTCTTGCCACATGTTATCTAAGTTAGGACAAACACTAAGAGCTACTGAAATTCTTCCATTACCATAAGAGCCATTTCCCTTGATTTGCTAGTTTTTCCTTTTGGTGAATAAGATCCATTTTTTTTTTTTTTTTAAAGATTTTATTTATTTATTTGAGACAGAATGAGAGAGAGAGAGCACATGAGAGGGGGGAGGGTCAGAGGGAGAAGCAGGCTCCCTGCCGAGCAGGGAGCCCGATGTGGGACTCGATCCAGGGACTCCAGGATCATGACCTGAGCCGAAGGCAGCCGCTTAACCAACTGAGCCACCCAGGCGCCCCAGATCCATTTTTTAATAATAGCTGACTTACCTTAAGGGTTCAGTGCTCCACTCTGATCTTAAATCATGTACTAAAACCACTGTAGGTTGCAATTTATAAAACTAAAAAAAAAAAAAACTATACTTTCTTACTATGGTTTCTACTTTTTCTTAAGATACATTTTTAAAGTTTAATAGTATTAAGGTGATGAATTTAGCTATCTTACAAACCTGATTCTAACAATTGTACATTTATATTATTTCTTACATTTAAGGAAATCATGTTCTACTTTCCTTGCTTAGTCTATAAATGCTATTGAACATCTAATATGTAACAGACTGAACTGTAGGCATTAGAGGTATGAAGATATCTAACATTTTAGTTCTTGCTCTAGAAGTTAATGGCCAAACAGTAGGGGGACACAGTGATAAAAGGGATACTCTGAGCCAATATGTAACAGACATACATACACACAACTAAAAGTAACAGATAAAATAAGGAAATTCATAATTTCTCATGAAGCGAACTTCAGGGTTAGGGCACACTCAAAGTTAGTTGAATCAGCAATTCAAAGGTATTGATCATTAAAGACCAACAAATGTAAACATGCATTCATGGGGATAAACTCAACTGATGTGATAAGCCAACAACTCAACCAGGTGGAAGAAAAAGTGATGGTTGAGGGAAAGGATATGGATTGTAGCCAACTGGTCACAAGTAGTCAACACGTGTTGGGCATAGAATCAATAATTTAAACAGAATTGAATGTTGAATCTAAAGTCTGTTAGGGCCTTCAAGTAAGAGAGTGTCTACTGTCCTAAGATCAGTTAGCCTGATTTTGTAGAGCAGAAAGAGTAAATAGCCATCACAGAGCATTAAATCCCAAGCATGGGGCCTTTCTGGGTACAGGGACCTATGCAGCTGCATTGGTGATATACCCATGAAGCCTGCCTTGCTCTGTCATATGGACTCATTAATTACCTTTCTCCATTTCTTTATGGACGTTGTAAATAAAGTAGAAGTCATTCCTGCTCTGGGCTAGTGGTACAACAGTGCATTTAATGGGATTCATAGTGGGGGTCTCCCACTCATCCCTGAGTTGGGTACCAGTCATGTTCCATCATGGAAATTGCAGGCCCTTGAAGGGTGTCTCTCAGCCTTGGTTGGGGCAGCAGTTAATGAGAAGGGGAGATTGACTTCTCTTCTCCCTGCAGCAGTCTCATATCTTCATTTTGCTCTGGGCTCAGCAAATTATGTAGCTGGCCCTGTGCTAAAGACTGGGGAAGGGGATTGAACTTTAGATTTCCTGAATAGTCAGAAAACCTCTTATTATGGGACATGGTAAAGAAGTGAGTGACAATGTTCATATCTAAACCCATTTATTTTGCCAATGAGGTAAAGTTTTAATATTCTTTTACTTAAAAGAAGGCAAAACAAACATGACAGAATGTGACCAATTATTTTATTTTTAATTTTTATCTTTTTTATTATTATGTTATGTTAATCACCATACATTACATCATTAGTTTTTGATGTAGTGTTCCATGATTCATTGTTTGCGTATAACACCCAGTGCTCCATTCAATACGTGCCCTCTTTAATACCCATCACCAGGCTAACCCATCCCCCCACCCCCCTCCCCTCTAGAACCCTCAGTTTGTTTTTCAGAGTCCATCATCTCTCATGGTTCATCTCCCCCTCCGATTCCCCTTCATTTTTCTACTCCTGCTATCTTCTTCTTCTTTTTTTTTAAACATATAATGTATTATTTATTTCAGAGGTACAGGTCTGTGATTCAACAGTCTCACACAATTCACAGTGCTCACCATAGCATATACCCTCCCCAATGTCTATCACCCAGCCACCCCATCCCTCCCACCCCCCACCACTCCAGCAACCCTCAGTTTGTTTCCTGAGATTAAGAATTCCTCATATCAATGAGATCATATGATACATGTCTTTCTCTGGTTGACTTATTTCGCTCAGCATAATACCCTCCAGTTCCATCCATGTCATTGCAAATGGCAAGATTTCACTCTTTTTGATGGCTGCATAATATTCCATTGTATATATATACCACATCTTCTTTATCCATTCATCTGTCAATGGACATGTTGGCTCTTTCCATAGTTTGGCTATTGTGGACATTGCTGCTATAAAAATCGGGTGCACGTACCCCTTCGGATCCCTACATTTGTATCTTTGGGGTAAATACCCAATAGTGAAATTGCTGGATCATAGGGTAGCTCTATTTTCAACTTTTTGAGGAACCTCCATACTGTTTTCCAGAGTGGCTGCACCAGCTCGCATTCCCACCAACAGTGTAAGAGGGTTCCCCTTTCTCCGCATCCCCGCCAACATCTGTCGTTTCCTGACTTGTTAATTTTAGCCATTCTGAGTGATGTGAGGTGATATCTCATTGAGGTTTTGATTTGGATTTCCCTGATGCCAAGCGATGTTGAGCACTTTTTCATGTGTCTGTTGGCCATTTGGATTGTGACCAATTATTAATTATGATTGTTGACACAGGGGGTTTGTTAAGTTAGTCTCTAATTTTCAGTTTTCTTTTTCTTCCCTTCAAAATTCTTTTTTTAAAAAAAGGTGATAAAAACATTGTATTTAATGAATAATTTCAAGCAATTTACCTAAGAGTTTGAGACATGTGTATTTATTATATTGACTTTTGTTTTTTATTTTTTATTTATTTTTTATTATTATATTGACTTTTAGCCTTATGTAGTATGAACACTCTTTTCCTTGATTTTCTACGTGGTCTCACCCTAGCTAATGAATTGCCAGTTAAAATATCTCACCAATATAACAGCATTCATTCATTTATTCATTCACTCCACAAATGTCTGTATGTGCAGATACTAGGAGTAAAGAAATTAAAACAAAAAACAAAAAACAAGATTCTTCTTCTAAGATTCTTGAAAACATGTAAACTAAGGATTAGGAAATGATATGATAGAAACAGAAAAGCCCAGCATGCCATAATATTCCTAACACACATTGGGAAAGTATAAGAAGTATTCCTGGAAAAAGTGGTATTAAAGGTGCTCTTGGGCTTCCCAGGATGAGTAGCAAATACCTGTGCATAAAGGAGTAGGACATTTCACGTAAGAGGAATCATATACACAAAAGAAAATGGCATGTCGTGAATGTTGCAAAATGTATGGATCACATGGAGGGTCAGTTGTATATGGCAGAATGCTCTTGAGTCAGTTTAGAGAGAAAGGAAGGCAGCAGAACATAAAGGGCCTTATATATCCTTCATATTTTCCTAGGACTTTTTTCAGTCTCCTTGGCACAGGGACAGAGCCTGTACTCACATTCTGGCAAAAAATTATAGATGGAAATATTTATACAGGTAATATATAGGCTGAAAGAGTAGATTCACCAAACAACACTCATAAAACTTTTATTCAGAGGAATGGAGGAAGTCTAAATGGACCTTATATAAATCTAAAATTTTCCACAGTTTGAATAGCAAAAATCAAAGTTAGCTTTATCTGGATTGGATCAGCAATCTGGCTGAAATACTTTATATTAAACTTCTCCCACACCAGCCTATGTTCTCAGGATGAAATGCTTCCTCAATTTGTTCTGAGTTACTGGGAAGGGCACTTCTCCAATACACAGAATGAATCTGGGAAATCAATCTTCAAAGCATTTTGCCCTTGAGCTATCCACATATGTGTGTGTATTTATAAAAGAGAGAGAGGGTTAAAGGTTTTTTTCAATTGTTTATAGTCACAGAATACATCCGATATTATGGCAGTGACGTATATTCTTAATAATTTCCAGGATAATTGGCTTCTAATTTGATTGTTTGAAAGTTTAGATTTTCCTATGAAAATTTTCTTGAAGCAAGGGAATAAGCTTCTCTATTTTGCGCACATGCACACACACACACACACACACATTTGAGTATATAGATACATACATCCATGAGGCCAATTCAAATCTAAAAGATATGTCAAAGCGAGAGCTTATTTTGAGAATTAGAAACTGTGATTATCAAATATAGCATACACAACTCTCAAAAGAAATAAGCACTTGATTCTTAAGCAGTAACTACTTCTCTGTGTCCAAATACGATAGGACGATTTTTAGCTCTCAAAACATATTTTTTGAAGGAAGGGAAACAAATTTCTATAATGATCTTAAATAAGCATATTTGTGAGAACAATTGCTTTGTCTTTTCAGACTGCTATTACTGAAAACCTAAAAAGTCTTGATTCTTCTCTCTCCTAATAGTCCTTTTAGACATATGCTTTACCAAATAACGATAGTTTAAAATACCGTCTTCAGGACTGTCAGAAACAAATGACAATATTAAGTGGTTATGCACTGATGGCATATGTTTCTTTGTTCTTAAAAAAATTTCAGATTACTTTCTTTTTAACTCTTAACTAAATACCAGGCAGCCGATATATGGGACTCAGAAGTTAGATAGTAAGGAGTTCTAATTTCAACATTGCCTCTGCTGTGAGGATTAAATACGATAATTCAGATAAGACTCTTAGCCCAATGCTTGGTACTGATGAAATTTCATTTTTTATCAGCCTACATGAACATTTGAGGATAGGGGTTGCTTTTCCAGTCTGTAGAACTTTTCTAGAAGATCACTAAGAATCTGGGGTTATTCTGATATAAGGCTGGTCTTTGATGGTGTATCAGTAAGGATATTCTGGATTATGCCATGGAAACAAACAATCCTCAAATCGCAGTGGTTTAACACCCCCAAAGTATGATTCTTTCTCATTCCCAATGAAGGCCAATAGGGGTGCTACTAACCATAGTTACCTCAAGATCTAAGCTGGAGGGCACTCTGTCCCTAATGAGCTCCCAGAATTTTCTTGGCAAAGAGAAAGGAATATGGTGAATGAATCACTGGATCTTAAATCTTCAATAAGAAAGCAGCATGACTCTTTTGGTCCTGTGTCACTTGCCATTCATCTTCCTTCAGATAGGGTGGAGGAGTTCAAATCTACCATGTGCCCTAATGGCAACTATCATCTCCTTTTAGATTAACTGTGAGGTGGATAATGAAAAATTAAAAGGTTTTCCTTGTTAGATATTGTGAACAAATGCATCTCTGCTAAGTAGGAATTGCCTAATATTTAGGGGGGATTTTTGCTAGTTACTCTCATTAGAATTGAAAACCTCCTCATAAATGAATACGGCTAAAATCCATATTTATAACTCCAAAGGAATCATAAACAAACTCTGGCTAAATACCCAGTTTCTTTACTCCATTTGCCAGGAATTCGGGAGACTTGGTAAGGACAAGATGCCACAGCACATCAATTTGATAATAAGGCTTGGAGAAATGTGATTTTCAAAGCTCAAACCTATCAGACTGATTCTAGTGTTTGCCAGCTCCAGTCTCACATATAATTTTTCAACTAGGACAGGATGACAAAAAAAAAAAAAAAAGGAAAGAGGAAAGAAAAGAAAAGAAAACCCAAACCCTGCAGCAATTGTCTGAGGTGTTAATATGGAATGCAGGTTCAGATTGCAGATGGGTTTTGTTTCAGAAGCAATGAGACTGCCACACAGAGAAAGACATTTAAAACATTACCTTAAGCTAAACAAACACCACTTTTCCAAGGTGCCTCATCATTAACCTTGGAATGTTGATATGCCCAGGAACAGAAAAGCAGAAATCAACAAGATGACAGGCTATGGAAAAAGCGAAGAATATTTGTGATTAGTGGTGTGTGTGTGTGTGTGTGTGTGAGAGAGAGAGCGAAAGAGAGAGACAGAGACAGAGACAGAAAGGCAGAGAGAGAGAGAGAGAGAGAGAGAGAGAGGAGAGAGAGTAACAACAGAGTTTGTGGGGAGGCAGAATGGGGATATTTAGCAATGGAGATGAGTGGTAGCTCCAGAATTTCTGTGTTATACGGGGGTCATAGCATGTGCAAAGGTAGGGGCTGGAAGCTGCATTTTCTTATCTTTTTATACTGTTATCTGAATCAAAGAATGGGGGTAGGTGGAGATAATGGGGGGAGGTATAGGCAACTAGTAGTCACTCCTGAGACACCAGTGGTGATACCGTACTTTCTATTTTTAGGGCTTTCTTTTTCCCTACCCCAAACAACAAAGTAGTCATTGTTATTACATTCTAGATAGCACTTGAGTTTTGTTTTAAAATTGTAAATATCTGGGGTTATTTAGAGACTATTTCTGCATTATCTGCAAATGTTCACAACATGCTTTTAAAAGAGCTGAGTG
Source organism: Phoca vitulina (assembly GCF_004348235.1). Taxonomy (NCBI): domain Eukaryota; kingdom Metazoa; phylum Chordata; class Mammalia; order Carnivora; family Phocidae; genus Phoca; species Phoca vitulina. The sequence continues at coordinate 9,217,925 of NW_022589709.1, forward strand.
ATTTGGGCGAGAAGAAGTTGTCGCAGGTTTGTTCCCACATGCTATATTGCCGGCCGCTCAGCCGAGTCAAACACTATCACAATATGACTGTGTTGTCTGCTGTACATCACATCAACAATTTGGATATAACAAAAACACATTTCCTGGCCCTGGCTGATAGCCCATTTACTCCAAGTAATAGTTGATAAAACACAACTGCAAGACCGCAAGAGAATTTGGACAGTCCCTTGGAGTTCGCTAAAATGGATTAGCTGTCTCTCCACTACCACATTTCTTCTTCTGTGAATGTTATTTATAGCTTTAAAATGTTTTCAAGGATAAAACAGTAGCACACACAAGGCATTTTCCGTGCTATGCCGATGATGGAAGCACTCAGAGAAATAACTGTTGTAGTAAGATAATCACTTTTTCATCCTTAAGGAAGCCCATTGTGAAGGAGCAAGCTGCCACTTCTTACTGGCTATTACCTATTGCTGACAATACTTCTTCCTGCTCTTCTTTTAAAAAGGACCTCAAATTAAACCTATTACACCTTAGATCCCAATTACATGGAAATCCATAACCTTTCTGAAATGTGTCTAAGCACTAACATGAAGACCCACTCCATTCAATATTCCTACTAACTGGTTTAGGGTCTTGACATTGTCTAGTAAGAAGATTATAGAAATGCCTGAAGGACAATTCCGGGTATAAAACCAAATGCCCCCATGTGTATTACAATTGCCAAAAAAAAAAAAAAATCCCTTTTATCTTTTTATTAATTGTATAATTAATGCATTCTGTGTACTGATAAGAATAATGCCATGTAATTAATTTTTAAGAATTAAAAACTTGCCTTTATCCAGCCTCATGGTCTACTTTCATGTTTATAGCTGTGAATATAAATCCTCTTATCTAATTATAACATGACTGGTTTCACTGTTGAAACAAAGCAGTTCTTTGTCATTTTTTTATTTGATTATGTAATATTTATTTTATTATATTAATTATAATCTATCCAGGAAAAAAATAAGACCCAAGGACTTAAAATTTTAAGTCTTCCAAAGCTTATCAGAAAAATGCCATGCTGCTTTGGATAAGGTATGATATTTCATTTGTTTTCTGTGTCTGTTTTTGTCTTCCATGATTACCCATTCTGTTTACCAAAAGGCTCAATTAGCATTTGAATAGTGAGCCAGAGAGCAGACAGGTTGAGAATTCTTATAGAACTAATTTGGCAGTCCTTCTCCTTTCCCCCCTTCTCCCTTCATAGCCTTTTCTTTGCCTCTAATCAAGCTGCAGTTATTAAAGCTAGAATAAAAGACCTGATTTTCCATTACATTGATGCATGCTGAACAGAGCCTTGATTTGCTTTTTCTTTCAGCAATGCTAATTGGACTCAAAGGAAATATTTAGTTTATAATAGTGAATGAAGAATTCATTTAATTTTAGGGAAGGGGAAAGTCAGCAATGGAGCTAGCTTATATATATATATTTTTCCAACTGTTTTCCTTTCTTTTAGGAGTATTTATCATAATGCTTTCATAAATAATAGGGTTATTTAATTATCAATGCTAATAGCCTCAGGTCGGGGAAATTTTTCTGATTTCTACTTGGAAGGGAAAAAAAATGTAATGTGTTTGGAAAATCTGGTTTCAACTATGCCTAATCAATATATAAGAAAGAATTCATTTAGGCACAATCATTTTCAAGGACTGTTTACACTTCAGGTAGCTGGGTTATCTTCTAGACTAAGGTCTCATCACCACTCTCCACATCAGATAATGAATGGGCTGGGGTTGTTCATGGGACTGTGCTGTTGAGATAGAATGAGTGCAAAACTTTAAACAAGAAGCATGGTTAATATTATATTAGGATGTCATGTCATATGCTGGTCCTCATCACTTTAAACCCTCACTTTGAGGAGGAAGTGCTTATTTTAAAAGTATGAATCAACAAATTAATGGAGTTGCATCTCAGAAGAAGAAAAGCAAATTTTCACGTGGTAGAGGGGATTTTTGGATATACCGAGTTCTATATATAGTGTGCTATTTAGATACTACATAAAGATTAAAAGCAAATTCTTCACTTAGAGAAATGTTTTCCCCTATGTCAATGTGCAAAGCTTCCAAGAATGTTCTATCATTATGAAGGTGTTTATATTTTCATCTAATGCATCCCCTCCGATTATAGACTTGGCAGCAATCTCCTTGCCAACTATTTAACAGAAGCAAAACAAGACTGCATTTGAACATTTATGATTTAACTTCTACCCACTTGTTGAAATGAAGCCCTCCACCCACGCTAGTCATATCAAAGTACTTTTACTTCCCAGAAAGCATCATGCTCTCAACTCCGGGCCTTGAATATACTCTTCTGTGTTCTTGGAATCCTTCCTTTCCCCTGTGTGCTTGGCTTCCTTCTATTTATTCTTCAGGAGTCAGCCTAAAAATTACTTCCTCTACAAGTCTTCCATGGTCCTCTATGCCAAATCCCATTAAAATAGCACACAAAATATCCACAATATATATAACTACAGGTTCCTTAACACATGTAGTCTAGCACTTCCCCCACTCTGTGGTGACACTTGTACTTGTAGAATCTCTGCCTACAGCCCCTGGGCACTGGCTGGGACCTGTCTTCTTCGTTCTTGTGTTGTCTGTGTCTAGCGCAATGCTTGGCAGAGCGGGCTTTTGATATATATGTGTGGAATAAGAAAATTTAGTCCAACTTGGAAAGGTAAAAAATGTAAAGTGAAATTTTAGTCCATTTATTGATTTACTTAAACAACTGACTGAGGTTTTGATAATCTATAACACTAAATCACCTCAGAACTTTAAATCGTATTTTTGGCAGATGACATTTAAGAAAACATATATTAGCTATTTAATATTTAATATGTCTCATATTGGAATAGCTTTATTTATATCATTGGAGCTGTCTTCTCCTTCCATATCTAGAAATTATCTTAGATTAATAACTCCCAAATTAATAACTATAGTCTATACCTCTCTTCGGAGCCCCTTATCCCTTTACCCAGTTGCTTATGTAACATCTCCTTTGAGATATCTCAAAGATACTTCATTTTCCACATGGCGCAATTCATGATCATCTCCCCACCCCACAAAACACCTAGTCTCCTTCCAGTGTCTTTTTCTTATTGAATGGCAATATCATCCATCCAGTTGGGCAAATCAGAAATCTTAGAACCATTCTGGTTACATCTCTTTACTTAAGTGCTCATATCTAATATTATAAATCCCACCTTAAAATATATACCTTTCTGTTCTAAGCTACTTACTTGACCTACCCAAGTTGGTTTACTTAAGTCTATTATTGTCCTGCTCCAACTCAATTTCAATGGAATGATCTTTCCACTGCCAAATTTGAGCACTTCATCTTCTTGCTTAAAATCTTTTTTAAAGATTTATTTATTTTAGAGAGAGAGTGTGCGAGTGCTTGAGTGTGTGCAAGTGGGGGATGGGCAGAGGGAGAGTGGGAATCCTAAGCAGATGTCCTCTGAGTGGGGAGCCTGATGGTATTAAAGTTCCAGAAAGAGTAAGTAATTAGCCTATACTGTATTATCAACGTGTGGTTATACTAAAATGCAAATCTGTAATTTTTGGCCTTCATACAACTTTTCTTTATATCTTACACATATACAGTTTAAATGGTACAATTAGAACTCATTTACCCGAACAAAATCGTTTGCTCCTTGGCGGTCAAGTTTGTCAGCTTATATATATAACAACTAACTATTTCATTTCAACTTTAACTTCATTAAAAATGGTAAGTAAGTCCTTGCTGGGAGCATATTTATATCTGTTTTTTCAAGTACCTATTTCTCACTTTTAACATCTTCAAAAGAATTCTATTTTGTTAATTTTTCTTTTTCTTTCCCCAATTAAAACCAGTAAAAACAATCTTTATTTGCCTTTGATATGTGCTTGGAGTGGGTTGAAATAGTGTCTTTCCAAAATTCATGTCCCCCCAGAAATTCAGAATGGGATCTTATTTGGAAATAGGGCCTCTGCAGACATAATTAGGTAAATATTGAGATGATATCATAATGGATTTAGATGGGCCCTAAATCCAATGACTCGTTCTTTTATAAAAAGAGGAGAGAATATAGAGACATAACAAAGAGAGTTATATGAAAGTGGAGGCAAAAATTGGAATTAATGTGTCTACACACCAAGGAATGCCAAGGATTGTCAGCAACCATCAAAATTGGAAACAAGCAAAGAAGGATTCTTCCCTGGAGCATTGAGAGGAAGCTTAGCCCTCCCATCTTTAGACTTCTAGCCTCCAGAATGGTTAGAGAATATGTTTCTGTTTTAAGGAGGCAGCCTGTGGTAATTTGTATGGCATCCCTAGAAAACTAACACAGAGAACCGAACTACAATAATACATTTCACTTTAGGGAAGAGTTTAGTTGAGAGAAGCCTCTTAGGTCTGATGTTCCTATGAGCTTCCACCTCTACCACCTTTTCTGAAGCATATGGTTAACTGACTCATTAGTAATGTTTTAGTAGCTTTAAAAGAAGATGGACAGATTTCTTGGTGTCCACCAACTTTAAACCGTGATGGATGTAGGAGACAAAAGTACAATTCCCTATGCCTAAACCTGGCCATCTATTTTAGGCAAGAGTATAGATCGGAATAAATCCCTGAGTTGTTTTCAAGAGGCAATCTAAATGACTAAGAAACTTCTTGTTTATGGGAGACAGAGGGAAAAGTAGGGCAGGTTATTATGGAAGAGTTGATGTGCACACATTCATTCACTCAACCACTTGTCATTCAAATCTTTGCAAGCTGTAACAGTTAAAAAAAAACACACACGAACTTTTGTAAGGGATTACATAAACCATCTCTGGTATTTAGAAAAATGTCCACTGCTTCCTTTTCCACACTGCACATTGTCTCCTATCTATGACTGAAGGTTTTTCTCTCAATTAACCAAAGATAAGAATGACTTCTTCCAAACTCCAGACCCATAAATTTAGGAAAGTAAATTCATTCAAACCTGTATGTGATAACAGACCAAGTCTGTCCAAAGCGGATGATGTGCTGATCACACTTTTGGCTTCAGAAGATACAGATCATTAAAGCTCCATCCCAGTGTCTGTAGCTGGGTTGTTTATTACAAAAGTAAGAATCACTAATATGTCTTCTTTGCTAGAACCATAAATCTGAAAGTTCTATGAAAACTGGGATTTGACAACTGCAATACTATAGCTCCCCCTGCTGTTCCAATTCATATTGTCAGCTGCCTCTGGCAAAATCCTTTTTCTTCCCTTCTATTCTGCTCTCCTCTGACTTGTTTCTGATATCTAGGTTTCCGTTTGCTCTGGAATCCTTCATCTCACCTTTCTGCGCTATTTAGCAACCCAAAGGCAATTTGAAAATCTGTTTTTTATGATTCTCGTGTTAATATCCTCTTTCACATGCAGGTGGTCCCTAAAATGAGTTTGCATTTCTTTAAGATCATTTCAACTACTCTCCTAGAGCACCTTTGATCCTTTACCTCCTTCCTCTGAAATGCAGTTTCTACTTGCGAGGACCACTCACACTAACCTCTCTGCACACTTATACAATAGCTAAATCAACTGGAAACAAATGAAAAGTACATAAAAGCAAAAAATGTTGCTAAAGATTTTTAGGAACAACCAGAGAGTAGCATTTTCAAAGCACTTGCAAATTCTTCTCTTTCGAAATTAACACTCTGTCAAAATAAAGGAGGCTACATTACCACAGGCTTTTGTGTCCATTAATATAAAGTACTTTTTTTATGACCATTTAGGGAAAGCTAGTAGGTAGTCATTGCCTCATTTTTTGCATGAAATGGAGTTTTCTTGCTCTGAGCCATAATTCTGTCATCTTGGATAAATTAACATATATATATGTATATAAATGTGTGTGTGTGTGTGTGTATGTGTGTATAGTTTAATTTATGACTTGAGGTACATTCTGTGAGGTGCCTGGAGCATGAGTAATGGGCAACTGCATAATCCTGATAAAGTAAGACCTAGACCCGGAGGACATTTTCCTAAGTTAAAATAATCTGTTACACAGGGGATAAGGAGTATGTATACTCTTTGACAAGAGTGGATGGAAGGCTAACTAACTTCTTTTAAGGAAGACCAAACTGAAGGTGTCACCTGGTATTTGTAATTATAAACTTCCATGTATGCCTTACGTACTGGATTAGATGCTACTTGAAGACAAACATTCTGAGTGGTTCTCTTGCTGTTTCAGCATCAGCATAGAAGTCATCTGATGAATTTTATGTGGTTGAAAGAGTTAATGCGTGGTGAGTACTATAGGCCCTGAAACTAGGGCAATATCCTTCCTTTCTAGATTAATCCTAGGATACATTCAAAATGAGGTCAAAGAAAATTCTGATTTCAGTCATTAGCTTTCCACTGAATATTTAGTTTGCTGTGTTTACATTTTCTCAAACAGCAGGGTATTACCTCTGTAAAATATCCTATAAAGTTCTTGGGACAGATATGATAAGTATGTTACCAGATTTTAAAAAGTGTATTAGATATTCTGGAAGTCAACAAGCCACAAAGGAAATAATTTATGAAATATTTAATTTCCAAATTGTACTCTACAAATAAACTTTTTAAAAAATTGATTGATAAATATTTATTAGCAGTCTTTGTGGCTCATCTCCATTGAGCAAAGCATGATGCTGACATAGTTTTCAAGAGGTGTGAACCTCAATTGATAAAGTAATAAACCTGAAGCTGTTGCTCTCAAAAAGCTTGTAGAAAAGTGTTTCCTGGATATCCCATCACCCAGGATAGCATGATAGGTGGGACCTGCTTTCAGTTAGAGCCAAATGTGAAAATTCTTTTCAAACAGTGAGCATGTTAAGCCCCTCCCTCTGCTCCAGCGGTGGGCAGTTGTAACCAAGAAGACCAATGATCAAAGAAGAAAGAGGAATCATAAAGCACAGGAATGCAAAGGGTGTGAGGGAGGAGAAACAACACTGACAAATAACTAAAACTAGGAGCCTCTTTGGGTGACAAATACCTGGGCACAGGCTTTTTTTACACAGCATATTACATGAAGGAGTGCAATTATTAAAGCAGGGTCTTGATATGTACTTTCAATTATTATAGATGGAGAATGCAAATTCTGTTGTTTTTGCTCTCAAATTATATTAAAAAAATGCTGATTGTAAAAAGAAAATACAATATATCCCTATGTTCATTCATTATCACCCCTACATGGAACTATTAGGAACAATTTTATAAATTTAATTTCAGGTCATTTAAAAATACATTTTTTTTTTTTTTGATTTTATTTATTTATTTGACAGAGACAGATACAGTGAGAGAGGGAACACAAGCAGGGGGAGTGGGAGAGGGAGAAGCAGGCTTCCCGCCGAGCAGGTAGCCCGATGTGGGGCTCGAACCCAGGACCCTAGGATCATGACCTGAGCTGAAGGCAGACGCTTAACCAACTGAGCCACCCAGGCACCCCATTTAAAAATACATTTAATAAGCTTAAAAACACATGAATAATATTATTACACAATAATTATATACAGAAACTTTATTTGCAGCAAGTAAAGAGACCACAGGGAATAACCTCCAAAGCCATGAGTCCCCAAGCAAGGGTGAATGGATTCCTTTTATTTAGGGTTAGGATGAATATTCAGAAAGGGAGTTTCATCATCATCTGTAGAGGTGGGCATAAGGTCACACATGCATCTTAAGGAAACATGCCAATACACACACTGTATGCTAAAAAACCCACAAAAATTCCCATGTAAAATAATACTTTATTTCTCTCTTCCTCTGTGTGTGTGTGTGTTTAGACATTTGATTTTAAAAACATAAATGAGATTTTGTAACATTGATATTAATATCCTGATGGAATTAAGTAACCATTCCTAGAGACTGATAAAATGCTAACTATGGGGGACACAAAGAATTAGTAGACCCTATATGTATAGAGAAAATAAGACAGAGGGAGCATCTAGACAAAAATGGAAATAATTTATTTTCAGTGTACCTGATTAGGTGTTATACAAACTCCTCAGTAAATAAGAATTTTAAATGTATCATATCTATTGGGTTTATATATATTTTGTCTGTTTTATTTTAAGACTATTTACTATACACTACACACACACACATTTACTACTGGAAATTTAGTTATTCTCAATTTTTCACAAGTTAAATAATTCTTTAACATATTATTAGATTCACAGAACCACACCCAATAATTACTGCCAACATTCTGAATCCTAGTGTGATACAATCTAGGAAAATCTTACCTGTCACAGAATGTTGCCCTAGCAGAGTTTATTCTTGTCTGAATGTGCTCACATCATAATTATGTCAACATTCTCCACTGATGTTCCATGGGATAGTCTTCCTCAGGATATTAATAGAGAAGCCAGGGTGAAAAAAGTTTCATTTAAAATTAGTTTGGGAAAGATGGGTGAAACAAAGTTCAACAGTAGTTCAGGAATTCTGAGCCTTGATAAGATACCAGTGTTCACGATGCATGCCAAAGAGAGATAAGATGCCTGGTTTCCCAAATGAATTTCTTCAAAGAGCCTAATTCTGAGCAGTGGACCTATTTAGGTCTTCTAGACCTAGAATTCAGTGGCATCCAGTTTGGGAAATGTTTTAATCCTAACAGTGTGCAGTACATGAAGTTCTTAAGATTGGGGTGATCAATTGCAGCGTCTTCTGGGAAAACTCAAGCTGAGGCATATTTTTAAAAGAGGCAAGGAAAGCCCAGTAATTTCTGTATTTGGACAATAAGTCCATTTTTTAACTTATTTTTTGATATTAGTATATTTGAGCACCAATAATTTTCTCCTTAAGATCTATCTAGAGACAGAAGTGTTAAGACCCCAAAGTTATCTTGGAAGGAATGCTAATCATCTCTGTTGTACAAAATTTGCATCTATCTTTGTGAACAAAATTATCCTTTTATAATTGTCTTATTTCAAAATGACTGATACTTTTTACTTCGTTTAAATAGAGCTTTTTCTTCTCTTTCAAGTTCATATTAGCTTCAAGAAAAAACTCACAGCTGAGCCTGAGTTTAGTTATTTAAATCCATTCTATTCATCAGCATTAGAAAATATTCATATTTTCACAAAATATATACAGCATCAGATACTCCTTCAAATCCTTTACACCATTTCTATTTGGTAATTATCCTTCTAGCAGTGTTTATTAAATAGAGATGGTTTTACCCCTTTGCCGATGATAAACGAGGAGAGAGAGTCAATTGGCAGCAAATCTACTTAAAATATAAACACATTGCCATTAGAACCAAATACATATATTTGAATGGACAGTATTTATTTTTATGTCATGAATTTCTTTGGAATTGAACTATTTGTCAAGTATAAAATGGTAAGGAGCATGGATTCGTTTGACTGCTACAATATAAAAGTTGTATATAACCCTTTCTCAGGTGAAGCTCACCATTTTGCTTGGTTAAATTCTAGACTAATAAAAATGGTCTCTGAAAGGGAAAAAAAAAAGGATTCCATTCACTTTTTTTTTTTTAGAGATTTTATTTATTTGACAGAGAGAGACACAGCGAAAGAGGGAACACAAGCAGGGAGAGTGGGAGAGGGAGAAGCAGGCTTCCCGCGAAGCAGGAACCGGATATGGGGCTCGATCCCAGAACCCTGGGATCATGACCTGAGCCGAAGGCAGATGCTTAACGACTGAGCCACCCAGGTGCCCCAAGGAGTCCATTCATTCTGATAGTAAATAAATGAATGCGTGTAAGAAAAACAATCAGTTTTATCATGTTATCCTAATTTTATTTATCATGTAAAGCTAATCAAGACACACTTCTCTACTAAATGATTTAACATTTATAAAGCATTTCACAAAATTTCTTCTTGATAAACAAAAGCAAACTTTCAAAACTTCAATTCACTAAACTAAAAAAATGTAAATTGTGTCAGTAAATCATTATTTGAATGAATAGAAAAAAAATGTTACTGCTAATAAAACATCAACTTCCATCTATTGAGCACCTACTAGGTATTAAGGATTGTAACACTCTATTTTTCCAGTTGTTCTAAGATAAATTGCAGGATTCACATCTGTTGTTCAGGGATGTGTTTTTACCTCCAGCCAATGTGTGGGGTCAGCTGAACCTGAGCTGCAAGGCTTAAAAGAGAGGTTGGGTGGTTTCCTCAACAGTAATATTGGGAGTCTATTACCAAAATAAGGAACATTGATACTTAGCAGGAAAATCAAGGTTTTACAACTTCCAGCCTTTTGAAAGAATCACCAGACTTACATATTTAACAGAATTTTAATCCTCAGTCATCTTCTGCTGGTAACAGTATGGGGTTTTGTTTCGCTTAATATCACTTGAATTCTCAGCTGCTCTCTGGATCCTTCACCTCAACCCTTTGATTCCTATCTTATGCCTACCATTATATGTAAATATTTTTTTAAAGATTTTATTTATTCGTTTGAGAGAGAGACAAAGAGTGAGAGAGAGAGAGAGAAAGCACAAGCAGGGTGAGGGGCAGAGAAGCAGACTCCGCTGAGCAGGGAGACCGATGCGGGACTCGATACTGGGACTCCAGGATCATGACCTGGGACAAAGGCAGACGCTTAACTGACTGAGTCACCCAGGTGCCCCCATTATATGTAAATATTTGCCAGCATTCTACTCTCTGTCCATTGTACATTGTTTTTCCCCTTAAACAACCATTTTGGAACAGCTAAATTGTTGTTGAATACAGAAAGGAGAGTGGACTCAGTTCTGCAACAGCTTTCAAAATAAGAGCAGTAAGTGTGCAGTTCTAACCCTTGAAGGACAGCTCTGGCCATTGTCCTGGCAGAATGCCGAGGATTGAATCTGCCCCAGTGTTTTATGAAAATGGGCAAATAATATCATCCATTGGAGCTGAAATGTTTAAGGAAAAATTAGACCATCGGGAAAAGTTTGGTTATTATTTAAATTTATAGATCTATCAGTTAATTTCTCACCTAAGAGGTTTTTTGATCAACAGCCCAGAATATAGATTAATGATAGTCATTTACAAATAGATGTTTTCTCTTACAAAAACAAAGTGGGAAAACCAAGTATTAAATAGTTCCCACCTAGAGATTTTAAGAGTCCTATTTATACTAAATGAGATTAAGTTGCCTTTCAGTTATTTTCTCTTGACACACTAACAACTTCTCAAACAACATGCTTATTATTAAACTCAATGAAAATAAATTACAAATAAGAAAGAAAAGATGGAGATTTATTTTGGAAATCTATTTCCACTTAATACTTTCACGATACTTTGACATTAGGAAGTTTTGTTTTACTAAACAACAGAAAATTGAGATGTTTTGAGAAAAGTATGTGTTCCGATAAGTTGTACTATGTATTAAAGTTTTTTAAGCAGCAAATCAAATTTTAATATATTGTGCACTTTTCACATCCATAGCAATACAATTTTAATTGCATATTAAAGTTTGAAATCCATAAGTACCTGGAAATACTTTTTAAGATTTCTAGCATTTTAATAGAATAGTTTATGGAAGAAGAGAGAAAAAAAGTACCGAGTCAACATTCTTTGAATAAAAAAAGACTAAAAATGAGCATTTTTAATGTGTGTCTAATATAACCAGTCATCATCAGAAAATATAATAGCTATTTATCTTTGCAGTCACTTTGTTAAATGTAGGCAATGGAATTTTGATCTCTTAGAATTTATAATCAAAGATAACTAGCAATGAAGAGGAATATGAGTTAATTGTTTAGCATTTAGGGTGACATTTTATATCTCAATGTGCATTATCTAAGAAAGTTACAATAAGTGTATTTTTTATAAAAGTGACAGTTTCTTAGTTCAGTAATTTGCTGCTCCTCATTGTTTCTATTTTATTCAGGTGCTTGCAACTATTTCTGATATCCTAGGTATAAAAATTACGAAATATTTCCAGTAAATACATTACTGATGACAAAAGTGTCATAACAGAGTTGAGGCTGCAAACAGACATTCAGCCTATAATTTCTTCACTAGATCTTGGAGCTAGAGTTCACTTGGCTTTCATTTCCTTCTTTTAAGATTTGGCATTCTGGACTCCCATCCCTAAAGATGTTACAGAATGTGCTCCGTATCACAAAGCTGGTAAGGTGATAAAGACTTCATTTTAGTTCCAACCAGCACTGCACTACATCATGCTTAAAACAAAACCAAGGAGCAACAACAACAAAAAGCAGTATGCTTTATTTAATTGTTTTCTTCTAATAGCAGAGCTAACAAATTAAATTCCACCTTTACCAAGAGCCTTTAAACATTAACAGGAAGCGTGTAAGAAATTTAATGGCTGATTGAGCCATAATATATTATTCATGTAATGTTGGAACTGTTCATGGTACATCATTCACCATATAAGAGAAAAACCACATTATCTCTGTGTATAATTTGAGACAGCACTATGTTCAATGAACTATTATGTAATATAATAGTTCCATATAATCTATATAATGTTCCTTACCTCATTTTCATTAAATGACAAGTTTTAAGTAAAATTTAAGTAGCTTTCATAGCTGTTATATAAAAATTCACAAAGAAATGAGAGGGGGAAAAAAAATACCCAAATTATAATGAATTAAGATAAGCTGCTCAGATTGTTGTGGATGGGAAAAAATACACCATCAGAAAAACAAATAGTGGTGTTACAATTTATATTTATTTATTCATTCATTCATTTATTCATTTATTATTTTATTTATTATTTGACACAGAGAGACACAGCGAGGAAGGAACACAAGCAGAGGGAGTGGGAGAGGGAGAAGCAGGCTTCCCACTGAGCAGGGAGCCCGATGCGGGGCTTGATCCCAGGACCCTGAGATCATGACCTGAGCCAAAGGTAGATGCTTAATGACTGAGCCACCCAGGCACCCCATAATTTTTAAGAAACCTGTATTTCTTTCCTAATTTTATTTCTAAATGATGCTCTGACTTTTGAAAGGTTTCTTGGCTGACTTCTGACTATTCTCCTAGTATTGGTAAAGAATAGTTGCCATCTTTTGAATACCTACTAAGTGCTGGATGATGTTAGCACTAAGACTGCCCTGAGCCATGATAAATATCTTCCGTTTTTCATCATTATCTTTAGGTTATCGTTAGAACACCTTATATGTATAAGATTAATCAAACAAAATAGAAATACCCTTGTAGGTAAATGTAGATTATGGAAAAAAGTCCTTCTTATAAGATATAGGAACATAACTGGTTATATCCCTGCTGCTTATTTGAACACAATATTTCAATATGAGAAAGCAACCTGGATATATGGCCAACAATTCTCTTTTGGGATGGATAATGTTTATGCTTTTTACTATTGTAAGTTTTAACTGTTATTTCTTATATTACTGTTATTACTGCTATATAAATATCAACTGTCATTTCTTATATTTATCCCTGATATATCTTTGTGAAGCTATAATGGCATTATTACAAATATTCATTATTATGGCTTCAAAATAAATTACTCTGAAAAATTGTTCTAAGAACTAGAACCACTTTCTCTTTCATTTATTTTGTTTTATTTTATATTTTTTTAAAGATTTTGTTTATTTATTTGAGAGAGAGAGTGAGTGAGAGCACGAGCCAGAGGAGAGGAGAGGAGAGCTCCCCCGCTGAGCAGGGAGCCAGACACGGGGCTTGATCCCAGGATACCGGGATCATGACCTGAGCTGAAGGCAGATGCTCAACCGACTGAGCCACTCAGGTTCCCCTAGACCACTTCCTCTTTTAAACCTAACCCAGTTGTGATTACCTTCCCATGAGGAGCCTCCTTTCTCACCTTCATTAAAAGCAGGTCTGGAAAACAACCAGACCAGATTCAGTTCTGCAATGCATTAAAAAGAAATAAACATTTTACTGAAATATCAGAGTGAGATGTAACCATGGGGTAAACTTCATAAAATCCTCTTTGAACCTCTGTACTCTCCACTCACCACGCAGAGTTTTTTTGCCTCCCAAACCATTTCATCTACCACCTCCCATCACCCTGCTTGGTGTAGAGCGTGGGTTCAGGGACAGGGGATAGCTGGTAGAAGAACTCTCCACTTCATGTACCCAATGAATTTACTCCACAGAGGGAGAGAGTTGGAAATTCCTATAAATTGAGCCTGACATTTATGTGAATATTAGCTCAAAGACCCGTCTTGGAACTTACCAGCAGTAGTACATCTGAAAACTTTTTAGTAGATGTGAGTCTCATTTTTTTTTTTTTTTTTTAAGTTGTAGGAGTGGAACTTAATCTCTTCCTCATAAGATTGCTTTGAGGGTTAAATGAGATGAGGTAGGTACAATATTGAGAATATAGTAGGCCTCCAATAAAAGTTAGTTTCTTTCCCTGCTTAAACTGTAGCATGTGGACTTCTTTGTCTGTATCCTGAGGATACTGGTTTCTTGATCCTTCTTGAGAAGTTTGCTATGCTTCTTTCTCTCTCTGTCTCTGGTCTCGGTGAGTAAACTGCGTATTCCGCACGCAGACTCCATGAAGTTTCACCCAGTCCTGACTGCATACAGCACTCCAACACAAACGTGAAAAGCTTATTTCATACCGTGTGGAGCCAGGCAAGTGTTTAAGAGCCATAGCGCAATGAAGTTGACATTTGTTAAAAGTATATGACATTCCTAATCCATTGAGTTAAGTGACTATAATTCACTAATAATTCAGCAGAGGATGTTGGACATGTGGCGATAACAAAATTAGTAGTTTTGATATGTTATAATTTTATTCCATTAGTTATAAAATACAAGATAAAGCTTAATGCAAAGGGCCCATCCTGCCTTGTCCTTTCTTTCTTTCACTCTTATACTTGTTATACTGGACATTCATTCTTTTTGTTAGTTTGGGTTTTTGTTGTTGTTGCCGTTGTTACTCTTTATTCTTACTTATTTTCACCAAAGCTCCCCTACACTTGGTCCGTATGATTTGGGTGATGTAAATCCCACCTGTGTCTCCAAGACTCGTATTCTCTTTAGATCTGATGACTCCGACAGTTACATTACAGGAGCCATACTACTTGATTCAGGGATAGCATCTGATCCAAGAAGAGCAAATATACCTGCTGTACTGTTGAGTGAAGAGAAGGTAGCCTGTTGGGTCCGGGGTCTTTTCTTTAGCGTAATGATTTATTCAGTTGTCCAACTTGAGGTGATGGGAGGTGGGAGTCGTGCTGGCAACTTTGCTCGTATGGAATGAAGACAGAGGACACAAAATTAAAGAATGAAAGAGAAGAAAATTCAAGCCCCGTGACGTTGCTTAAAGTTCTGAATCAATGTTTCATATGAAAAGTACAAACTACCTTAATTTTTACATGTGTTTTCTCATTGTAGATAAGCCTATCTTGCTATCTGGATTTTTTTGTGTATATGTGTTCTACCAATTAACTACTTTTGCAGTTTTAATCTTGTATTATTTCTTCTACTTTGTTTTGTGTAAAAGGGGGGAAATAAAAAAAGCTGGAATCCCTCAAAAAAAAAAAAAAAAAAGCATACATGAGGCTGCCATTTGACGTATTTTTGTAAGCCCATAAATTTCTATTTTTCTTTAAGCCAATTTTATTTGGATGTCTATAACTCATGATATAAACACTCTTCTTTTTTACTTCCTTATCTCTATTTTTCTTTTGTGAATAGTGATTTCCAACTCATCCTTTTCTATTCATTCTGGTTTTTTTCTCTTTCCCTTCATGTACCATTTCCCTTCCTCTTTGTTACTCTACAGTTTAAGTTAAGTAAAATTATGAAAATCGCCCCACATGAACAAAAATTCTTAAAATCATTTATTTATGATGTCTTTCCTTCCTTGAAGTGTTACTTGCCCTTTATATCTGATGTCCTTTTAAGACCTTTAATTAATTTCTATAACGCTTCTGAAGAGACCCGGCATGGCACCATGCACCCTGTATGCATTCAAAGTATTAATTAGAAATAATGATAATGATCAACCTCATGAAACATTTTTAACTCTGTCCTTATTCACCTGGCAAGCTGTGAACCTGAAAGATGGACAGAGTACTAGCCACCAGGAAGCAGAATTAATGAGCAGGGACAATGTCTAATTCTATATATTTTTAATCGTGTTTATTACAGTTAGCACTCAATTTAAATTAATAACATTAAGAGCAGAATTAGCAGTTCCCTTGTCAGATAAGTCAGTGGGTTCCATCCTAATAGGCAATGAACCAATATGTTGTGACAGCCATATTTTTATTTGTTCTTTCTTCCTCCTTTGGCTTTTCCATGGAAATGCTGAAGAATTCATTCAAAATACCTTAAAATAATCAGCATTTCTTCATTTCCTCATGTCTTCCAAAAGCAGATCACATACTGGATTCTCTTCCAGGGCATTTCATGTGGATTTACAAAGCCATTTTCGTATAACCTGGACCAACCATCTTTAATTTTATTCTGAGACAATTCTCGCTTCTCTGAGATACTGCTTCACCTGCAGAAATGTGAGCTGGGAAGAAGCCAACAGAGTGAAAGCAAATGTGTGTGGTCTGGACACGGCATACAGACGCTTCCAGGATCAGGCTGAGGGCTCAGAGTGGGGATCAGCTAAATCCCTTGTTTTTCCCCTTTCTCGTTCAGTCTTGGACAATGTGTATAAATGCACATCAGGGATAAAAGTAGTTACAGAGCTTGCCTTCTCCCTAAGTGCATTGTCACAAGGAACTCAGGGAGATGACATATATTCTTTGGATATTCTTAAATTATACTTGGGATCTTAATTTTCCATGCTCCTTTACCTTAGGCCAGTTCCACTGATATAAACTACTTAGTAAAATCAATAATTCTTCTCCATTGTAGTCTGTACAACCAAAATTTTGCTTGTTTAAAAAAAAATGACATAGGTATATTGGTAGAAAAAAGACTGGAATAATATATACCAAATGACATATTTGGTTTCTCAAGGTGCTAAGCTAACATGGTAGTTATTTTTTTAAATTAACTTTCTACTTTTTTAAGTGTCTAGTTTTAGTAAGTGTGAGTTAATTTTTCATAGTAATCAAATTTTAAGTAAAAAAAGAGTACATTTTTACTCTAGTTCCCTGATATTTTTCCTTATGTATCCAAAGATTTCTAAACGAATGTGTTCATCAGGTTATACACAGAATGTTTCCCTGAATTAACTATAAGAGTAGTATAAGGAAAGAATATTCGGTTTAAAATCACAATAGCCATTGCTGCCTGCTCAGGCTGTAACATAATTTCTCTTTAGTTTGAGTAAATAGTATATTTTTTTCTGATCAAATGAAGGTGATGGGCTACTTGTTTTTGTAAAAGAAGATTTGAGTATGGCAGAGAAAGAGTGAGGTACAGAAATATAGTAAGAATTTTGAATTGTCTAGGAACTTCCTAAAAGTGAAGAGATGTGACCTCTCTTCCCTAGGAGGCAGAGAAGGAGAAGATGGGCACTGAGAAAGTCCGAGGTTTCCTAAGAAAATGTGGAATATGGACTCTACCCACTTCTTAAAAAATTGAATTAAACATGGGAGAAAATAACATAGGATCCGTGGCTATTAAGAAGAGGGGGAAAAGGGGCTCCTGGGTGGCTCAGTCAGTTAAGCATCTGCCTTCAGCTCAGATCATGATCCCAGGGTCCTGGGATGGAGGCCCGCATCGGGCTCTCTGCTCAGTGGGGAGTCTGCTTTTCCCTCTGCCCCTCTCCCTCACTCATGCTCTCTCTCACTCAATCTCTCTCAAATAAATAAGTAAAATCTTAAAAAAAAAAAAAAAGAGGGAGAAAAGGAAAAGTAGAATTCAAGTGAACTGATTTTCTTGCTCAAGTAAAAATAAGCAGGTAGGTTACTTCTCTGCAGTGATTTTTAAAATGTAGTCATTCAATACCATCTGATTAACATACAAAGACATGATATAAAATTGATTTATACATAAATATGTCAAGTCTTTAAACTGCTTTGCTAAGGTGAGTCTTCTAATGCCCTTGCTTTCTGCTCGTTGCCCTTGCTAAAGAACGCAATCGAAATCTCGGCTGGTTGAAGCTATGCTGGGATAACACGGCTCGTTTGGCTTCACCAATGTGATATGATAGAATATTTTATTATTTTTCTTTTTGAACAATTTTTCTTGGTTTACCCCACAGAAATAAATTTCACGTCATGATAAATCACTGAAAACTTTGTATTCTCAAAAAAGAAAAAGCAAACAAATGAATCTTGTTTGAAGGTTTTTTAACCTTTGCCTATATAAAGGCTTTGATAATTTTTTATTTCTTTAAGCCCTAAGGAAAAAATGACTTCCAGTTTCATGGTTCCAGAAAATGGAATCTAAGCCAATGAAAGTAAGAAAGATCTATTAATGATAGTAATATATAATGGTGAGGCCACCTTACTGAAAGATCCTTTTCATTTACTGTAAGATATATTGACACTCTACTTTAATCCTTGGGATACACATACAAAGTCACGGTAAGACACTTTAGACATATGTAAGCCTAACTCTCATGTTTTTAAGTTCTTGTTACTACAGTAATGAACTTCAAATACATCAAATAGAAAAGATCAGTCACAAGCTTACACACTTAGAAGTTTCTCTGCTAGGAGCACAGACTGGACTTGTAGGGATACTTTATTACTGGTCTGTAGGGGGAATCTCCTCTGAAATAGGATGAAATGTTAGACTCTTCTTTCTTTCATGTATTAAGGTAAAGGAACAATTTTAGTGAACTATGTAGTAAGTGACTATTCCCCACCGGTCCCTGAAATTTAAACATTCCTATACCAGTGGTCCTGGCCACTTTGAACTTTTAGTTTCTTAAAAATTGAATGAATTCACACATTATGCCATAAAAAATTGTTTGTATTACCCCCAAGATAAAAAGGACAGACCATACTAAAGAACATGCCCTTAAATTAAGTAGTAGTGACAAGAAGAGCAAGAAGAGTTATTATTTGTAATAACTAATCAGGAATGTTCTGTTTTGTATGTTTTTTTCTGAAAACCACATTAAATATCAATTATGCTCTTGATGTTCATGATATTAAAGAAACCATCAGAATACTCAAAGTATCCATTATACGCAGCTCTGATTCTGTTACAGGAGAAGGTAAAAACCTTCCTTTGTGATAGAGCACATTGTTACCTTATATATATTAATTGTTAGCAAAGAATGAGAAACGTAGGAAAAAGAATGAAACTTTTCCATTTGAGCTTTTAAAGGATTTCTGAGTCCCCTTCCCTTTTTTTCTGACATATCAATCAGGAAATGTGATTATAATTCAGAAAGAATTATACACTTAACTATATACTTAAGTAAGAGGTTTGACTGGGCTGTTGGCTCTGAGGTTCAAGTAGCATTTACAAAATCAAAATCATGAGACACAGAGAACAAGGTTACCACTACCATAGCACTGAGAGACTCAGACGAGTGCCCAAGGGGAGTTAATATGGTTAAGGTTACCCATGTTAAGCGGCATCTTATAGAACGTTCTGTCTTGAGTATTACTTCTATTTAAAAGAATAGCCTAATTCATTTATGTCAAATGTGGCTTTTGGATATTCAATTTTTTTAATGTCACCAAAATTATCTCAGAGGAGTAGCTCTGACAGGTCAATCATTGCAGATGGTAAGTGCTTTGTTAATTATACAGAAATTTAGAAACAACTGTAGAATGTCTTGCCTCAGGAGAAATTTCTCTCTTCCTGTTTGAGAACTGCTCCTCTCTACCGAATTAATTTTGTGTTTGTGAACAGATAATAATCTCTGCCACGTGGTAGAAATAACTCCTTGCTCCTTGCTCAAATATGCAAGTGTAAATAAGCAGAGAATATCACAAATAAACAATGCCATTCTTTTTTAAATAATGCAGTGTGTGTAATTAGGAGTATGCAATTACAACAGTGTACAGCTCTCAGTGTAACAATTAGGTTTTCAGTAAAATGTAATTTGTTCCAATGTAAATGTTTTACCTCAATTCAGAAGATTCCCTTGAGTTGTTTCAATAAGCATATTTCTTCAAATACATGCAGTTGTATACTGTGTTCCAATATACAAATCAGAGAGGACAGCTCTATTATAATGGGCTAGTGAAATTTTCAAAATATGAGGGTTCCAATGTTATCTTGAGATCAGAAAGTAGGGTGATCACTTTCTGAGAACTGTTGACATATTGCCTATGTGGTAGATTGTGTGTGTGTGTGTGTGTGTGTGTGTGTGTGTGTGTGTACACACACCCCTTTTTGATGTAACTTTGCTGCTCCTTCCATAAAGAAGTGGAGTCTTGATCCCCACTTCTTGAATCTAGGCTGGCCTTGTGACTTGCTTTGACTACTATAGTGTAAGTGATTTTATTTGACTATCAAGGCTTTGTTTTAAGAGACTTTGGAATGTGGTCCTGACACTCCCATGTAAGGGAGCTAACTAGCCTATGGAGGAGGAGAGGCAGGTATAGAACTGAAGCTCCCAGTGATAGTTGACATCAACTGTCAGACATGTGAGTGAGGCCTCTTGGGTCTTCTAGCCTTGCTGACCCCTAGCTGACTCCAGCCAACTGAGTAAGACCAGATGAAATGTGTAGATGAATTCTCCAGTCAACTGATAGAACTGAGAGAATAAACGAATTATTTTTGCTTCAACCTCTACATTTTAGAGTGGTTGCATGTAGCAAAGGGCAATTGAAATAGTCCTTCAAGTTTTCTTCTGTCACAGTGTTTGGTGCTACCCCTGAATCAACTTTGTTTCCCTAGATACATTAAACATCATGACATGTTTAATGCTACTAGGATTTGAACTCAGGTCCCCTACTTCCTTAATGATTTAGCTCCTATCTACTTCCCTGGCCTTCTGTCTATTGGTCTAATGGGTCATCAGATTCCTACCCTGAAGCTGTCTTTCCCCTAACTCAGTCATGGAGCTCACCATCATGCACAAGGTTCTTTCATCTCCCTGCCTTGGGACATGATGTATTGCTACAAACTGCCTACATCATCTCTATCAGGAAACCTTTTCAGGATTGCCCCCTCCCCATCAACCCAGGCTATGTTGGGTGTCCTCGTCAATATTTCAGTCACATCTTCTTTTTGTATTACAAGAATGAAGACCTACAGGGTGTAGTAGTAACTTTGTGTTGGTTTTTCTAGTGTCAAAGACTGCCAGACTTTGAGGTCAGGAAACATGACAATTTTATCTTCGTATCCCCAGGGCCTGGCATAAATAGAAGACATGCAACAAATACAGGAGGAATAAATGGACAGCTGAATGAAAAAAATGAAATTTCTAAATGAACAAAGGGGCTCTCTTTGAATTTATCAAATATAAGATTAGCTACAAATGAACAACGTTAATGTTGGGATTAGAAGGGAGGTGGGGGAGGGGCGCCTGGGTGGCTCAGTTGGTTAAGCAGCCAACTCTTGGTTTCAGCTCAGGCCAAGATCTCAGGGTCCTGGGATCAGTCCTGTGTTGGCCTCTGGCTCCCTGCTCAGCAGGGAGTCTGCTTCTCCCTCTGCCCATCCCTCTGCCCCTCCCCCTGCTTGTGTTCTCTCTTTCCCTCTTTCTCTCACGCTTTCACTCTCACTCTCGAATAAATACATTTTAAAAATCTTTAAAAAAATTAAAAAAAAAAAGGCAGGTGGGGGAAAGATTGTGTAGGGCCTTTTCTACCAAGTGTAACAGGAGGACAACAGAAAATTTTAAGCAGGGGCAGGATATGAAGAAGTAAACCTTTAGAAAGATCCCTCTAGCTATTTTGTGGAACCAGAAGATACAAAATTAAAAATAAAGAGATTACTTAGGAAGCTGGAAAATTTCAGTTATTTTTGATAATTTTACCAATTATAAAAGTCAGGATTGAAAGAAAAGTGAGATTTAGAAGCAGGAGTCCTGAGTTCAAATCCTAACAGTTGCTGTTACCATATACCCTGGGTCCATTATTTATTTGCTGAGATCCCCAGTGTCTTCATTGGTGAAATAAATATTATAATTCAAGGTAATAGGAATAAAAGGATTAAATGGGGGAAACATGGTAATGTATTGTAAAGTATAATGCACTAATTAAAAGCTATATGATTAGAACTGATATTTTATACTTTCATAAGACATTGGGATTTTTTTTAATGAAAAATCTCACGAATTTAAGTTTTAGGTTTAGCAGTACAGACACTCTTACCAACATATAGCTGATTGGTTCTCACTATACTATAATGGTAAACTGGAAAGGTATTTCTGGTTTTGCTTTACTGGGAAAGCAGACAATAAATGGAAAATATCCTTGTAAGAGAAAAAATCCTGTTAAAGAATTGTTACAGGATAGAATTCAGTTATCAGGTTCATTTGAAGACAGTCCCAGTTGTCTGTTGACATGTGACAAACCACCCCAAAATTTAATGTCATAAAACAACAACCATTTAATTATGCTCATGGATTCTGTGGGTCAGGAGTTTGGATAGGATACAGTGACAATGACTTATCTCTGTTCTATGATGTATGAGACCTAAGTTGGAAAGATTCAAATGGCTGGGAGACTGGAATTATGTGGAGGTTTTTAACTCACATGTCCGAGGCCTGGGCTAAAAAGATTGAAAAGCTGGGTACAGCTGGATCTACTGATATCCTTCACGTGGTCTCTACATATGGCTTAGTCTTCTCTCAATATGACTACCTTGAGGTAATTAAACTTATTACTTGCAACAAGAGTGAATGTTCTCACAAACAAAACAGAAGCTTCATGGACTTTTGTCACAGAGCCTTAGAAGTCACAAAGCATGACTGCCACTGTACCATCTTGATTGAAGTAGATCCAAACCAATCTAGATTCAAGGGGAGAAGATACAGACCTCACTCTTAATGGGAAGAATGTCAAGAAATTAATGGACATGTTTTAAAATGTCCACACAGTTTCACTGAGGGAACTTAATACATGTTTTCTTTGTGAAAATGTATGCTAATCAAACCATATATTATCTGTGTGAAAGTCATTGAAAAGAAGATAAGGATTTCTTTTGAACTTTAGTTTTTGTTATTCTCATGATTTTTTTCCAATGTCCCTCAATAAAATTGAGCAGCAGTGTAGAACATTCCAGTTTGAGACTATAATTTAATGAAGTAGTGAGAGACATTACAGAAGAGGTAGGCAAGAGTTAAAACAATAGAGGAATTTAGGGGCACCTGGGTGGCTCAGGCAGTTGGTTAAGCATCTGCCTTCGGTTCAGGTCATGATCCCAGGATTCTGGGTTTAGAACTCCCCCCCCCCCCCCCCGCCCACGTTGGGCTCCTGCTCAGCAGGGAGCCTACTTCTCCATCTCCCTCTGCCCTTCCTCCAACCGTGCTCTCTTGCACATGCCCTCTCTCTCAAATAAATAAATAAAATCTTAAAAAAAAAACACGGGAGGAATTTATTTGTGACATGATGGGTGTTGATTGTTATCATCTAGTTAATGGGTATAGAAACCAAATATGGCAGTTTGTCTCAGATACCCTGCTTTATGCCTACTGTTCCAGAGTATTAATGTGCCTTTTTCACTCACAAAAAGTTCTGGTTTTGTGTGGAACCAGAAAAATGGTGCAATCCCTCTACTAATGGGTATCACCATAATGGGTTGTTTTTAAAAACAAGAAAGACATTTTTGATTTGTAATTGAGAGAGATGATTTGCATGACCCTGGAAAGAGTGAAACTGATTAAGAGTTTTTTCTTTTTAAAGTTTTTATTCAAATTCCAGTTAGTGAACATAGAGTGTAATACTAGTTTCAGATGTACAGTATAGTGAGCCAGTAGTTCCATACAACATCCGGTGCTGATTGAGAATTTTTTAGGGGTAATTGCAAAGATCCAAGGAAGAAATTTTGACAGTAAATTGTAACAGGAATGAGGTGAAGGGTACAGACTGCACAAATCTAACCAGACACTTATTGATTGGCTCGATATAAAGAATGGAAAAGAGGAGAAAGACAGACCTGTCTCCTAGGTGATTAGCTAGTTGTTAGATCTGAAACAGGTAGAGAACATCCCTGCCATGTTTTGGGTTTATTATTGGGGATGAGGATGGAGTAAGTGATAAAAGTTAATTTTAAAGGGTATATGCATTTTATGAAGATAATGAGACTTTGTGTAAAAATGCTGACCCTAGACCAGTGTTCACCAAACACTGGATTTTAGATAAAAATTAATGCTAAAAATAAAATAGTGCAAACATAAGAATGAGCCGGACTTTGTAGGGTACAAAAGAAAGCAGCTTCTTCTTTCCTACTCCCTGCTCTGACCTGAAATTTCAGGCTGTTTTTCTAGCTTTCCCTAATTTCTAAGGTTTTAACAAATGTCCTCATTAAAAATGTCCAGACCAGACCATTATTTCATATCTCATCCAGTTTAAATTTTCTCCACACCACCTTGAGCCCAAGCTTAAACAAGAAAGTCTGCGGTGAGCTGGAGTGAGCTTGTGGTGAGAATGGGAATGGGGCCTGGGTGATTGTTAGCTTCCCTTTCCCTTATCCCTTTCTTCTTCACATCTTCCTCTGTTCTCCTGCTTTTTGGTCCTCCAGGGATGGGCAGAAGAGCAAGGGAAAATCAGGGCAGACAAGGTCTTGATTGAGGGAATTGTAACTTTTATCAGGGTTCTCTGGATGAAGTATATTTCTACATTCTGGAATCTTTTGTCTTTTGGAGCACTTTTGTGGGTTCACTGGAGCTTCCTTCCTCTAGGGCTCCCTGAGTGCAGTTTGCTGGTACAGGTAGTGCTCCTTTGATCATTTAGTTAGACTTACCCGCAGGGCCTTCTTTCAAGTTAAGTCTTCCAACTACATACAGGAAGGCCATTTGGGTAATGTCCATTTTGATGCTCCCTAACAAACGTATGAATGATGATTTTCATCTGGTCTGCCATGGTGGGAACGTGACTCTGTAGTATGCATTCTTTACTCTGCTATCACAGACCACTGTAGCCAGTCTCACCCCTGTAGAAGTTTTTTGACCTGAGCTACGGTGATCCTCAAACTATAGGAAGTATCTAGCAATCTCAGTGCAGTTCTTTGAAGTCTTTCTGGTTGATTGGAGAAGGATATGGAGCAAGGCAGAGAAGATATCTCAGTTTACCAGTATTTCTTTCCTTAAAGAAATCCTTTCTATACTCTCTTTGATAGATTTCTTACCTTCCCCTCACACATTCTTCACCTAGGTAATCAGCCGATGGCTACTAGACTTGTTTCTTTATGTCTAAGCATATTTTGCATAGATATCTGATCTAGAATCTATTTTTTTTTTTTTTTAGCTTTTTGAGTCTAAGCCTAAAAAACTTGTAAGACAATAAGAAAATTTGCACTTAATATTCTGATATATTTACGATCATATTTATTAATATGTTAGTTATACAGACTATGGAACTAAAATAATAAACAAAAACTAAAGTATATTTAAGAATTAGAAAAAGATGAAAAAATACTTTTTTTGAAAAACACTTTAAAATATATTTAAACATTTTCTTATTAATGGCAAAAACTATTTTATCTTGGTAAAAATACTAATACTTTCATACTGAATATAAGGTGATTGAATTTTTTTAATCTTTTCAGTATCTTGGGTATAGATATCATGGTATAGTCTCCATGATACAGTGATTAAATGTCTGGATTTTAATTCAATTTATTTATTTTTATTTTTATTTTTTATTAAAAAATTTATTGAAGTGTAGTTGAAAATCAATGTTACATTAATTTCACTTGTACAACATAGTGATTCAACAACTCTATATGTTATGCTATGCTTACCACAAGTGTAGCTACCATTTGTCACCATACAATGCTATTAAAACACCATTGACTGTAGTCCCTACGCTATGCTTCTCATCCCTGTGACTTACTCGTTTCATAACTGGAAGCCTGTACTTCACACTCACCTAAGTTCAATTTATTTTCGTTCTTGATATTAATGACTTTTATGACTGAAAGACAATAACTCTCAAAAGTACCTAGATATAAAGAGGAGTACGTGGTTAGTTTTGCTTACTATAGTACTAAATCATGGCACATAATTTCAATCACATCTAGCAATTATGCAACAATTTTTATTGAGGTTTTAATCTGTGAAAGTTCTGTCTTTTCTTATATAGATCAGTTTTCTCATAAACAAATTGGAATGGCTTAAAATTTAGTGTATTTTAACAAATGTATTCAAGATACAAGGACACTTTTTCTTGAGGACAGATTAGAAAATTGTTTCCATTTTTAATGTGAACATATGAGAGTTTATTTGGTAACCAAATCACAAACTGATCAAAACACTTCTAAACATCCATTTTCTAAATACTTTCTCCTTGTATAAGTTGTGTTTTTTTTTCCCCCAAATAGTGATTTTTTTTTCACTCCTTGTTAAAGCAAACCATTTTATTTGAAGGGAAAGATTAAGTGCTCATTTTTCAAAATTATTTTCTAAGTTGTATAGTTTTGACAGCCATTCATCATAAGAAATATTAAGTATTTATTTCTTTTAAGAGCCCTTAAAAAAAAAAAGGTGGGTAGTTTTTACACTCCATCTTATTTATTTATTCATTTATTTTTACAGTTCGATGACTTGTGAACCTCATGTGATACAAATAACAGCCTCTCTGTCATTGAAAACATATTTTTATAATTATTATTGTCATCCTTTTTGAACTGTCTGTAGCACATATAATTCTAGTTTCAACTTATTAGGTTTAATAAGCAATTAAGTTGTTATTAAACTCACTGAATGAACTTCCAAGTGTAGTGATAGCTTTTCAGCCTTACTCTAGACTCTCTCTCTTCTCCTCGCTCTCTTTCCCTCTCTCAATTCTAATCTGTTAAACTGCTCCATTAGTGGTTGTCCTTGTAGTTAAAAAAATTTTTTTTTCCCACTTAAAGCCTTTTTTTTTTTTTCTTTCGACAATCTGTTGAGGACATGCTTTTTTGAATGCATTGTTTCTTTAAAAGCTCCTTTAGCTTTTATTTTTATCTAGCAAGTGCATATTTCCAAAAGAAAAAAAGCTAAGAAAAAGCTAAGAAAGGTTGGATCATTTTATTTATTCAACTGTATAGGAAAAATGACTTAATTTGTTCTAATATGTATTTCTTCATAATTTCAGCAATATTTTCAATGCCTCTGACAGCACTATTTGCAAACAAAATCATGCATTTTAATTTGTTACCAAATCATTTGCCACATATTGTCTCAGTCATTTCTACTGTGTCAGGAATAATTACTGTTTTCTCAAAAGGGAAATTTTTTGTCTTTCATAAGGAAAAGACTTCAAAAGAGACTCTGAATGCTATTTTAAAAGTATCTTGCTAATTGTGATGGCTTTATTTTAACATTAGTACTCATATCTCAAGGCAACATAAACACGTAAAGCAAATTTCATCTGTATTTCAAATTACCACTAGATAATTTCACAATTTTCACCAGTTTCTTATGAGTTCTGATGGTTTTTTGTTTGTTTGTTTTTAACATAGTGCTGTGGTTAGGAAAAGCTTCTATTTAACGAAGACTAGACAAAGTGTTAGCTTGGCTATGTTCTTGTTGCCTACTTGGGTTTCCATTATTAGCATTATCTTCAATTTATGGTTAATCTGCAGTAATCTTTTTTAAACTACATCATCAGTTTACTGAAGTTAGTTTGTTTAAATTTTAGAGCATAATCCATAAATCCACATACACTTTGTGTTTCAGTAAGCTGAAAGTTGAACAAACAGTGAGGGTGTTTCAATGATTCTCCTGTAGAACTTTATACTTCCTTCAGGATAAATTAATAGTAAATCACACATAATGGTCTGTCCTATGGACCCAGTGAGGGAGCAGAGTCATTCCATATATTTGATATCATTAAAGTCTTTTTTCTTATTTTTGGATTATATTCTCTAATATTTTCCTCTGTGCTCACCAGCATATGTCCCCACATGTCTTGGTGTCTTAGTCCTTTAGACCTCTATAACAAAATATCACAGACTGGGTGGCTTATAAGCAGCAGAAATTTATTTCTCACAGTTCTGAAAGATGGGAATTCCAAGATCAAGGTACCAGCATGGCCACGTTCTGGCTTCCTTGTTCGTAGCCAGCACCTTTTCTCTGAATCCTCACATGGTGAGGGGCTAGGGATCGCTGTGGGGTCTCTCTTATAAAAACATTAATCCATTCACGAAGGCTCCACCCTGGTGACCTAAACACCTCCCCAAAGCTCCACCACCTAATACTAATACCTAATAATAATTATAGTGGTTAGGAATTCAACATATGAATTTGGAGGAACATAAGATTCAGACTATAGCACATGTTATATACACATCACACTCCTAAGAATTTTGTTCTAGATCAAACTCCTCCAGAGATGGGGAATTTACCTCCAAACAAGAAAATTATTCTAATAACTCTGACAGTTCTAACTGTTGGAAATTCCATTGTCATACTAATTCAAAATCTATTTACTCACAACTTTCACCCACTATTCCTAGGTCAGCCAAAAGGTGGCAGACCCAGAATGAGAATCCCTTATATATTTTATTATTTATTCTTTAATGCACATCATTTGGGTTTTCAAATGATTTGTATGGCTAAAACAGTTATCAACCTCATCTATACAGAGATTTCTTTCATGTATTTCCAAAATAATTGTCTAATATATTTTAAATAATATGTTAGTATTAAATAAGTTTGTTCATGAACTGTTTCATCACCTGATTCACCAGTGGAGAAAGTTTGAAGTTCTCCAGGATAGTTCTTCTGAAGTGACCCACAGATATTCTGAAACTTGCATCTCTTTAGCTCTTTTGGCTCACTTAGAAAGAACTCACTTTCTGTATGGATGGTACCTTTACTAAAAATTGTTTTTTCATTTTGATGGCAAGAACGGATGTGATCTTTGAGATGAAGGTTTAATCTTGCCATTTTAATGTGAAACTGAAATCAGGGAAGAGGGTCAGTTTGAGGGTTGCATTATGAATGCCATACAAAAGGTGACACCTTAACATATTATCTGAAAACTCTCCAAATTGTCCATAATGTAATGATGGACACAATCTGAGAAGAACTTGCTGCTTCTGGTGGTGTGATTTTAGCCTCTGGAACAATAAATATAAGAACAGTGAAAGGTACACAGTCAAAAATACCACACTTCAGCAAATGTTATAATCTTAGAGTTAGCAGTGTTGGTGATTGTCCTTATTAAGGGTTTGTTTGGGCCTTATAGACTTCTAAAAGCACAGCACATTTTTCTTTAGGGTTTTGTTTTTTTCTTGAAGACAAATTCTCAACACAGTGGATTCTCATTGGGTGGCCTGAGAGTGAACTCTCCAATGGGCTTTTAATAGCCATTTTAAGAACAGAGTCTGCTTTATAAATATCAGAGGACAAACTGGTGGGTGCCAAAGGGGTGGGAAGTGGGCGGATGGGTAACTTGGGTAGAGAGTTGTGGGAGGTATGGGCTTCCAGTTATGGAATGAGTAAGTCATGGGGATGAAAGGTATAGCACAGGGAATATAGTCAATGGTATTATAATAGTGTTATATGGTGACAGATGGTAGCTACACCTGTGGTGAGCATACTGTAACATATAGAGTTATTGAGTCACTATGTTGTACACTTGAAACTAATATAGCATTGTATGTCAACTATACTTCGATCAAAAAAACAGTCTATTTACATTTCACGGCAAGGACATATAAATGGATTTCTTCTAGTTGTGATTATGTACCTTTTATCCATTCACATAGAATTATAGTGACCTTATAAAATGCCCCCAAACTGGACACTTTTAAAAGTGAAAGCATTGTGGGGCGCCTGGGTGGCTCAGTCGGTTGAGCATCTGCCTTCGGCTCAGGTCATGATCCCAGGGTCCTGGGATTGAGTCCCGCGTTGGGCTCCCTGCTCAGAGGGGAGTCTGCTTCTCCCTCTCCCTCTGCCTGCCGCTCTGCCTACTTGTGCTCTCTATCGCTCTGTCAAATAAATAAATGAAATCTTAAAAAAAAAAAAAAAAAAGAGTGAAAGCATTGTGACTAGCAACCAGGGTAGGACAAGAGGCAAAGGCCAAGACTGTCTCAGGCTAGCCCAGATATCTGATCATTCTATGTAAAATGTCTGATGGCCAGCAAGACACAACCAGTGAATCCCAGGACTTCCACAAAAATGTTCCCCTAATCTGACTACCTCAGAATCCCTGGGCTACTTGTTTAAAATGCTGGTGCCCTGGCCTCACTCCCAAGATGGTTAGCTTGTCCATATTTTTAGGTCTCTAGGTGATTCTAATGACAATCATCAACTAAAACTAGTATGGGCTACTTCCCTTTGAAATCCTCTAAATTTGTATTTCACACTGGAATTAGCATATGCACACTTAACCTTATATATCCTCCATATTTTCTTCAAATTCAGGAAGCATATTTTCCCCTTTTAACATCTTAAAAATCCAGATATATCTTAGAACTGATGGCATCTTAAAATCAGGACATAATTTTCAGTGCCTCTGCGTTCATGGACTTGGTTTATTCCTGGAAGCATGACTGAACTGTAGCCCATAAATGTTGATTTTTCATCAACAAACGGAGCATCAAATAAAGAAAGAATATGAGATCTAGTTGTTGTCTGAGGATTTTCTGTTGACACCTTCAAAAACAAGCAAAAAAACCCAGAAGCATCAAATTTTGCATAATGGTATCACCAAATTTGAAAAAAATTTCCTGGAGGTGTTAGGCTCTTTTAAGAAATATTTCATTATTGGTGAATCTGGTGGCAAGAGAAGATGATACTCTGTGGGAAAACTCAGGCATTAATGACTCTGAATTGAAGATTGATTCAGAATAAATGAATACAAAGTAAAGAAGTTCTAAGAATTTCTTAAAACAATTGTTTACCTTAATTTTTTTCTTATGTACAAGAACACTATGATAAAAATCTAAGTGTAGATAAATCTAAAACAGTTCTTTAAATTAAAGATGACATATAAAATAAAAATATGATGTTATTGTTTATTTAGCAGGATTTTTTATTTCTCAGTGATATATGAAAATTTTTTCTTAATTCCAGTGTAATTAACATACAGTGTTATATGAGTTTCAGGTGGACAATATAGTGATTCAATAGTTCTATACATGACTCAGTGCTCATGATGTAAGGGTACTCTTGAAAATGCTGTATCGTAATTGATGTCTGAGATTTGATATATGATATATACACGAGGCCAAAAGAAAAAGTAAGTTGAATCCTTTGGTAATTTTGCTGACTATTCCACTCAGGCAGCACATGCCCCAGAGTCAGGGTATAATAAAGCACATTAATATCAGATAATCTCAGTTCCTCTGTACCTGTCATAATATAAACATTTTCTCACAAAGTGTGTAAATTCAGAATTAAGGGTTTTTAAAATATGTTCCTTTAAACTAAGCAAAGGAATTATCTGAAGCTTTATCTAGATTGTTCCATGTTAGAAAAAAATCTGGGTTATTTAATGACATTTCAAGGGCTCTATCGAGTCTACCCGATGACCACCACAAGCCAATGCCTGTTTAAGATGTCACTCCACTATACAACCACACACACACACACACACACACACACACGAAATAATAGCACTCCCTATCAGACTTTAGAGGATGCTTGCAATGTTTTCAGCCACCAAACACAGCCAGAGAGAGGAAATTCGGGTCTGAGTAAGGAGGAGGTTTGGTCCCTGCCCCCCCATCTTCCACAACTTTCCTCTCCAGTTGTGTTTCTTTTCAGACTATACGGGGAAGTCCAGCTGCCAGCAGACAACAGGCTGAACGGTAGCCAGCTGCTTTATCACTGTGTTAGCCAGAAGCCCTCATGAGAAATATTTTTCCGGGAAAATAAATTATAACATGTCTAAGTGGTGCCTGACAAAGCTAAACAGGAGGCATGCCGCTCTACTGCAAATTCATCTGCAGTCTCTGGGTAGAGAGACAAATAAAAGCACTTCATCAAAATCAGTCACAGAAACCCAGGAATACCCATAGGAGACCACTAAACTCTAAATACCAATCAATTTCTCCAACTTTTTTTGTCAAACTTGCAAGTCCTTTTAAGCACTGTCTTCTGGAACTGCCAGGCAGCCGCTGGCTGGTATGGAGAAAGATCAGAAGGAATACAGTTTGGGGGCCTTCTATGACACAGCAGTTTATCTAGCTGAGGACCCTTACTGCTGAAGGGTTTTTTTGGCCTTAGAGCATCAATTAAGGTTAAAGCTAAATGCCTGCTTTTACTTCCGTATGTTTGCAATGTCTCTGCTTGAAGAGGTTTGCCTAAATATACTGGGAAACAATACAAATAGAAAGTGTGTTAAGAAGCTGCCCCTCTGACTGGCAAGTTTAAAACTGCAACCTTGAAAGTAATTCAACAGGGAGCCTGTAGATATTTTAATATTTGCTGGTCCCATAACAATCACAATTTCACTGGGGCGAGGTACTGATGATTTAATAAGATGCTAGTCTCGCTATTGACTTTGATTTAATCAAAATCTTACCATGATATTTAATCAAGGTATTTATGATGCACCTGTTATGCTGAGGACCTTTTGTTAGGTACTGCAAGTGATCATCAGAATATCTACCTTCAAGGAGTTTGTATTTTCATTCCAGAATCTAATAGTCAGAAAAGATAGTTTTTCTCCAGGCTATGCCTTTGATTAGTTGTGTGACCATGAAAAAGTCAGTTAGGTTTTGGCATGTGGTTAACATATAAAGAAATTCATTTTGGACAATAGATTGGGACAGTAAGAGCATGGAAAAAGGAAGACCAACTTTGAGCCCATAAAATTATGGAGAGCATAAATCAAGGTGACAATAGACATGGAGAGAAGTGGAAAGATCCGTGAAATATTTTGGAGAGGGATCCAAAGGTTCTACAAAAACATTAATTGCCAGGCTAAATACCTTCTGTTAAATTTACATTGATTCTGTGGAGCCAGTGAAGTTGTCCCTTGGAGGACTGCAATATTATACAGCTCTTTTATGACAAGGTGTGGGACCCTTCAAATGTCCTTTAATCTTGTTGGAGATCAGTCTTTTCTATGATGAAATATTTTGGTCCATCTCTCTTCCAAGCATATACAAAGAAAAAACAGATAATAGGTGTGAAATAGTTGGAAAGGAAAATTATTTTTGGATGTGCAAGGCAATATTATTATTTGCAGAAAGGTTTTAAGTGCTAAGAATTCAGGTAGGTGAGCCACTTGGCTTTTAAATGGCCTCCACTAATAACTGCAATTTACATAATATAAAATTAAAGACACTAAATAAACTAGAAGAGTTGGAAAAATATGCTATTTTATAAAATGCATCACGTTCAAATTAGGGAAACCTAAGGCCCAATATCACAAGGTCAAAGTAATCTTACTCAAGTCTGACTTCAAATTGCCTTAATTTATGAAGTAGTTTCATCCATGAGGACATTTCCAAATGAGGTAATACTAAAAAAGTATTCATGAAATTATAGTGTCTACATTTTGATAAACTCTAATTCTGTCCAGATTGTGCTGGATTTATTGATTTTTCCTCATGGCTAATAACATAATTATGTTTATATTATAGAGTTATCTGACTTAAAAAAAGGCAAAAAAGGGATGCCTGCATGGGGTTAAGCATCTGCCTTTGGATCAGGTCATGATCCCAGGGTCCTGGGATCAAGTCCAGCATGGGGCTCCTTGCTCAGCGAGGAGCCTGCTTCTCCCACTGCCTGCCACTCCCCCTGCTTGTGCTCTCTCTCTCTGATAAATAAATAAATAAAATCTTAAAAAAAAAAGACAAAATATATGTTCTTAGCACGTACGTGTGAACCACTGGGCTGATATGCAACATGAGTTGGGTTAGACAGAGGGATCTTTATTATAGGAGTACGATTAACAACAACAAATAAAAGCAAAAGTGATTTCAAACATCAGGAAATGTTTTGATTTAAATTTCTTTTTATTTTTTTATTTTTTTTGTTTTTTTTTAATTTTTTTTGTTTTTAAAGATTTTTTTAATTTATTTATTTGACAGAGAGAGAGATAGCGAGAGAGGGAACACAAGCCGGGGGAGTGGGAGAGGGAGAAGCAGGCTTCCCGCTGAGCAGGGAGCCCGATGCGGGCCTCGATCCCAGGACCCTGGGATCATGACCTGAGCCAAAGGCAGACGCTTAACGACTGAGCCACCCAGGCGCCCAATTTAAATTTCTTTTTAAAAAAGAACCCAAATGTCATGGAAAAATGTTGCTGACCATTTTTTTTAGGAATTCAAGTCAAAAAAGCACTTGTGACCTGTTTTTTTAAAGAACAACTCAATTGCAGATGTTTTAATTGACAAAGTTATAAACAATTCCATAAAGTTGTTTACTTCTTAGTAGAATTTTAATAAAGTCTGCCAATATTTAACAGATATTTTAAAACTCTCATGTAGCTATATCATTCAGAAACTGACCTAAGTATTTCTGGTCATGTAATAGGATATGTCTCCATACACATTACTTTGAAAGATCTCATAGTTAAAATCTGGCTTAAAATAGGAAGCCTATCAAAAATTTTATCATTAAAACAAAGTTTAAGTAAGTTATATAAGCGATGCTTCATAGACCTTGGCTCCATGAGCTATCCTCAGATCCACACATTCTTTTTATTTTGTGCATTTATCTCTTAGTAACAAAAGTATACTATTGAAAAAGCCCTAGAATTACATAAAAATTTGATGGCAGTTGTGAGAAAGGATAGATTTGACATGACCCAATTGTTTAACGTTAATAAAAGTAATTTGTTTTATAGATACAGGAATATTTCACTGTACCTACATGTAAATGTAGGTTAGACTTAGAAAGATTGCAACGAGAAACTGGAAAATCATTAGTAACCTTAGCGTACTTCAAATCTCTGGTTTGCTCTCTCTCTCTCTGCGAATTTCATTTTTGTTTTTGTTTTTTCTTCACTGTAGAGTGGTTTTTCCTTGTTTTTATTTGTTGGTTTGTTTTGTTTTAATTTGATTTTTGATTTTTGTTTTTTTCAAATGAGTTTGTCCAGAGCAGGAATCTTTTTGTTGTTAACACCATCAACCAACTGACTTGAACCCCTGGTGACCCAGCTCAAAAATATCTTTTAAAAAAGTTGGTTAGGGGTGCCTGGGTGGCTCAGTTGGTTAAGCATCTGCCTTTGGTTCAGGTCATGATCCCAGGGTCCTGGGATGGAGCCCCTCGTTGGGATCCCTGCTTTTCTCTCTCCCTCTGCCCCTCTCCCCTGCTCATGCTCACTCACTCTCTCTCTCTCTCAAATAAATAAATAAATAAAATCTTAAAAAAAAAGTTGGTTAGTCCACCATGGGTGAGGTATCTGCTCTAGTCAATTGGTTTTGACCAAGGAGGTGAGCTCACATAGTCCAAATGTGTAGAGGTGAGTAGGAGGGGCAAAAAATTTCCTAAAATTTGTAATGGGGCTGGGCACATGCCCAGGAATCTTCTACTCCATTGTTAGTTCACCAGTGCTTAATTTCATGGGATGTGCATATTCAAATGCTGGTGGCTCAGTGCCAGAGTGTTTCTTGGTCTGTTTTAACTTCTCTGTGATAAGTGTATTATACATATGAAAATGTAAACTTCAAAGAATGAAAACACATTCTTTCCATTTGGGACCACATTTGAAATGTGGCCAGGCAACAATCAACTAAAGTCAGTTCCTATATACTGACTGGTAGTTTCCAGGGAAATTAATAAAAAAATAGCATTTCAATTATAGCAAGTCTCCAGAGAAAAGAAATTCTATAAGGGAAGATTGTCTTGAGGCCAAGAGGAGGGGGAAGAAACTAAACTTTTTGTTACATACTTCAAATATCAACCTAAATGGTTAAATGCAAATCATTTCCCACATCTTAACTATCTATTATAATTACAGCTAACATTTATTTTTTTTTTTTTATTTTTATTTTTTTTTTTTTTTAAAGATTTTATTTATTTATTTGACAGAGAGAGAGAGCACATGAGAGGGGGGAGGGTCAGAGGGAGAAGCAGACTCCCCGCTGAGCAGGGAGCCCGATGCGGGACTCGATCCCGTGACTCCAGGATCATGACCTGAGCCGAAGGCAGTCGCTTAACCAACTGAGCCACCCAGGCGCCCTACAGCTAACATTTATTGAAAGTACACCTATATATGAAGCAGGCTGCTGCTTCTTAACATACAGAATTTCATGAAATACTATGAGGTAGGTATATTTCTTTTGAACATCAGAATATTTAAAAGTTGCTTGTGAAAGGCCATGAAATGAGGAAATAGAAGAGCCAGAATTCTAACCCAATTATATCTGAAACCAGAGCCTAGTTCTTTGCTCTGTGTTTTTCAACCTCCAGGGTTGTTGTTTTAATCTTTACTCATAAAAAAAAAACCTCTCAGATACACATACCGGGAGTAATCATATATTTTCTCTTTATTCCATATAAGATTCTTTCTGTTAATTGTTCTAAGTATAGCATTTAATTTCCAATATTTTGTCATATTTTAAAAAATTATATAGTGTTTACTTATTGTTTGCAGATATTTGTACTGTAAATCCAAATATTATCATAATTAAGGACCACGCACATCGAGATTTGTGAAATTGGTGGTAAATTTAAAATCATGAAACTACAGCTATAAAAGCTAATGTAGTCGTCCCAACATAAATGTAAAAGAAAAATATTAAAACATATTTTTAAAAAATTAGAGGCATGGGCACCTGGATGGTGCAGTTGGTTAAGCTTCTGACTCTTGGTTTCAGCTCAGGTTGTGATCTCAGGGTCCTGAGATCAAGCCCTGCATCAGGCTCCACACTCAATGTGGAGTCTACTTGAGATTCTCTCTCCCTCTCCCTCTGCCCCTCCTGCTCATGCTCTTTCTCTAAAATAAATAAATCTTTTTAAAAAAATAGAGGTATAAAGTTAGAGAAGCAAATTATAAAATCTTTTTGCCAGAATGTCTTTCATCCCTATGTATATATTTAGGTGTCTTTTCTACACATTATACATTGTAATTGATATGGTTAGTACCTAAAACTCAAACAGTCTCCTTATTGATTTCTGTTTCTGGTCTTTGAGTTTTATTCCTTTCCCCATCATGCCTCTCCATGTCCTAACTGTCTCCTAACTTAATTCAGCAGCTGTCCTTTTAAACACTTCATGCCAGAATTAAAGAGACCACTAAATTCAGATTCCTTCTACCCAAATCAAGGTGAGAGTGTGCCAAGTGGAGAAATGGATTGCAGGTATTCCAAGATGAATCCTGGAACACATTTCCTCATAGGAACAGTGTGATAAACCAGAATAAAATTATTATATTATTCTGGATAAGGCACTTAATGTTTGAAAAAGGTGAGTTGATCTGAGAAGTTAAATAATGCTAGAACCCTCCTGCAAACAGACTAATAACATACTTACTTAGGGGACACAGCCCAAATGTAACATAGTAGTGTTACCTTGCAGCACACCCTAGCCAACAGCATTTATGGAACACATGATGTCTAGAGCACTCTGCCATTGGGGTAACAGTTATAGGTCCTGCTTTAAGAATTTTACCGCTTAGTAAGGAGTTGCAATGATTTTTGATTTGACTTAAATTACTGAGATGCTTAAAAATTATTGAAATTAAAGTTGACAAAATTAGTTCAGAATATATTTGAAAAGAAGTATAAATTTTCATTTATTTACAAAGAATATAAAGTACACTTGTTTATTTTTAGCATTTTGTATGGATTTATGTTATGCAGAGGTACACACAGTAAGTTAAGATGTGAAATACCTGCATCCAATGATATGGACAACTCTTTAAAAGCAAAAGGTGAGGTAGATTAAGAATAGATGCTGAAAGGCAAAAAACCTAAAGCTACCAGAAAGAGTGCTACTATTTCAAATTGGATAAGAGATAATATGTTTATAGCCAGTAGATGAATATTTAAAGGACATCAACCTCATCTCTTAGAATCAGATATGACATGTTTAAATCAAAGGGTGACATCATGTATGTGTTTATTCTAGAGGCATTTTTGTTAACATTTTCAACAGTTTTAATCACACATTATTTGGTGACTCATCTAACTGCTAAATTATGATCTACCCAAATAGCTAGATGTACTTTTATGTAGTTTATTACATAATTATAACCAGCTGGATTATTCCATAGTCATAAAATTATGAATGATGACTTTAAAAGAATTTGAATTGGCTGATTATAAACAACAGTGCATTCCTTAACTGATGTTTATTTTAATAAAAATCACCAACTCCAGAGAATTTGCTTCAAGCAGTAATATTTTCTACGTATCCTTTATTTTTACTTCCTGAATATATTTATATTATAAACTCCTAGAATGAGTTATTAGAAAAAAATGTTTAGCACAATATGACATTATGTAATTTTGACTCCTTAATAATAATTTTCAAAATTGGTGATGGAAATTGATAAGCCATTTAATAAAGACCTGTGTGTATATATGTGTATATATACATATTTTAGAAGTTTGTAGCTATAATTCATGTACAATTCAGGGAGCTGTTGTTTCAATTGCCAAGTAATAGATAAAAAAATATTTCTTTTGCTGTGAATATCAATGTTTTAATTTTTAGAATCATCAGATCTATAGATATAATTATAATATTTTATTTTATGAATATTATTAGCTGAAGGTTAAGAGAGACTCCCTTCTTCTTGACAAGTACTTAATCAATGTGTTCTTTCTATACGGTATGTGAGTGAGTAAAATGGATTTTCAAAACATAGATAATCATCTGTGTATCTTTAAACAAAATTATTCTTGTTATCTAAACATTGATTAAAATCATTCTTTAATATGTCATTTATAAATGACATATTAGATGTAGGGCTAGTATCCAAAATCTATAAAGAACTTATCAAACTCAACACTCCAAAAAGAAAAAATCTAGTCAAGAAATGGGCAGAAGACATGAACAGACATTTCTCCAAAGAAGACATATAAATTGGCAACAGACAAATGAAAAATTCTCAACATCACTCATCATCAGGGAAGTACAAATCAAAACTACAATGAGATACCACCTCACACCAGTCAGACTGGCTAAAATTAACAACACAGGAAACAACAGATGTTGGCAAAGATGCAGAGAAAGGGGAACCCTCTTACACTGTTGGTGGGAATGCAAGCTGGTGCAGCCACTCTGGAAAACAGTATGGACTTTCCTCAAGAAGTTAAAAACAGAAGTACCCTATGGCCCAGCAATTGCACCACTAGGTGTTTATCCAAAGGATACAAAAACAGGGATTCGAAGGGGCACGTGCCTCCCATTGTTAATAGCAGCACTATCCACAATAGCTCAAACATGGGGAGAGCCCAGATGTCCATCAACTGATGAATGGATAACGAAGATGTGGTTTATGTACACAATGGAATATTACTCAGCTATCAAACAGAGTGAAATCTTGCCATTTGCAACAACGTGGATGGAAATAGAGTGTATTATGCTAAGCAAAATAAGTCAGTCAAAGACAAATACCATATGATTTCACTCGTATGTGGAATTCAAGAAACAAAACAGATGAACATAGGGGAAGGGAAGAAAAATAAAATAAAAGATAAAGACAGAGAGGTAGGCAAACCATAAGAGACTCTTAAATATAGGGAACAAACTAAGGATTGCTGGAGAGGAGGTAGGTGGGGGAATGGTGTAACTGGGTGATGGGCATTAAGGAGGGCACTTGAGGTAATGAGCGCTGGGTGACATATGCAACTGATGAGTCGCTAAATTCCACCACTGAAACTAATATTACACTTTATGTGAGCTAAGTTGAATTTAAATAGAATTTTGAAAAAAAAAAGGGAAAAAAGAAAAAAATCATTCTTCACACCCACTATCCCATATTTGTTAATAAAAATGTTTTGAAAGTTCAAATGATGCTGATTTTGTTTTAGTACCACCTGCCACTTTCATCTGAGATGTGACATCCACAGTGAAGTACCTCAACTGTCAAGCTCTGGGGGCACGATCTGTATATTGGTTCCTTTGGAAAGGTCCCCTGACAACATCTGTATGCCCAAGACAGGTAACAAAATACCATCTATATAAAATGCTTCCTCTTTAGGGATCTTTTCCTGTATTTTTAAATAAATACATTACATGTAACATTAATGAAACATTTTCCATATTGTGCTTTCCTTCTCTTATCTTGTTGTGACATAAATATTAAAATAATCTCTCAGAAATAAAATGGTTAAAATCTTGTTGTACTGTGTTCTTCTAGAGATAATTTACCTAGTTCATCCTTGTCCAGATGAAACGAAGAATTTAATATGGTAAATAGTCAAGAAAGTCCCATGGCCCAAGAGGCCGAGTTTTCCAAGTATATTTAGCAGAGGGACAAAAATATAACATTGAAATGATTGACTATCATTAAGAGTGAATAGTATAGAGGTGCTAATACCACATGATTACCTTCACTGTACTCATAAGGAAATTGAACCTAGAGTGAAGGATTTATCTAGATTTATTTGCCTCCTATCTAAGTAAGATTATCTGCCTCTAAATATTATATTCTTGAGTTTAACTAAAAAACACCATGGTGAGATTTTTATTTTTTATTTATTTTATTTATTTTAAAGCTTTTATTTATTTATTTGAGATAGAAAGAGAGAGAGTGAGCGAGAGAGCAGGAGCAGGGGAGCAGAGGGAGAAGGAGAAGCAGGCTCCCCGCTGAGCAGGCAGCCAGACGCGGGGCTCCATCCCAGGACCTTGGGATCATGACCCAAGCTTAAGGCAGACGCTCAACTGACTGAGCCACCCAGGTGCCCCCATGGTGAGATTTTTAAAATAAAGTTGACAGGATAGAAAATATAGAAAGAATAATTTATGGTATATGATATGTAGAGTTGGTGAGCTTTCTACATTTTTGTCTAACAAGCCTTTAGAAAAACCAATCACACATTAGGATATATAGATAAAGCCCTGACAAATATCTTTACCAAGAAGAAAAGTCTGACAGATACTGAACTATAGATGTCGTATGTTTCTGTCAGTTACAAAAAAAAGTAGGAATGTTTATTGTAAACACAGTATCTGATAAAATGTGTGAAAAAAATTTGGAAGACGGACAGCTGAATGACACATGAGTCTGTAGGTTATTCTTTTCTCTCTTTTTTGGTGCTGGAAAGAACAGTGCTCTATTTGAACACTACAAATTAGGAGAATAAGGAAGTAAAATATTTCCACAGTCACAGGATATCGCTCAGGCCTCATTCTACCATTTCCTGGCTGTGGGACATTGGTTTAGTCATTAATCTTTCTGAGCTTAATTTTCTATTTAAACAAACAAACAAATGATACAAAATAATCGTATTTTATTTGGAGACTGAATTCTTTAAGTACTTGTTTTTTCAAAATATATGCAATTTTGAGGTGAATACTGGTTCAGTATTTTAGAGATCCTTGGTTACTGGCTCAAGCTCCATTGTCACTTTCTTGACCAATCAGATACAAATGGCTAACATGTTCTTAGAAAATATTTCTTTAGAGAATATTGTCTATTGGGGTACCTGGGTGGCTCAGTTGGTTAAGTGTCTGCCTTTGGCTCAGGTCATGAATTCAGGGTCCTGGGATCAAACCCCGTGTCTGGCTCCCTGCTCAGTGGGGAGTCTGCTTCTCCCTCTCCTTTTTGCCCCTACCCCTGCTTTTGCTCTCTCTCTCAAATAAATAAATGAAATCTTAAAAAAAGAAAAAAAAAGAAAAAGTTGTCTATCAAAGCCTGAATCTAAAATCAGTAAAGATAACAATAAAATTTATTGGCCTGAAAATATAATAGTAGGAATAATAACAATATTAATGATAATGGTAAGTGTTCACTGGAGACTTAATATTTATCGGGTTCTATAAGCATAATCTCATTAGATTCTTACAACAGCTCTATGAGTCAAGGCCTACTGTCTTCATTTTCTAAGCTTCCACAGAAAGTGGCAAAAACACGGTTTGGATCAAGAAAGCCAGACTTTGTAGTCTGCAAAGTTATTAATGATGCCAGCTCACCTTCTGTACAATCATACTGTGATTTTCAGATCTTCTGCCACGCTTCAAAACCATGTGTGTGTGTTGGGGGGTGGTGGATTATGTGTGACTTTATCAACTGTGGTCTTTTAGAGTAGAAGTGCCTGGTAACGGGAGGGCTTCACATATTTTTGGTACTGATACTATTTTTTTTCCTTTTGTGCCTTACACTTTTAAAAAAATTTTATTGTTATGTTAATCCCCATACATTACATCATTAGTTTTTGATGTAGTGTTCCATGATTCATTGTTTGTGCATAACACCCAGTGCTCCATGCAGAACGTGCCCTCCTTAATACCCATCACCAGGCTAACCCATCCTCCCATCCCCCTCCCCTCTAGGACCCTCAGTTTGTTTTTCAGAGTCCATCATCTCTCATGGTTCATCTCCCCCTCCGATTTCCCCCCCTTCATTCTTCCCCTCCAGAATATATTCAAGCCAAATAATTCTGTAGTCTTCTGTCACATCGTACCATGGTTTCTAATTATAGGCCCATCTTTTTTACCCAAATACAAGCTCTGTGAGGTATGGACCACACATCATTCATTTTAAAATGCCCATAATGTTTTTCATAGTGAATCCTGAACAATATATTTAACAAATACTAAAAGAACAATGAACAATATAAAGCCATGTAACCGTTTAACTCTACTCCAAGAGGCACAGAACTACATAAGTATATCAAAACAGAGTTCTTATATATGTACTCTAGACAAAATATACTTGCCTTCAGTGATTGACCATGTGCAAAACTAAATTAGAACAAGCTTCTTATATAATTATTCTTAGATATGTAAAATCAATTAGTTCTCAGAGCCATTTTATAGAATGCTCCTTGTACCATTAAATATCTCTAAAACAATCAACAGGGTTCTGTGCTAAGAGTATTTCAGTGGTTAGTTTCTCTTAGAATGAATTGTATTTCAGAATATTAGAGAGTACTTGAAGATGTGCTTTGCAAAGCAAATGCCAGTTTGAATTTACAGTCTGTCCTTTTAACCTCTGATCATGTCAGGGATAACAATATATTTTAGTATGTCAGTTATCCTCCCAGATAAGTAATACCTGCCATAGAAATCATTAAAACATGTTAAGGCATTAAATTTCATTATAGCAGTTCTTATTAGAGAGTTACATTAATTTGTTATCAGACTTTTTGCATCAGTAGAAATAAAGAATCAATTCTCAATAACTCTGTCCTTTAAACTGCATAATGATCCCTTATCTACAACAGGACAAACAAATCAAACAGTATTTTTAGCGGGTAATTTTTCACTTTGGACTATATTATGAGGACCAAAAAAATAACAATAAAAGCTTTTCCTGACAGTTTCATAATATGCAAATCGATGTGGTTCGCACTGCTTTAATAAATGGAGCACTATCCTGATGGTTTGGAGGAGTGCTAGCTGTGCTTAACATATCCATCCATCTTTACATTCTTGCATTTATTGTGTTTAGAAGATGGCTAAATCTCAGTGGAGAGAGCTTTAATTTCCTTTCAAATGTCATTGGCTTGGAATGCTTTGATCATGCTGAGATTTGTCCAACCTCTGTCATGGCAATTCTCTGTTGATTTCAGGCTGATTTACTTTGTACATCAAAGGCATGAAAGGACCATTCTACAACACATGCTTTTAGCTCCACATTTTGAAGTCTCTTGAATACTCATGAGCCATATTGTTATAAGAAATGGACCACTGTTACGCACTTAGAAAGAAAGGTTACTAGTTGCATCCAGCCTTTATTTGCTTTTTTTCAAAAGCAAGGGTTCTTATGTGGCTATTCCTTAATTACTTTATTATTTTGTTCAATTAAGTACTTACTTTAAAAATAGAAAAGATGACTTTTAAGTTACAGTCAAGTAACATGTCAAATTTTAATTTGCCAGGTATAAAACTCTTCAAGTAATGGAAAATTTAAAAGTCAAGAACTAAATTTAACAGGTATTTGAAAAAAGCAATAGTCACAATGGTTTATAATCCACTGGTTTCTGATCTTATATTTCAGATATCGTAATAGAAAATATTCTAGAAAAATAGAAATAATTTTTTGTTATTGAGATGTAATTGACATACATTATATTAGTTTTAGATGGACAATATAATGATTTAATATATAAGTATTACTGAGAATGATCACCACAGTAAATCTAGTCACCATCTGTAACCATAAAAAGTTGCAAAAACTTTTTTTTTTGGTGCTGAGAACTTTCAAGATCCATTTTTCCAGCAAACTTCAAATATGCATTATATTACCATGGTAACAAAAGTTACCGTGCTTCACACCACATCCCCATGACCTATTCATTTCACAACTAGAAGTCTGTATTTCCTGACCCCCTTCACCCATTTCATCAAACCCCTAACCCCTTCCCTCTGCTGGCAGCCACCACTCTGTTCTCTGTATCTCTGAGTTTTATTTTGTTTTGTTTGTTCATTTGTTTTCTGTTTTAGATTCTACATATAAGTGAGTTCATACAGTATTTGTCTTTCTCTGTTGGACTTATTTCACTAAGCATAATAACTTCAAGGTCACCCATGTTGTCACAAAAGACAAGATTTTATTTTTTATGGTTAAATAGTATTCCATTATAAATATAACATATTATATATAATTTGAATATATATATAATTTTATAATTATAATATATAATTACACTACATCTTGTTTATCCATTCTCCCATTGATCGGTGCTTAGGTTGTTTCCATATCTTGGCT
Organism: Phoca vitulina; assembly: GCF_004348235.1. Taxonomy (NCBI): domain Eukaryota; kingdom Metazoa; phylum Chordata; class Mammalia; order Carnivora; family Phocidae; genus Phoca; species Phoca vitulina. The sequence goes on from NW_022589709.1 coordinate 9,262,631, forward strand.
ATTATGAATAATGCTGCAATAAACATAGGGGTGCATATAACTTTTCAAATTAGTGTTTTTGTTTCCTTTGGATAAATACCTAAAAGTGGAATTGCTTGATCACATGGTGTTCTATTTTTAATTTTTTGAGGAACCTCCATATTGTATTCCCCAGTGGCTGCATCAATTTACATTCCCACCAACAGTGCATGAGGGTTCCCTTTCTCTACATCCTCACCAATTCTAGTTATCGCTTGTCTTTTTGATAACAGCCATTCTTATAGGTATGAGGTGGTATCTTATTATAGTTTTCCTATGATAGTGATGTTGAGCATCTTTTCATATGCCTGCTGCCTATCTGTGTGTATTCTTTGGAAAAATGTCTATTCAGATTCCCTGCCTATATTTTTAATCAGTTTGTTTGCTTTTTTTTGCTATTGAGTTATATGAGTTATTTATATATTTTGGCTATTAACCCCTTATTGGATATATAATTTGCAAATATTTTCTCCCACTTGGAGGTTGTTTTTGTTTTGCTCTGTTGATGGTTTTCCTTCCTGTGCAGAAGTTTTTTAGTTTGATGTAATGACATTTGTTTATTTTTGCTTTCGTTGCCTTTGCTTTTAGAGTCAGATAAAAAAACAAAACAAAACAAAACAAAAAACCATTGCTAAAGCTAATGTCAAGGATCTTATAGCCTACTTTTTTCTAGGAGTTTTATGGTTTTAGGTCTTGCAAGTCTTTAAATTTGACTTAATTTTCTGTGTTTGGTGTAAGGTAATGGTTCAGTTCATTGTTTTGCATGTGTCTGCCCATTTTCTTCAGCGCTGTTTATTAAAGAAACTATTATTTTCCCATTGTATATTCTTGCCTCTTTTGTCATAAATAAATTGACCATATATGCTTGGGTTTTTCTCTGGGCTCTCTATTCTGTTCCATTGAGCTGTGTATCTCTTTTTATGTCAATACTTTACTGTTTTGATTACTATAGCTTTGTAATATTGTTTAATATCAGGAAGCATGATGCCTCCATCTTTGTTTTTCATTTTCAAGATTACTTTGGCTATTCAGGGTGTTTTGCAGTTCCATACAAATTTTAGGTTTTTTGTTCTATCTCTTGAAAAATGCCATTGGGATTTTGATAGGGATTGCATTCAATCTGTAGATTGCTTTGGTGAGTATGGACTTTTTAACAATATTAATTCTTCTAATCGAGCACAGAATATCTTTAAATTTATTTGTATCTTCTTCAATTTTTCATCAATGTTTTATATGTCTTTCACCTCCTTGGTTAAATTTATTCCTAGGTATTTTATTCTTTTTGATGCAATTGTAAATTAGATTTTTTCTTGATTTTTCTTTCTGATAGTTCATTTTTAGTGTAAAGAAACATTACAAATTTTTGTATGTTGATTTTGTATCCTGCAACTTTTCTGAATTCATTTATTCATTCTAACAATTTTACCTAGAGTCTTTAGGGTTTTCTATATATAAAATCATGTTATTTGCAAATAATGACAAAATTACTTCTTCCTTTCCAATTTGGATGCCTTTTATTTCTTTGTCTTGTCTGATTGCTGTAGCTAGGATGTCCAGTATTAAGTTGAATAAAATTGGTGAGAGGGGGCATCCTTCTCTTGTTTCTGATCTTAGAGGAAGAGTTTTCAGCTTTTCACCATTGAGTATGATGTTACCTATGGGTTTGTCATATGTGGCCTTTATTATGTTGAGGTATGTTCCAGTATACCCTCCTTATTGAGCATTATTATCATAGATGAATGTTAGATTTTGTCAAATGCTTTTCCTGCATCTATTGAGAAGATTTAATGTTTCTAGGAATTTATCCTTTTCCTTCTAGGCTATCCAATTTGTTGGTATATAATTGTTCATAGTAGTCCCTTATGATCCTGTGTATTTTTGTGGTATCATTTGTAACTTCTCTTTCATTGCTGATTTATTTATTTGAAACCTCTCTCTTTTTTTTCTTGGTGAGTCTGGCTAAAGGTTGGTCAATTGTCTATCTTTTCACAGAACTAACTCTTTGTTTTAGTCATCTTTTCTATTGTCTTTTTAGTCTCTGTTTTATTTATTTCCACTTTGATTTTTGTTATTTCCTTCCTTCTACTAAGTTTGGGCTTTGTTGGTGCTACTTTTTCTAGTCCCTTTAGGTGTAAATTTACATTGTTTATTTAGAGATTTTTTTTACTTCTTGAAGTAGGTCTGTTTCACTGAAAACTTCCCCCTTAGAATTGCTTTTACTGCACCCCATAGATTTTGGTAAGTTACATTTTTGTTTTCATTTGTCTCAAGGTATTTTTTATTTCTCCTTTGATTTGTTATTGACCCACTGGTTGTTCAGTAGCATGTAGTTTAATCTCCAAATATTTGTGATTTTTCTAATTTTCTTCTTGTAATTGATTTCTAGTTTCAGACCATTATGGTCAGAAAAGATGATTGATATGATTTCAGTCTTCTTAAAATCTAGTGATACTTGTTTTGTGCTTAACATATGATCTGTCCTGGAGATTATTTCACGTGCACTTGAGAAGAATGTGCATTCTGCTGCTTTGGGATGGAATGTTCTGTATGTATCTATTAAATCCATCTGGTCTAATGTAATGTTTAAGCCAGTGTTTCCTTACTGGTTTTCTGCTGGATGATCTATCCCTTGAAGCAAATGAGATATCCCCCTATTATTATTGTATTGCTGTCAATTTCTCTCTTTAGGTCTATTATTGTATTGCTGTCAATTTCTCTCTTTAGGTCTATTAATATTCCCTCCTTTCCCCTATGATCCTCTGTGCTATTTCTTATATTCCACATATGAGTGAAACCATATGATAATTGTCTTTCTCTGATTGACTTATTTCACTTAGCATAATACCCTCCAGTTCCATCCATGTTGATGTAAATGGTAAGATTTTTGATATCAATTTCAGATTGAATGCAATCCCTATATATATTTAGATGCTCCTATGTTGGGTGCATAAACATTGACAGATGTTATATCTTCTTGTTGGATTGAACTTTTTATCATTATGTAATGCCTTTTGTCTTTTATTATAGTCTTGTTTTACAGTTTATTTTGTCCAATAAGAGTATAGCCACCCCAGCTTCCTTTTGGTGTTCATTTGTGTGGAATGTCTTCCTCTCCTTTCACTTTTGGTCTTTGTGTGTCCCTGCTTCCAAAGTGAGTCTCTTGTAGGCATGTAGATGTGTCTTGGTTTTCCTTTTTCTTTTCTTTCTTTCTTTTATTTATTTTTTTATCCATTCGGCCACTTTATGTCTTTTGACTGGAGAATTTAGTCCATTTACATGTAACGTAGTTATTGATAGATATGTACTTATTCATAATTTGTTAATTGTTCCATGGCTGTTTTGTAGCCCTCTCTGTTCCTTTCTTCTCTTGCTCTCTTGTTTTGTGGTTTGATGAGTTTTCTGAGTGTTATGCTTATATTTCTTATTATCTTATGCATTTATAGGTTTTTGGTTTATGGTTACTTACATATAACAGCTTATATATATATAAAACAGTCTATTTTAAGTTGATAATTTAAATGTGAATGCATTCTAAAACTCTACATTTTTACTTTCCCCCAACTTTTTATGTTTTTGATGTCACATTTTATATCTTTTGATTTACTATATCCTTTAACAAATTATTGTAGTTATAGTTATTTTTACTACATTTGCCTTTTTAAAAAATTCAATTAGCCAACATATAGTACATCATTAGTTTCAGATGTGGAGTTCAGTAATTCATCAGTTGCCTGTAACACCCAGTGCTTATCACATCGCATGCCCTTCTTAATGCCCATCACTCACTTACCCCATCCCCTCACCCCCATCCCCTCCAGCAACCCTCAGTTTGTTTCCTGTAGTTAAGAGTCTCTCATGATTTGTCTCCCTGTCTGATTTCTTCCCATTCCATTTCCCCTCCTTTCCCCTATGATCCTCTGTGCTATTTCTTATATTCCACATATGAGTGAAACCATATGATAATTGTCTTTCTCTGATTGACTTATTTCACTTAGCATAATACCCTCCAGTTCCATCCATGTTGATGTAAATGGTAAGATTTTTGATGGCTATGTAATATTCCATTATAAATATAATAATATATCTCACATCTTCTTTATCCATTCATCTGTCGATGGACATCTCAGCTCTTTCCATAGTTTGGCTATTGTGGACATTGCTGCTATAAACATCGGGGTGCAGGTGCCCCTTCAGATTACTACCTTTGTATCTTTGGGGTAAATACCTAGTAGTGCAATTGCTAGGCTCTATTTTTAACTTCTTGAGGAACCTCCATACTCTTTTCCAGGGCAGCTGTACCAGCTTGCATGCCCACCAACAGTGTAAAAGGGTTCCCCTTTCTCTACATCCTTGCCAAGATCTATTGTTTCCTGCCTTGTTAATTTTAGCCATTCTGACTAGTGTGAGGTAGTATCTCATTGTGGTTTTAATTTGGTTTTGATTTGTATTTCCCTCATGATGAGTGATATTTGAGCATTTTTTTCATGTTGGCCATTTATATGTCTTCTTTGGAGAAATATCTGTTCATGTTTTCTGCCCATTTCTTGACTGGATTCTTTGTTTTTTTGGGTGTTGAGTTTAATAAGTTCTTTATAAATCTTGGATACTAGCCCTTTATCTAATATGTCATTTGCAAATATCTTCTCCCATTCCATGGGTTGCCTTTTAGTTTTGTTGACTGATTCCTTTGCTGTGCAAAAGCTTTTTATCTTGATGAAGTCCCAATAGTTCATTTTTGCTTTTGTTTCCCTTGCTTTTGGAGACATGCCTAGCAAGAAGTTGCTGCTGCAGGGGCGCCTGGGTGGCTCAGTTGGTTAAACGACTGCCTTCAGCTCAGGTCATGATCCTGGAGTCCCGGGATCGAGTCCTGCGTTGGGCTCCCTGCTCAGCAGGGAGTCTGCTTCTCCCTCTGACCCTCCCCCCTCTCATGTGCTCTCTCTCTCTCTCTCGTTCCCTCTCTCTCAAATAAATAAATAAATAAAATCTTTAAAAAAAAAAAAAAGTTGCTGCCACAGAGTTCAAAGAGGTTGCTGCCTCTGTTCTCCTGTAGGATTTTGATGGTTTCCTGTCTCACCGATTATTGTAGTTATAGTTATTTTTACCATTGTTTGCCTATTTAACCTTCATGCTAGCTTTATAAATGATTAATCTACTAGCTTTACTATATGTTTACCTTTACCAGGGAGATTTATACTTTCATTTGTTTTCTTATTACTAATTAAGGTCCTTTCTTTTCAGCTTAAAGAAATGCCTTTAACATTTCTTGTAAACCTGTTGGTGAATTACTTTAGCTTTTGCTTGTCTGGAAAACTCTATCTTTCCTACAATTCTGAATGATAATCTTTCCAGGTAAAGTATTCTTTGTTGGAAGTTTTTTTTTCCTTTCAGGCCTTTTGTCTATATTGTACCACTTTCTTCTGGCCTGCAAAGTTTCGGCTGAAAAATCTGCTGACAGTCTTGTGGGGGAGTTCACTTGTATGCAACAAGTTGTTTTTTTCTTGCTTCTTTTAAGATTTTCTCAAGTTTGACATTTTAATGATTGTATTTCTTGGCGTTGATTTTATTTGGAACTTTCTGGGCCTCTTGGATTTGGATTTCTGTTTCCTTCTCCAATGTAGGGACACTTTCAGTCATTATTACTTTAAATTTTTTTCTTTCCCTTTCTCTTTCTCTTCTTATTGGATGCCTAAAATGAGAATGAGGATGTTATTCCTTTTATTGTTGCCCTATAGGTCCCTTAAGCTATCTTCATTTTAATATTTTTTTTCTTCTCTTTGTGAGCTCATTGCCCTCTCTTCTGGATCACTGATTCTTCCTTTTGTTTAATCTGTTCTGCTGTTAAACCCTCCTGTATAATTTTTAAATTCAGCTTTATATTCTTCAGCTCCATGACTTCTGCTTGGTACTTTTTGATGTTTTTTATCCTTTGTTTAAGTTCTTACTGTGTTCATCCATTTTCCCCCCCAAGTTTGGTGAGCATCTTTATGGCCATTACTTTGAACTCTTTTGCAGGGAAATTACTTATCTCTGTCTTATTAAGGTTTTATTCTGAGGTTTAATCTTGTTCTTTCATTTGGAACATATTCCTCTGTTTGCTCATTTTGCTTTACCCTCTGTGTTTGTTTCTATGTATTAGGCAAAAGAGCTACCTTTCCCAATCTTGAAAAAGTGATCTGTGTAGGAGATAAACCTTATCATTCAACCTTGCCCTAGTTCTTGGTTGTGTCTCAAACCTTTGTGATTGTCCAAGCATCCTGATTTTTCTTGATAGGTCCCAACCGTTCAGGATATGCTGAGTCCTGTCAGTATTCCAAAGCAAGGGATCTCAGCACCTAGTTTCAGGCTAATTGTAAGCCAGACCCTGAGGCAGCAGCTTTTAAAGTGTGCAAATATATACAGTCTTGTGTGACACAATCTTAAACCCTGAAGGCCTCCAGACCAGGATATCTGGAGTCATCCCCTAGGTGACAGTTACAAAAACCAGGGCTTCAGACAAATGTATAAACTTCTTTCTGTGAGGTACCAGTGAGCTGAAGCACAGAGTTGGTATCCCTGGCCTATGTTACCTGAGAACTCCAAAGCCTCTCTATCTGAGGCAAGCCTGAAGACTAACCATTTATCAGAAGAGCTCCAAGACAAGTAAATAGTCCTTTCTTACAAAAAGACCAGGTGCGTTTCAGTCTGCTGTCTGTAGTGTCCTGGAGTGGGTAGGCTGCCAAGAACTATCTCTCCAATTGTAATAGTCCTGTGGGACTCCAGAACACAAGCCCCTCTGTCCACCAGAGGCAGGTGTTCAGGGAGCATCCTCTGTGCAGACGGTGCATATCCACTGGCTTTAGTGGGGCTGTGGGAGAGTGCAGAGCCATGGCGCACACCCACTGGTTTTTGTGGAGCTGAGGGATAGTGCAGGGCTGGGGTATGCCCACTGGCACTATCAAAGTAAAGGGAGAGTACAAAAATGTTGCCTGCCAGTGCCTCAGTCCCAGGAGGGATCCCGGTAGACACTTGCCCCTCGGGCACATGCTTTAAGATTAAAAAATGAATCTCCTTCATATGTTGGGGTCTAGGCGCTTTCAAAGTGCTGCTTTTGTGCTAGCCCCTGGGGTGAGTAAGTCTGCTTAGGAGCTCTTTAAGAAAAGTATCTCAGTTGTCTGCAGTTCTTTGGGTTTCATGGATGTGAGCCCCATTGGTTTTCAAAGCTAGACATTTTGGGGGCTCATTTCTCTGTTGCCAGTCCCAGGAGTTGGAGTAACTATGTGGGGCATGAACTCCTAAAAGGGAAGCCTCAGATTTGTGAGCTCCTTCCCAATTGTAGGTTTTCACACTGGGGATATAGTTTTGGTGGATGTAGTTTTGATGAGACCATGTCTCTGTCTGTCCTACCTGTTTCCATGTGGCTCTTTTATTGTTTGTTGTGAAGGAGCTGTTCAGCTAATTTTCAGAGTGAATTGTTCCATATGTAGCTATAGATTTGGCATGTTTGTGGGAGGAGGTAAGTTCAGGGTCTTACTACATTGACATCTTGGACTACTCCAGAAATAACTCTTGATTTCTCTATCCATTTACTTCATGTTGCAGGACTTCTGTAAATCTTTGTTCCTTTCTGCTATTTGTGATTTAGTCATTTATGTGTGTGTGTGCATGTGTGTGTTAGGCAACCAGATAATGAACAGAAAAAATAGAAATTTAATTAAATCTAAATTGTCCAATTAATATTTCTGATTTTAAATACAAATAAATTTTATCTGTTGATTCTTATAAAAACAAACCAGAATGCTAGAAAATGTGATATTACCATCCATTATGATCATCATCACCATCATCATTTTCATCATCTTCATTGGGCAGAGATGAGTAATGTTAGTAATAGGAGTGTTAGAATTTAGCAGTGACGGATAGATTATAAAAATAATAAAAACAGCTAGCATTTATTAGGCACTTACAGTGTACTTAGCGGTTTTCTAAGATACAGTTTTCAGAACTGTCTTCTGAATTAGAGTCAATTATTAACATGATTCTACAGATAAGGAAACTGAAGAGTAGATAAATTGTCTAAAGTCCAATGGCAGATGATTATCAGAGCCTATATTTCTAACTTTTGTGCTCTACTGTCTCCCATATAGAGTATTATACCTTCATTAGTATTAAATATTTTATGATAATTTTAGATTTTAAAAGTTTCCTCAATGATATTTTACTTTTTTACACCTAAAGATGTATTCATCTTATAGGTGGCAACAATCTAGTGAATAATTCAAAATTTTCATTATTGAATTTTGGGGTGGAGGGTACACTTGTTTTATAAAGATTTAAACATTGCTATAATGAAACAGTTATTTCATTACTTAAAATTAAATAAATATTAACTTTCTATTTATTTATTATTTAATGAAAACATTTAGGCAATTTTTTAGACCTTTTTGTTGTTTGTAAATCAGAAATATATGTGTGTATATATATGCATAAAATATATATTATATATATTATAGAACATGGACAAACTAATAGAATTTTATAAAATTATATGTTCACAAGTCTCTGATAATTATAGCATATTCACAATTCAATATAATAACCACCATTAAGTCTTATATATGCTCTAATTACTGATTAAAGCCTGTAAACATTATAATTATTTGTTGGGATTTTTCAGTAATTCATTGAAAGAGAAATTGTTAGAAGAGTCTTGGGTGGAATACCTGTAACATTATGTCAGATAATACTAAACACCTACAGTTAACTCTGCAGTGAATTATCTTCAGACCTTATAACTTAACAAACTATAGATATATCAAGTGAATTATTTTTGTGTTGGTTTAACTGAAGTCTAAGCTCTGGAAAGACTAAAAAGTGTCAGATATATTTAAGCATTTAAATATGTTGGAAATATGAAAATACAGTGCAATGTATTCTTCAGAATGTATTGAGAAATGATTAGAATGGTTTAAATGAAGGCAATTGAATGTAAGGAAGTAATATTTTAATCCTAAATTCTATTCATAACAATTACTTTAATTCTTCTTAAGCCTTATGGAATGTGAATCATTGAAGCTGTATTTTAAGCTTTTATTTCATAACTTGTTTTATTATTAATGATTCTATTTTGTATTTGTAGTGAGCTTTAAAAATAATTTAATAAAATAATAATTCACCTATTAAAATAAAGTATATAATGAGAATGACCTGAAAGGTAAATAATTAAACTCTTCAGACATTATTGATGAGAATTTATTGCTGTTAACAAGTTGAATACCAACTCTGAGAATATGAATGTGAGTAGTGATAGAAAGTCTAAACCCCAGAGATCATTGTCACCTGTTTCTTTAATCAAACTATTATCACATCAAAGTGTGTTATCTAGACCTTCAATACTCCTGAAAAATGATTTCTCACCCTATTTACAAGTTACACACAATATACATCCTGTATCTTATGTATATTATTATATTCTATGTATAGGTAACTATATTTTTTTAGTATGTATCATAATATACATTAATGTAATATATAAAATACATATAAATATTTATATTACATATAAATTTGATATCTAGTACATAACTTATATCTGTAAAATCACAATCTACCTTATTTCTTCTCTTTTGTGATATTGTTTAACTGGTAGCTGGTTTGAGGGAAGAGGTCATGTGCTAGAAGTATGTACCTTGATTTTAGAAACATTAAAATATGGGAAATTGTTCATGTAAAAGCCAGGAACATAAAATATATACCCCCAAATTCAAATCTGAGCCCAGATGTTTTCTCATGAGTTTATGGAAACCATATATTCACGTAATAATTCTTTGGTTTTCACAGAGTCTTTGAAATGAATCAATTTGGTGCATTCTACAAAATGCCAACACTCTCTCTGAGTTCTGAGTATTATCAAAGCTTAAGAGTACTATCAGTTAAAAAGTACATAATTTGGGCACCTGGGTGGCTCAGTTGGTTAAGCAACTGCCTTCGGCCCAGGTCATGATCCCAGCTGGGATCGAGTCCCACATCAGGCTCCCCCTGCTCTGCGGGGAGCCTGCTTCTCCCTCTGCCTCTGCCTGCCACTCCCCCTGCTTGTGCTCTCTCTCTCTCTCTTTGTCAAATAAATAAATAAAATCTTAAAAAAAAAGTACATAATTTGGACTAATTTTGAAATGATATTATGTATCTAAGCTGTATGTACTGCACATTTCCTACATTGTTAACAACAGTTTTATAACAATTACTCTGTTTCTCTATTTACAAGGAAACAGCCCCTCTTCATTTCATTCTTGGCTCTATGGAAATGGCTTTTGTGAGAAATCTGGATTCCATTCCCAGTATAAATGCAAACTGACTGGCACCAAGTCTATGAAGTAGAGCATTTATACAGTATACTTAGCCAAAACAATTCACTTACTTATAAGGAAAAAACAATCATTTGGGTCTGTGAATTGGTTTCCCGTGTTGATTATAGTCAACATTAAATAGAAAGAACTTCGATCTCTATGTTTCATTGTTCTGTACTTCTCTCCCGATAAGTGGAAATTATACCAGTCCTTATTCAAATAGCAAGAAAATAAATGAGACTAGAGCTAAAGTACATTTTCCATAACATGGAGAGCATAAAAAAGCCTTTTTAAGAAATTATTAAATAAAAAGTCTTAGTGTCTCCAGTATACACCACCAAAAAAGCAAAAAAAAAAAAAAAATAAGTTTATGTTTAGAAGTTTATATTTAAATACCTTATTTCTTTATTTAAATGGTGGCAATATACAAATGTAAATTTGCACTTCAAGATAATATTCATGGCAAGTATATCATTTCTTGTCCATGGACATAACAAATCCCCTTAAGAAACCATGTAATATATTCATTTAAGCCTTTTTGGTGCACAATAAGAGTTCCCATTTAATGAACATCTATCATGTGGCTATTATACTTACATTTGCAACATGTACATTTGCATTAATTCACACAATAGCATATGCATTATTGCTCCCATTTAACAGATAGGAAAACTGAAGATACAAAGATTCTTTATATATTCATAAAGTTAGCAAATGCACATTGAACATAATTATGCTAATGTAATTTGCTAGTAAATAAATTAGGGATAAAAAAGCAAATAAGTTCGTTGTAATCCCTGAGCTCTCTGAGACTATTGACAGTTGGGTAAATAATATGTTTAATAAGCAGCTGGTAAGTACTTGAACTCAGCTTCCAAGTACTGTACTTTTGTACTGTATCTTGTGGATGATTGGAACATGTTAAAGTAAATCTACAAAAAAGTCTGTATATTATCATGATTTTTATTCTTGCCATTTCTATCATTAGGCCATTTAAATATACATTAATTTCATTTGATTTAGGCATATGTAATTTCCAATCATGGCTATGAGTGAGGTATTCACAAAGATGCAATGAATTGGTATTGATTTGAGCCTTGAATTGATCTTGGAGTATAAAGAGTGAAAAAAAGCATATGTTGCTTTAACACATAACAGAGAATTTATTAATATGCTGAGAAGCTATGTATAATGTGTAAATGGAAATCTCTCATTGTAGCATTCTTTCATGGTTCTAAATGGTGCCATGACTGAGGTCATGCCATGATGTTAGCATGGTGTGTGAAACTGTAATAGCTTGGCTTTTTTGACAGATTTTTCATTTAAATATTTGGCTCCACTTATATAGGAGGTTGCCATCATTTGTAAGCTTTCCTCTTTTTCGTCTTGTAATCTCTGCAGGATGAAAAATGTTCTGATGCTATGGAAATTATTCCAGCACAGATGCATTTAGATTGCAGAAATTGCTTTGAGTTGTTTAAAGCAAGACATTTTTTGATTGTTTCCATGATGATTGGATGCTTCATTAACCCCTTTATTGTTGACATCCTATGGAGACTCGATATGTAGTCTTAATTATTTTAAAAGACAATTCTTTGTTATTTAGCTGGTGATTAAAAACACATTAAAAGATGGCACAGAAAGACTATTTTTGTTCATTACCAAATCTGAAAATCTAATCATGTAGTAAGAGACTAATTTTCACATAATTCTTAAAACAATAAGTACACTACTGTAGAAATTATTTGTGCTGCCTATATCAGTTAATTAACCAAACTGCACGAGAGAGAAAGATGATTATTTTCTATTAATCAAATGGAAAAGTCAAGAGTGGACACTTTTATCAATGCTTTAAGAAAAATATCTCAGAGTGAATTCATGTGATGAAACTAAAATATTTGAATGCAAATAGAAAAAATACAAGGAAGAAAAACAATGCACTGAAAGCATGTGAAGTCAGTTTAAAAGAAAGAAAGAAAATGCCCAATGACAGAATTATAGGTTTTAGGCAGAAAAACGTGAGGGCAGAGATACCATGTCTATTATGCAATGTAAATATATTCCTAAGTAAAATATGTCACACTTGATCATTGCATAATACAACACATTTAGCTTCGTGCATATAGTGACACGTAAATATGTATTTCACAGTGTTTACATACTGGAAGCTTCCACTTCAAATAATCATCGCAACTTTAACAATAAAGGAAAATGTGATCACTATGAACATATTTCAGAAGAAAATGGCATATGCCACCCGGAATATGAGATTATTTCCATTATGAAGCTGTTACTACAGTTGCTAAAACTTTTAGGACAAAGAAATCCTCTTTTTTCTTTTAACTTGAAGTCCCCACTTTTTCTGACCCCTCACCAAAGGCTTTTACTTAACAATGAGCAAATGTTCTGTGAGCAGGTTTTTCAACTAAAAATCTTCCTTCCCATGTTTACTAATGTGCCAGGCAATGAACTAAGTAGCTTTACATATAATATCATTTCAATCTTTAGCCAAAAATTTACCAGGTAAACATTATGTCCATAATATAGATGAAGAAATTGAGACTTAGAGAGATTAAGGTTAATAGCTAACAGATTTAGATTTAGATTTACACGATAATAGCTAACATTCTACTCAGGTTCTGTGGAATTCCAAAGCCAAGGAACTCAGTAACTACTACTGCACTATTGCTCACCTACTGTGCCTTTTGTTTTTCGTTTGTAACAGGCAAGGATCTAAAAATAAGATTATTTTTATCAAACATACACTATTCACAAACATGTTAACTTTAGTCTTAAAAAGCCTATGTAGTCTTTCTTAAAAAAAAAAAACATTGCTGTGTTCCATTGACTCTCTTATTCATTTAGCCAACATGTATTGTATTGTTATTATGCTTAGTGACCAAAGCTCATTGGTAGAGTCTGTCATTGGCTCCCATGTGGGTAGTAACATGATATTGGGTTGTGTTAATATTACATTAATTTCCTTCATTCTCCAAAGTGACATGACACATGATCTTGAATTCTAAAAAGGAAAGGGAACAATTGAAGTTAACAAAAGCCAAGCTCATCCTTCTATTTTACTATATTCTGTTTATGCATATGGGGACAATGTAAAAATCCCCTACAACTGAGATTTGGCTTTTCATTGTCTGAACATCTAAAGAGAGTTAAAGCAGTTTTTTATTCTCCCATCTGAGTGTTATCTAATTTTAATTTTAACTGAAGGCATGTAAAACAACTGGCTTCTGTTAGGCGTCAATTGGACTTCCTATACAAATAACAGTCTCCATCAAAAAACTGACCAGATGGCAACTCGGGTAAGGGTAAGATAGATGACTTTCTAAAACGAGGGATGCCCCACATAATGAGGGTCAGCTGAGAGGTATGAGTGTGATTTGTTTTGATGAATAATAAATTCATGTAAGTTACACAATAATTGTGATGCATGAGTTTGCATTGTAAATTCCTGGAGGATCAGTCTTACGTGATGGAGCACAGCTGCCTTTTCGGAGCAGATATCATATTGGAGGTCAGAGTAGTTTAAGGGAATGGGCAAGGCTTAGGGTGAGGAGAGAGCCCACACTGTTTAAAGCTTGAACTTTTGAACTTTTTTAGATTTCCACTTTATAAACACAAACTGGAAATACAACAAAGAACAGAAATTTCCCTCCTTTTTCTGGGGCTTGACAACAACATCTTCTGCAAGGAAAAGACATCTATTTGCCAGAGAGGCAGAGTGAAGCAGCACAACATTCATTTCTATCTTTGATGACCAACTATGCCAATGACTTAAAGCCCCATGGCTTTCCTGTGCTAAATGTACACATGAACATAGACTATATAAATACATGTACTGTGGCTTCAGCCCAATTTTAGAAATTTATTCTAAAAACCATTTTCCATGAATAATGTAACATTTTAGAAGCAAAAATTGAGAAATATAATGAATATTAAAAAGAAGCTTAGTGTTTGAAAACATCTGAATTATGAGACTATATGCAGCTATTTTCTGTGAAGAGAAAAAGAAAATTTTCAAGTAAGTTAAGTCAGAGTTAAAGCAAATAATGAGCTGAGAAATGGAATTAGTGACCAAGTAAAGGCATAGCTTGCCCTACAGAAAATCCAGGAATGTGTTTGCCCTTCAGATAATTAAAAATGTAAACATTGGCAATTACATGTTTTGCCAATTACATGCCTTTCTCCTTTTATTAAAAAAGAGAGAAGGAACAATATATCATAAAATGGAAAAAACTCCCAACTCTGAGAATTAAGTTGGAAGGTCAGGCCTACATAACAGAAAATGAAATGGACAGTTGGCATTCATCCAAAGAATTGTAGGGTATCAATCCAAATAATTTAATGCAAATAAAATGCTGTAATCTTGATGATTCAAGGAATAACCCATCAAGGCAGCATCTCATTAACCTGTTAAACTGGCATTTATTTAATTTGTAATTCTTAGGTCCCACTTGAAGATCATTGTAATAGCAAAAGCTTGTCGTTTATGCTAACTCCATCGTACAGTAAGGGAAAAGGTGTAGAGCAGCTCCAGGACAAGTAGTTGCAAGAAAACATAGTAACTTTCCAATGTTACTTAAAGTCTTAAAGAGGAAAAGAAAAAAAAAAAAAACCTTATGTCTAGACAGTATTTTTTTTTATATGTTTAAGATACTTTCTTACAATTAAGTAATATATTTCTTTGGACGTAGTCAGAAATTTAAAAAAAAGTTATAGTCTATATAATAAAACTTAAAAGTTCCAGGTTTTCGCACATCTTTATTTGCACTTATTTTTTACAAAACAGCAATAGCTGGAATACGAATTTTTATATGGTTATATAAATTCAATTATGATAAGGCAAATACCTGGTTCAAGAAACAGGACACTGCCAACCATCAGAGGCCACTCCTTGTGTCTTCTTAACAAAAGCAGCGGCTATGTTGAGCTGTATGGTAATTATTTTCTTGCATTTATTATTTATCATCCAAGTGTACACCTCTAGACACCAATATTTAGTCTTGCTTATTTTTAAAAAAAATGAAAATTTTAAAAATGTAGTTTTCACCTTCATCCTCTTTTTCTCCCATTTCATTTATCTGTTGAAGAAACCAACCATTGGAATTATAATATTAACTTAACAATACTAATATAGGGGCGCCTGGGTGGCTCAGTCTTTAAGCATCTGCCTTCAGCTCAGGTCATGATCCCAGGGTCCTGGGACCGAGCCCCGCATCGGGCTCCCTGCTCAGCGGGAAGCCTGCTTCTCCCTCTCCCACTCCCCCTGCTTGTGTTCCCTCTCTCGCTGTGTCTCTCTCTGTCAAATAAATAAATAAAATCTTTAAAAAAAAATACTAATATAACCACCAATAAGATGAATGAAATGTTTTATATTCTTATGCATATTCTTTTCCCATATCCATATTGTTAGAGCATATAGCCATTATATATCATACTTCCTGAAGTTAAACTCTCATTTAGTTTTGGCTCCAAAGTAATTATATATTTAATGCTCATAACCAATCTTTATGTTGATGTATTTCTGGACATGGTGGTTGTCTGGAGCTCATTCTCTAGTAAATTCCTGAGAAATTGAGTTTTGATATAAAATCTTTTATTCACATTTTCTTTGAGTATCTTAAAATTTTTGCACCATTTTCTTGTGTCATAGAAAAAGTCACTGTCAAAATCTTGTGATAATCTCTTTTCATTCACTTTTTTGTCTGATATTCTTAAGCTTTTTTATAACTTTTTCTTTAAAGTTTACTAATTTTATTAAAATATATCTTAGTGTTTATTGCCATGCATTCAAATTAACAGGCAGATGGCATGTTTTTCAATATGTAGTTTCATTGTTGTTGTTTTTTAATTTCAGTAATTTTTTCCCCCTCAAATTACAATTTATAGTATTCATTCTGTTTGGTGTCTTTAGTTTTATTCCTCAAGTATTTCTATTATTCTATGTGTTGGAACTTCATTTTGTCTGTTTTCAATATTTGTCATTTTCCCCCAAATTTCTTCTCTTTGTTAATTTCATTTCAATTTTTATACTTTCCCTCCTTTTCAACTTTTACTTCATTTGCTTTTGATTTGGTTGTTCCTGTCTTCTGGTTTTGTCTTTATTTTTGAAATAACTTTTTCTTTTATCTTGAATTCTTTCCTGAATTTTGTCACAACATGCCTGAGTTTTTCTAAAGATGATTTATGTAGTTATTTCATGTTTTATAATGTTTTCTTAAAGCCATTAGTGTATTTTGGAGTAGGTTTGGGTTGTAATCTGTTTTATGGGCATTTTTTTCTGGTTATTTCATTTTCAGTATGGGTGTTACTCTATTCAACACTGTCTTTTTTCCTTTAGTAACTTCATATTCAATGTGATCTTGCTACTTTGCTATAAATTTCCTTTTAAATTAAAATTAGTTTTCCTGAAATTTTAGAATGTGGGAATCAATTTAGTTTTCATACTTCACAGAGCTCCTTCTGTTGTTTTGTGAAGGGTTAAAAAATATGGCAACTTCCTGTCTGAGGTTCTTTTGACTCTTCTCTTTTTTTCTAAAAACTTCTTTTAGATAAGTCTAAGATAAGTCTTTTTTTTTTTTTTTTTTACCTAAGTCTTCTCTTTTCTGCATATCTATTATCCCTCTCCTCTTGAATTTTGATGGTTCTCAGATGTTTGCCCTCATTGTTCTGGAAGGAAGGAAGCCCTTAGCTCATGAAGTTGCAGAATTTATTAACGACCTCTTGCACTCTTTGTTCTCAAATTAGCCCAGGGTGAGTTCCGTTGTAAACCTACTGGCTATTCTGGTTTCTCCCATTCCCAGGTCTCTCAGAAGTTTCATTGTTTTCCTCTGCTCTCAGTAGTCCTTGACATTTGGGTTTTTTTATATTTTTTCCTATGCCTGTAGTTTGTATCCTAATATATTGTAAATGTTGTCCATGGGTTTTGGATTGACCCTTAGTAGCTCTGTGTGCTTTTAAATGGAGATTCAAGGAAATTCAGAATCCATTATTGTCTCAGAATCCTATCAGTAATATTAATGTTAATAGTAAAAATAGCTCTTGAGTTTTTATATATGCTAGCCATTGAGCTAGGCAGTGTGTGTCAGATTATCTCATTTAATTTCATAGTAACACAATTAGGCACTATTATTGCCTTTATTTTACAGATGATTTTTTAAAAAAGATAAATGATGTTACCTACTATCTCACATGTAGTGAAGGGTGGAAGCAAGATTCAAAACACCCATCTAATTAATTCACAAGTTCTTCCTAACTCTGGCATCGATAATGTGTTTTAGAGTCCCATGTTCCATAGTGTGTAACAGTACTTCTTAATTTAAGTGAGTAACATTTTTTTTTCATATTTTTGGCTTAAACAAATGGTAATTCATTTTCTCACTAAAATCAGGGGTACTGCTGGTAGTCAAATCTACTTCAGATAGTCCTTTCTTTCTTTTTTTTTAAAGATTTTATTGATTTATTTTTCAGAGAGAGAGAGAGAGCGCACATGAGCAGGCAGAGGGAGAAGCAGGCTCCCCACTGAGCAGGGAGCCCGATGTAGGGCTCCATCCCAGGACCCTGGGATCATGACCTGAGCCGAAGGCAGATGCTTAACCACTGAGCCACCCAGGTGCCCCTAGATAGTCATTTCATTTTTCACAGTGATACTACTCTCGTCTGTGTAATTGTTACAATGAAGTTCGAGAGAACTTTTTATTTAACTTCACAAAATTCCCTGTTTTGTTGTTTTTATGAATAATTCAGAAATATAATGTCTTACTACATGAGGGCTTTGGTCATTTTCATATGATGATTTTAAAAGTAAGATAGAAAAGGTGAGAAGTGGCTTGTTGTAATATATAGTTAGTTAAAATACAATTCCAATTGCTTTAGCTCCATAGGACTGAGATATGGATGGAGGCACACAGAAGTTACCAAACAAAATGTTAAAATATTCCTCCCTAATAACTTTTGTTTATGGCACCAAACCATGATAAAAAGGACAAGAAGAAACCCCTTGTTATAGATCTTGTCTGGGATCCTTATTCTTTGGCATTTTAGAGGTTTCATCACCACAATGCATGCCATCACCAGATATCTAAGGGTTCATAAAATATTCTCTTGGATACTAATTTTATTTCAAAGAGAAGGGGAACCTATTTTCCCCACATTTTCTCCCTCCCTTGTCCAAAATGGCTATAAATGGATGAAAGTCAAACATTCTCAAGAATTTTGCAACAAAAGTAGTTAGCTGGGATCAAAAGAAATGACAGGAAAGTCCTTATGAAAATATTGAGACATTTAGTTTGGAGAAAAAAACATCACTTCTATAGTCAATAAATTGGGATAAAGGCACCTTCAAATATTTTCTATTTTTATTTTATTCTCATTCTATTTGCATTGCCTCTCCATATTGGTATGCATCCAATAGCCACAAACTTCTGACACTGGAAATCTAATATTTTTCCACAGAATGCCTAACATTGTTATACATCAGACCAAATATTGGTAATTGAAAGGTATCCTAAAACTGAATCATCTTATAATCAATGGATGAATTAATCTTTATTACTTCTGTTAAATACCAAAGTTATAAAGCATACTTTCCATGCATTAGTTTTTTATATTATTTCTTTAACACTATTTCATATAAAATGACCATATCCTCTTTATTTTTAAATGTTAATTCCAGTATAGTTAACATACAGTGTTATATTAGTTTCAGGCATACAGTGTAGTGATTCAACAATTCTGTACATTACTCGGTGCCCATTGTGTTAAGCATACTCTTAATCCCCTTCACCTATTTCACCCATCCTCCCACCCACCTCCCTTCTTGTAACCACCAGCTTGTTCTCTATAGTTAAGAGTCTGTTTTTGGCTTGTCTCTTTTTTCCTTTGTTCATTGCTTTGTTTCTTAAATTTCACATATGAATGAAATCATATGGTATCTGTCTTTTTCTGACTGACTTATTTCTCTTAGCATTATAATGTCTAGGTCCATGCGTGTTGTTGCAAATAGTGAGATTTCATTCTTTTTTGTGGCTGAATAATATTCCATTGTGTGTGCGTGTGTGTGTGTGTGTGTGTGTGCGCGCACGTGCGCGCGTGCCACTTCTTTATCCATTCATTTATTGATGGACACTTGAGCTGCTTCCATAATGTGGCTATTATAAATAATGCTTCAGTAAACATATAGGAGCAAATATCTTTTCAAATTAGTGTTTTCATATTCTTTGGGTAAATACCCAGTAGTGGAATTACTAGATCATATGGTACTTCTTTTTTTAACATTTTGAGGAACTTCCATACTGTTTTAACTATCTGAGGAACCTCCATACTGTTTGCACAGGTTTGAATCCCCACCAGCAATGCAAGAGGGTTCCTTTTTCTCCACATCCTCGCTAACACTTGTTGTTTTTTGTGTTTATTTTAGCCATTCTGACAGGTGTGAGGTGATATCTCAGTAGTTTTGATTTGTATTTCCCTTATGGTAAGTGATGTTGTGCAGCTTTTCGTATGTCTGTTGGCCATTTGGATGTCTTCTTTGGAGAAAGGTTTGTTCATCTCTTCTGCCCATTTTGTAATTGGATTATTTGTTTTTAGGGGGTTGAGTTTCATAAGTTCTTTATATATTTTGGAGACTCACCCTTTATTGGATATGTCATTTGCAAATACCTTCTCCCATTCCATAGGTTGCCTTTTAGTTTGTTGATTATTTCCTTCACTGTGCAGAGGCCTTTTGTTTTGATGTAGTCCCAATAGTTTATGTTTGCTTTTGTTTCCCTTGTGTCAGGAGACAAATGTGGAAAAACGTTGCTACAGCCGATGTCAGAGACATTACTGTCTGTGCTCTTTTCTAGGATTTTTATGGTTCCAGGTCTCACATTTGGTCTTTAATCCATTTTGGGTTTATTTTTGTGTATGGTGCAAAAAAGTGGGTGAGCATATTCTCTTAATGAAAAGTCAGGTCATGTGAAATAATAAGTAGTTGAATATCTAAAAGTAGAAATTTTCCAGAAATGCTGGGATATATGACCTCTTTAGATAAATATTCTTGTAAGAGATGCAAGAGCAATTTTTTAATGGACAGGATTAAGGAGGACTATAGAATTACTGAGCCATGGACTACCATTTTAATTATTTTCAGACTAAGGATATTATATGTTCAAGATGTTTCCCACAGGTCTCAGAGCCATTCGTCTAATCTGTGTGGGAACTATGCTGAGGACATAATGTAAATGATTACACTAACAACATCTAGTCTTTTTTTCTAAGGTGGAAACCCCAAAAAGTGTGTGTTGCTTGATTGAAATATGACATTCATCACTATTGGATTATTACTGTTTTGCAGATAAAACTATTATATTTGTGTCTCCAAATTCATCAGACAAATTGTGTTTTGTAATAGCATCTTTACATTTGTAGATCAGAAATCATCACTGGGAACTTGAAAACAAAATAACATTATCAAGTTTAGTTTCTTATGAGAGTTAAGCCACTATTCAGTTAGAATTATTAATTTCCAAGTCATTCTACATCCCAAGGAGGAAGTGGCTAATTTAAATTCTCCCTTAGACTTTGTGAGCTGTCTGGTGGTATGATGAGCCAAATCAACATGTTTTTGGTAGAACACCTGATTTTCACACTAATTATACCTTTTAGTTAAAATGATATTCACATTAAGGTTTTGCTCTTCCTATAGTTGAGCTTCAACAATAATTCTGTCTATTCATTCATCCACTCTCATTTATTCAACAAATATTTTTTGGTATCTCCCTCTGGTCCTACACTATGCTGGCCACTGGTAATACAATGATGAACACTTATAGACATAGTTTCAGTCCTCTTGGCAGTGACACTCAAGTGGTAGAGACCAATGTTACATTTGTTGTGTGGATATTGATTTAAATTATAATTTTTATAGAGCATCTGAAGGGGAGGTTCAGAGTTCAATGAGAGTTTAAGAGAATTTGGTCTTGGAAAGAGATAGAAACTGATGAGATTAAAGAATATGCAAGAGTTAACTAGGAAACATGGAAGGAAAGAGAATTTCAGGGAAAAAACACAGTATTTATTAAAGTTCTTTTGGAGTGTATGGGCTCAGTTGAGTCCAGTTTTGGAAATATTGGACTTGGGATACAATTATGATCTTTAAAAAGGACTTGAAGTAATTTGAATATATGATTCTAAAGCTCTGGGGAAATGTGTGTAGGAAATAAATAAAGACATGGGTGTGTATGAAAGTCTTAGGGAGTAAGTATAGAGTGAAAACAAGAAATGGATTAGGATAAAGCCTTGAGAAATTATGACAGCTGCACCTTGCAGATGCCATAGAACTTATAAAAGAGAGGAACCAGAAAGGTGTGAGGACCACCATGTAAGTACTTTGAGAAGAGGAAAAGAACTCTTCCTACCCCAAAATAATTACATCACCAAGGCCCTCATCTATATGCTATTCCATTGGTTTTATTGTAGAATCAGATAATTTTTAAGTGTTATTTAATTATTTGCAAGATTTCTAGAAATACCCTCAGGCTTCAAAACCCACTGTTGCAGAAGATATAGCAGGTGTGCAAATGTAATTAGAAGTTGTGACTGCGGTCTCAATACAACTACTCCATTTGAAAACACTATATCCTAAGATTATAAATTAGGAAAGCTCTCCTGTTATCAGGTAGTATGCTCCTAACACCCTTTCTATTCTATCTATCCTGAGGGTAGGCTTACTTCCTTGTACTTTTTGCATTTCATCTGATCTGGGTTGTCCAGACTCCATATAAGATGACAGACAGCTGAATAATTGAAGGCACATAAAACTTGTATACTCTCAGGCTTTCTTTTTAGCATCTAGTCTGGCAAGATGACTCAAAAAAACAGGATGATAAATCCTTAGGAAGGTAGGAGGAAAGTTCTCATGATTGAGTTTTCGAGATGGACCGAATTCGGTACACAAGTCTGTAAATTATAGAAATCTTTTTTGATGTGATAAGCCCCTTACAATGAAATGGTGACAAGCACAATTCATCACAGACCCTCAAAATTGGCAAAATGTTAAAATGTTATAATAATTAATATATTTTTATTAATTCCTCATAGATGATAACATTTGCCTGGATACCTAAAATTTATATTTTAAATGAACATGTATTAGTTTTTACTTTTCTATTTAATGAACATCAGAGACTAAGATCAAGGTAACATTTGCTACTATTAAAAATGGTCCTATAATTTTTGCTTGCTTGGTTCTAGTATTAATTGTGATTTGAGAAAATTTAGTTTATGACATTGGTGCTAACAAGTTTCATCTATATCAAATCATTTCCTCATAAGAACTGACCTTTGCAAAAGCACACTCAGAAAGTTAGGAGGTTTGGAATTAATCCAAATGGCAACTTTTTTCCCCTGTTGATTTGAATTTAAGCATAAAGGCTATATTGTCGTTACAAACTTTTATATATAGTATCAAAGTCTTCAGTTTTTCCAATTCATATGACAGGTACAAAATCTTTTCCCTAAGCAAAGTAAGAATAAGGCTAAAAATAATCCCATACCACATAGTTAGAAAATTCAGTATTGGAAAACATTCCAAAAGAAAATGATTTTTCATTAGGCTATGAATATAATTCTGTAAACTCAAATGTTGCTGTTTCTAAAACATTAATATGAATGAAATGAACAGTCTTTAAGAAATAAAAAAGTCTCATTTATGTTGAAAAATAAGTAATTTTTTATCTGTAATATGTAGGCCAATTAATTGTACATTATTTTCCTAAATATCCTCCTCAGATATTGAGTAAATATAAAACATTGATTTAAGGGGAGAGGGTAGCTCTTCAGAAAACCATCTTCCCTAATGGGGACCATCTTTTAGAAACTCTAAGCATGTGGGCTACATTCCTTTAAGATATAAATGACACCTCTTCGTTATATGTTTTTATATTTCTGGCACTCGGCATTGTGAGTGGTATGTTGTTGGGTTAATAAATGTTTGGCGAAGAGGTAAAAATAAAAGCACAGTGCATTAATAATTTCTGGTTACAAACTATGCAAGTTTTAGAAAAATAGAATATTCTGTTTAAACTAAAGCAGCCATTTTGGCTAAAATGATTAGCCTAATGCAGAGAAACTGCATTGTCATTTCTTTACCTTTACACAAATTAGACATAAAGGCAACCCCTGACTGGGACATGAGCAGGGAGAGATTAGAAGTTAAGGTGCTCTGGGGTCTTTTTGAAGATGGTTACTAGTGGGGAAGAGAGCGATCCTATTGTGAAGGGGTGACAAGATGAAAGAAGCTTCTGTTCACTATCAAGATCAGAAAGAAAATCGAAAAGCAACGGAGAAAGAATATCACAAAATGTTAGGCTTATGTTAAGGGAAAGAGCATAAGAAAGAGCTTCAGGGTACAAAGTAGCCCTTACCTAGGACCATCAAGAATTGGCCTTGCTTACTGAGAACACACACATAATATACACACGCATGCACCCCACGTGCATACATGTACACACATTCCATACATAAATGTGAACAATTCGTGAGCACTTGCTAACATTACATTACATGATGTAAGATTTTAGGTACAGAGATAGAATTGGCACCAGCCATACCCTAATCAATTCACTATCCTGGCATCTTGCTTCTCTCATAAAATATGGGCATAGCATCTCCATTCAACTACACAGAGGTCTCATGTTACTTTCATGTATTGCGAGTCAGGTTAGGGATAGAAATCAAAGTAAAGGGAAGCAATGTGAGGGCTGCAAAACAAATGACAAGATCAATCTTGACTTTCTTTTTAAGTCTAGAAAGAAAAAAAAAAAAAAGCCTTGATCAATCAACACGTATTTATTGAGTGAAAAATCTCATTAAAATCTTAAATGTTAATTTTGACCTGAGAACATTTTTACATTCTTTTAATTAGACTTTTAAGCAAATATATTCTATTTGTGAGCTCTTATGAGCTAGTATACCATTGATCACCAAGTGTCTTGGTATATGATCTGAATACTTTTAAAAAAAAAATTAAGCTAGAGGAGACCACCATCTTTTATGTTTAATTAAGTATTTGAATTTTCTTAAACAAATCTTTTCTGTATCATAGTTAAGAGTAATAAATGAGCTTTACAAACCCCAGAAGAAGCTGAGAAGGAAATTGAAGCAACCTATTCTTGAGTCATTTTCTTTTTGTAATCCAGTTACATCTTAATTATTTTAAACTACTTTGGAAGTTAAATTTTCTCTTATAAGCACTAGCACCCTAATGAGAGAGACATTTATAAATAAATAGACATTTTTGTGACTTGAGACAGTTAATTAAGTTTCCAAAGACATTTAACAGGTAGGAAATTATTTAGCCATTGAAATGATTGGACTTACTCTCTTTGGGCTGTTTTATTCTCAAAATAAGTAGGACCTCCACCAACAGTAAGCTAATATAGACCATGCTTTGGTCCTTTTAAAGCCTGAATTAGTATGGTGATTCATTTCAGACTTTTTTTTTTTTTTTTAAGATTTTATTTATTTATTTGAGAGAGAGAGAATGAGAGACAGAGAGCATGAGAGGGAGGAGGGTCAGAGGGAGAAGCAGACTCCCTGCTGAGCAGGGAGCCTGATGTGGGACTCGATCCCGGGACTCCAGGACCATGACCTGAGCCGAAGGCAGTCGCTTAACCAACTGAGCCACCCAGGCGCCCTCATTTCAGACTTTAAAACTTATTGTAGTAGATTTAAAAAATTCACAGCCAGTATGGAGGAAAATTTATGGTAAAAGCAAAGGGAAGTTGCCTGGGAGCGGGAAGGGGAGCAACAACCATCAAAAAAGTGATCATCAAAAGATAGGCTGGTATTTGCTGATATGAAGGGTATACTGAGCTTCTAAAAACAGTATAGAAGTGCTGTGTTCCAGTTAACGAGTTAAAATCCTTTCAAAATGTCAGAGAGACAATCTAACGAGGCTTCTCCATTTCTAATTCTACACAGTAACGAGGTTAATCAAACCATGAAGTAACACTGAGAGCTTTCACAATTAATGTTGTAAAATACATAAACCAACAGCTAATTAATCAGCCCTAAGGTCACTATATCACTTGCAGAAAATTAGTAACAGCGAAGATTCATGACAGAGAGAGAGAGATGACAGGTCATGCTCTGTGAGTTTCAATTTTAACTAGCGAAGACTGTCAGAGTTCCATCTAAGCTGCAGTAGTCTCTCTCGCTCTTTCTTTTTTAACAGCAGTAGAAGCTTGACTAGTATTGGAAACAATTATATTTTGAACATATTTAGAAAGTTCAAGTAACTATGTCCCCTGTAGTTTTTAACTATGGGAAGAGAGGAGGAACGTTCAGTTAAATACATGAAACAAGTTTACTAGATGACATTTTTAACCTTTCAAACATTTTAGCGTAAAAATGTCTTACTTGCCTTTTTCATGCATACCAACTTCCAGTTTAACATATGCCCAAGAAAGATGAGAATCAGAAGATAATCATAAGAAATTAACTATATGAAAACATTACTGTAAATCTTTTGTTTTAGATATAGGAACTGAAATTATTATTTGTAAGCCTCATTTTCTTGGGGAGCCCACATTTGAAATCCCAAATAAAAGGAAATAAAGATAATATTCTAAGTATATTACTGTAGTACAAAATGATTTTGAATTTCTTTCAACGGTTAAGGAAAATGAATGAGCAACAATAAATAAAACATCGATGTTTATGAGACCTTGTTAAAGGAAAAAGTAAAGAAATCAGTGATTCTAGGGAAAAGAGATTCTGGGTCAACAGAAATAATAAAAAATCTAAGCCATTACAGTATTGGGGGGTTATGTGTCCAAAGAGATAATTACCTCTTTGAAACAGGAAAAAGAAAAATAGATAAGTAAAATGCACATTCAGTTTGTAGTTTGGGGAATGATTTTTTGGTTTGTTAGGTGATAGAATTGCATTTAGAAATTAGGTGTATTCTATCATCAAAATTAAGTATGGCTTTCTAATCATTTGTAATTTTAAAAGTTTTTTCAAAAAAATGGATCAAACTCTACACACTGTCTTGTTTTTTTTTTTTTAATTTTATTTATTTATTTGAGAGAGGGAGACAGAGATAGCGAAAGAGAGCACAAGCGGGGAGGAGAGGGAGAAGCAGGCTTCCTGCCGAGCAGGGAGCCTGATGCGGGGCTGGATCTGGGGCTCGATCCCAGGACGCTGGGATCATGACCTGAGCAGAAGGCAGACGCTTAACCAACTGAGCCACCCAGGCGCCCCTCTACACACTGTCTTGTACCTTGATTTTCCCCACTTATATATCTCTTGGGACACATCCCATATTAGTGTATACAGATCTACTTTTTGAAAACAAAATCATATCCTTTTCCATATGGATATAGCACAATTTATTTAACCACTACAGCATGTATGAGCATTTCTTCCATATATACAAATACCAGTCATTTTAGGTTCTCAAAATAAGTGATAAATCTGTTTTAAAATAAAAATTACTCCCTTTGATAAATATTTTTGCATTAAATATTAAAGCAATACAAATAGCAAAATTAAAAAAAAATACAAGAAGAGAGAAAATGCCCATGGTATCCAATCACAGAGAATGGTTATTAAGATTAGGGGAATACTGCTTATAGCATCTCTCTTGGAATATACATAACTAAAGGAGAGATAGCTAGGGAAGAATAATTGTAGTAAAATAGGATGATACTATATTTTTAACATTTAAATTAAATTTGTTGTACTTAAACCAAAAACAAGATAAAGAATTTGAGGAGAAATTGAAGAAATTGTTAAGGTGCAGATAAATGTGTTTTTTCCTCATATAAAATGTATTCTTAAAAGGTCATTCTCAGATTAAAAATATTATAAAAATATTAAGGGAAGTAATGTTTAACTATAGTTTTCAAAATAGATAAGGTTTATGATTCCCTAAAGTGAAAGATAAGTATAATGGTACTCATACATTCCTAGCTCTCCTCTATCCATAACCTATTCTTTTATTATTATTATATAAACAATTGACAAGTTTTCACCCATTTTTGTTCTATTTTGTAATTGTAATAAACATTTTGTAGGGACTTAATTATCTGATGAAATCATTCAATATGCACCACCGATCCTTTTATTATACATTTTCATTCTTTAGGCCCTAATTTGAATTCATCGTTTGGAAGCCCATTTTTTATTGTTAAGTAGTGTTTTGCGGGGTGCCTGGGTGGCTCAGTCGTTAAGCGTCTGCCTTCGGCTCAGGTCATGGTCCCAGGGTCCTGGGATCGAGCCCCGCATCGGGCTCCCTGCTCGGTGGGAAGCCTGCTTCTCCCTATCCCACTCCCCCTGCTTGTGTTCCCTCTCTCGTTGTCTCTCTCTGTCAAATAAATAAATAAAATCTTAAAAAAAAAAAAAGTAGTGTTTTGCAATGTTGTACTATAAATAATCCTACTTTAGGGGAAACCCCCAAGTTGCAGCATGTGTGGGCAAGCGAATCCAGCACTATAGTTAATTTCTCAGTAGCTGGTGAAAATTGCAATGAAATTGATTAAAAAATATAAAAATATTTAAGATTGATTATTAAATATGTATTTGTAAGAGTTAAAAATCTTAAAGGAGAAAATACCTGTAAAATCTTAATGGAGAAAGTACTAGTAATTCACAACTCCCTCTTCTCATCCACTTACCACTTCTGTTTTTTGCTTTCCTAGCTGATCTATCTATCTGTCTATCTATCTATCTATCTATCTATCTATCTACATATCGATCCATCCATCCATTCATCCATCCATCCATCCATCCATCCATCTAATCTGTTGATATGGGGTAAAATGCTTGTTTGGTGTGGCTTTTTTAATTATAAAAAGAATTCTAGTTTTCAATGACTATAATTCTGCTCATCCTTCCTACTTTGAGTACTTCTTTTTGATAGAACAGGGAAGAGACAATGATGGAAAAAAATAATAGAATGTGATTTAAACAGTATTGCCCCTCCACAACAGACATAACCTGGGCCAAAACATAATTATGTCAAAGGCTGAAGCTGAATTGTCTGTGTATGTTGTTTTGGTTTTCCTGTCTAATGTCCAGCAGTAGTTGCTTTCATACATTCAGTTAGAATGTTATGCCAAAAAAATTCTTATGGAACATTACTAAAATGAAGCTAAAATCCTTAATAAACTTGCAGGACTCTTTTGTATAAAGCTCAGATGGTGTTGCACAAATGTCCCCCCTATCCAGATAAACTCTTTTATCCTTATATATGTCTTGGAGTTCAGATATATATGCTCCCACCCCCCGAAAACACACACAAACACTCCATCCCACTGTATAAATAAATCAGAGATGAAGTGAATCTATCTTATTAGAAAGAGTAAAAACAGTTTTCTTTGGTTCCTATTCACCTATATAATGTGATTCCTTGAAGAATAAGATCTTAATTATTATGATTTATTCAGCATAGGAGTTCAAAGTTGTGCATTTTACATTTTGATTTGAAGATTCAAAAAGCCCTTTGCTATGAAAAAAAAAAGCCATTTCTATGATTACTTTATGAAATACAGTTCACTTGAAAATTGAGTGTATATAGCAAGTAAATTTTGACTTTAAAAAGTGAGACTACCTTGCTTTCTAAACTCGTTTTTTTTAACATTTGATCCCATCTTTTCCTCCTTTCCACAGCTTTAATAAAATGGGAGATGAATGAAAAATGTTTTTGGGCCTGATTATAAAACAGTGAGCATTTCCTGTATGGGCACATGCGCATATGAATTACCGCGGAAATGGATCTTTGATTACTCCTATAGCTTTATGCAAGTTATGATTTGTGATATCAGTGAGGACCAGAAATCATTTTCAATATTTTCATTGCAGCACAGAGCAAGCCTCCTATGGAAAAACAAGTTAAGTGTTGTGCTAGCTGGTTGCTCTCCCTATCATTACAGAGCACTTTAGGAGGTCCCCTTGTATTCATTTCAGCTGTATGGTTTAATTTAAAAGTAATTCCAAGCATTTAACACGCTTCCTTCATTTTAAAGAGTACTTCTTAAAAATGAAAAGGATTCAATCACTTTTTGGAGACAGGCAGAGGGTACAATATAAATGTTAAGTCCCATCAGTGCAGGTCTGATGGTTTCTGATTTAAATAGTTTTTATTAAATATGAAATGTCCAAATTACCTAATCATTGTCTCCTGTAAGATAAACACAGTTTTCCCAGGCCTTTCTCCAGAGTCTTATCTCAGAGCTGCAGGATGTCAGTTGATAATGTTGCCTTCATGTTAGACAAGCAGACAAAATAATTTGATTGTACTGCTTGCCATGTTGTTCTAAGCAGTTCTTTAAGAACTAAAACCACTTTGTTTCTGGTGGCATGACAAAGCCCATTACTTTCATTTTTTTGAACTCCTTAAAAAGCTTCAACATCAATAAGACTGCTTTCAGAGCACACTGGTATAATGTGTTTAGTCTTGTCTCATCTATCCATCCAGAGGTAGACATAAAACAAAAGTTAGGATAGTAGGAAAAATGTTTTTCATGCTGCAAAACATGGTAAAATTACAGGTAATTACTTTTTAAACTGACAATCACTGAATTGAGTGTTTAAAGCTAAATTTTAAATAAATTATTCAAAAACCTATAAACCTATATCCAAATGCTAGGCCGTAACTTCTGTACTGTTTGAATAATATTTTGCAATGATCACACAAAGAAAGACCATGAAAAAATGATCAAAATGATCTTTACCATTATTTTCTAGGAGTAAGAGTAAAATATTTTAATTAAAAAATGTTAAATGATAAGTCTTCTAATTATTTTACACTCGTGAGAGAGAGGCATAGGAAACGTAAAAATCACTTTAATATAATGAGAACTTTACTCCAAATAGGAGGGTAGGCTGAGGGATTGGGTATTTCTAAAGGATAAGCTTGAAAAAAAAAACAAAACAGATCCTTGCAAAAACAGATTTAAAATCAAAGCTTAAGGTGAATGGACACCCACTTTGTGACCTTATATAACACACATACATTTTAAGTCCAGTTTCCTTATTTATAAAATAAGAATAGAGTAATAGCTACGTGAAATTAGAACATCTAATCAACTGGCTCTGGCCTGATACTGATTGAAAGAAATCTACACAGTCTCTGACCTAAGGTTGCTTACATTCTGGTCCCGAAAGCAAAAACCATAATCAAGTCAATGTACACATAAATATAAAATTGGGGGTGCCTGGGTGGCTCAGTTGGTTGGGCGACTGCCTTCGGCTCAGGTCATGATCCTGGAGTCCCGGGATCGAGTCCCGCATCGGGCTCCCTGCTCGGCAGGGAGTCTGCTTCTTCCTCTGATCCTCCCCGCTCTCATGTGCTCTCTCTCTCTCTCTCTCTCATTCTCTCTCTCAAATAAATAAATAAAATCTTTAAAAAAAAAATAAATAAATATAAAATTGGGACTATAGTAAGTATTATGAAGAAGAGCGGCATAGAATTGTGAAACCTCCAGCTTTGCTTTTCTTTTTCAGGATTGCTTTGGCTATCTGTAGTCTTTTGTGGTTCCATACAAATTTTAGGGTTGTTTGTTCTAGTTCTGTGAAGAATGCTGTTGGTATTTTGATATGGATTTCATTAAGTCTAAGATTGCTTTGGGTATAGACCTTTTAACAATATTTGTTCTTCCAATCCATGAGCATGGAATGTCTTCCCATTTCTTTGTATAATCTTCAATTTCTTTCATCAATGTTTTATAGTTTTCAGAGTATAGGATTTTTCACCTCTTTGGTTAGGTTTATTCCTAGGTATCTTATTATTTTTGGTGCAATTGTAAATGGAATTGTTTTCTTAATTTCTCTTTCTGCTGCTTCATTATTAGTGGATGGAACAGATTTCTGCACATTGATTTTGTATCCTGCAACTTTACTGAACTCATTTATCAGTTCCAGCAGTTTTTGGTGGAATCCTTCCAGTTTTCTATATACAATATCGTGTCATCTACAAGTAGTGAAGATTTTACTCCTTCCTTACTGATTTGGATGCCTTTTATTTGTTTTTGTTGTCTGATTGCTGTGGCTTGGACTTCCAGTACAATATTGAATAAAAGATTCCAGACTTCAAGTTGTATTACAAAGCTGTAATGATCAAAACAGTATGGTACTGGCATAAAAATAGACATGTAGATCAATAGAACAGAATAGAAAACCCAGAAATAAACCCACAATTATATGGTTGTTCCAGTTTTAATATATGTGCTGCTGAAGCGAACACTTTATGGTCAATTAATCTTCAGTAAAACAGGAAAGGATGGGAAAAAGACAGTCTCCTCAACAATGGTATTGGGAAAACCGGACAGCTACATGCAAAAGAATGAAACCGGACCACTTTCTTTCACCATACACTAAAATAAACCCAAAATAGATTAAAGACCTAAATGTGAGACCTGGAGCCATAAAAATCTTACAAGAGAGCACAGGTAGTAATGTCTCTGACATCAGCTGTAGCAACATCTTTCTATATATGTCTCCTGA
This sequence comes from Phoca vitulina, assembly GCF_004348235.1. NCBI lineage: Eukaryota > Metazoa > Chordata > Mammalia > Carnivora > Phocidae > Phoca > Phoca vitulina. The sequence goes on from NW_022589709.1 coordinate 9,294,478, forward strand.
GGCAAGGGAAACAAAAGCAAAAATAAACTATTGGGACTACACCAAAATAAAAAACTTCTGCACAGCAAAGGAAATAATCAACAAAACTAAAAGGCAACCTATGGAATGGGAGAAGGTATTTGCAAATGACATATCCAAAAAAGGGTTAGTCTCCAAAATATATAAAGAACTTATGAAACTCAACCCCAAAAAAACCCTAATAATCCAATTACAAAATGGACAGAAGACATGAACAGACCTTTCTCCAAAGAAGACATCCAGAGGGCCAACAGACACAGGAAAAGATGCTCAACATCACTCATCATAAGGGAAATGCAAATCAAAACTGTACTGAGATATCACCTCACACCTGTCAGAATGGCTAAAATAAAAAACACAAGAAACAACAAGTGTTGGTGAGGATGCAGAGAAAAAGGAACCCTCTTGCACTATGCAAACTGCTGCAGCCACTGTGGAAAACAGTATGAAAAAGTTAAAAATGGAACTAACCCATGATCTAGTAATTGCCCAAGTGGGTATTTACAAAAAATACAAAACACTAATTCAAAGGCATACATACACCCCTGTGTTTACTGCAGCATTATTTACAATAGCCAAATTATTAAAGTAGCCCAAGTGTCCATCAACAGATGAATGGATAAGTAGGTATACACACACACATACATGTGTGTGCATCCACGCACAACAGAATATTATTCGGCTATAAAAAAGAATGAGTTCTTGTGATTTGCACCAACATGCATGGGCCTAGATCGTATAATGCTAAGCAAAGTAAATCAGAGAAAGACAAATACCATACGATTTCATTCATATGTGTAATTTAAGAAACAAAACAAATGAACAAGGGAAAAAAAAGAGAAAGAGACAAACCAAGAAACAGACTTAACCATAGAGAACAAACTGATGGTTAACAGAGGGGAGGTGGGTAGAGGGATGGGTGAAATAGGTGATGGGGATTAGGGAGTGCACTCATTGTGATGAGCATGGGGTGATGTATGGAATTCTTGAATCACTATATTGTACACCTGAAATTAATATAACACTGTATGCTAACTGTACTGAAATTAAAATAAAGAAAGAGCTGCATGGTTCCATGACAGTTTGTATTAAGGACAGTTTAAAGTACTTAGGGAAGTTAGAAAAGATTTGTATGAGGACAAAGATGTGCTGCAGTTTGAAGGAATGAACTGATAAATAAAGAAGGGAAGAACATTCTGTGCAGAGGGACTTGATATGTAAAGATACAATGTCAAGGAGGCCTGAAGGAAGAACTAGTAGTATAATAAAGAAGGAAAAACATGGTGGGAAGTGAGGTTTAAAAAAGGGAGACACCCAGTGCTTTGGAGGACACTGTAAGGATTTTTGTCCTTATTCCCCTTATTCCCTGAGGGAATCCTTTGAAAGGATTTAGGAAGAAAGATGATTTCCAATCTGCTCTTCAAAGAGACCATTCTGAGCCACGATGGAGGTTCTGGGATTGAAAATGTGTGTAAATTTTCAAATGCTCCCAGTGCTAGTTGGGCAATACTGGTTGTCCTTATCTTTATTATGACCACATTCTGAAGAGAATGTTACCTTTTTCTTTTTCATTTCATTTATTTATTGTTATGTTTTTAAGAACTAGGGATAGGACTAATATATATGTGATTATAATACAGAGTAGTAAATAGATGCAAATTTATTGGCACAATGAAATTGTAGGACAAATTTTTCAACAAAAGGTCCAAAAGGTCCATACTTAAAATTCTTAGATTTTAAGTATGAATATTCTTTCCAAGGAAAAACAATTCTTATACTCTAACATGATAATAATTCTACTCTTATTAATTATAAAAATACATTATGGAAAAGTAGTTATAAAATAATATGTTTAAATGAATGCATTTATAATTGAAATTATAGAAAAGTGATACATTAATGCCCGGGTTTTATTACTTAATCTCTTTTTTATTATTATTACTTAATCTTTTTAAGTTACATAGACTGATAATATTCAGTAACTCCAAAACAAACAAACAAACGAACAAAACCACACACTAATATCTATAGCCTCCAATTCAGGAAACAATGGGAGAATGATTATGATAGAAATACCTGCTCATTTGGGCTCTCCTTTAGGAGAAATTGCCATTCCCACCACCAAGTAACTATAAACTTGGGCAAGTTACTTAGCTTCTATGTGATGCAGAACGTTCATCTGCAAAATGAAGGTGCTGATTGGAATGGCTACTAAGATCCTCTAACATGGTGCCTTTAGATACCCTTTAATTTGTGATTATGAAAAGACTCTCAATGAACTGCTGTTGGGAGCCCGCCATCAAAACCATCTTCTTTTGTTCATCTGAGTATCAATATTATAAAATAGCACTTTGGGAAAATTGCCAAAAACTGTATCATAATGAATATGTCTGTTTATTCCCTCATTATCAGTTATCAAAGTTTGAATTTTTCAAGGTATATCCAGTGTATTTTATCACCACAAAATTCTATCTTCCATCAAATTAAAATCACCAAGAATAATTGCATTATTTTTTCACACTACTATTGATATATGATTTTTTAAAAATATGAATTGATGTGCACATCTGGTTAAAAGATGTTTCCCCTGCTTTGTCTCTAAGTACTTGACTAACTTCTTAATTCTGAGGGATCAACACTAATTTCCAGTGTTTACCAGCAATCATAGATGACTAGCAGTTAAAAAGCCATCAGCCCTGTCACATTTTTCAAAGAACATAATCCCTTTCCAGATGGCCCTTCATTTGGTTAATGGAGAGCCTAAGGGGATAAAAATGTCACCTGTTGTAGCTAGTCAACAGTATTAATAAAAACACAAAAATAGACCATTCATGCAATGGCAACAACCCAAAAACAGATTTATGAGTTCCTTTACTGAGTTCATTTGCAATGATCATAGTTTTAGCATTCTAAAGTTTCCAGTTCCTCTCTGAATGTTCCAATGCTAGTTCCAAAAAGCACCAAAAGATATTAGAAAATAAAAAGTTATTTTCGAAAGCTAAGAAAAATTTAAACATTGGTACCGCATAAAACAAGTAAATAGTTTTTAAATATATTTCTCATGTGAAAGAGAATAATAAGGTAAAGAAACATCCATACTTGTTTTTTGAAACTCTGGTAAGATGTGGGCAACTACCATTTCTAATTCATCTCTACTAAATTACATTTTACAAACTAAGCTAATACAACCCAAATGCTGTTTTTCAAAAGGCTCTTTTCCTTTTCCTCATCTCTAATTTTATACAAAAGATGCCTTCTGTCTGCAGTATATTCTCTACCTGCTTAAGTCTGACTGACCATTCAAATTCCAATTCACAATACCCATCTTTAAATTTCCATTATTTGTATCCTTATTTCGAGTGACTAACAAGGTCACAGGTGCTCAAAAATGAAATGCATGAATGGCTAACCACTGCAAGGAGATTTTTCTGAAGTCATCTTTTCAAGTCACCCCCTGAGATTATGTTACAGAAGATGTTGAATCTAATTTAGAGGTTAATCCAAAATCATAAGTGTATTAGTTAAATTCTTACTAAGTCATTTGCTTTTAATTTGTATGGAAAATTTATATCTTAGTTACTATGCAATAGAGAAATGTAGCAAGACAATATACATTTAAAAAGTTTACTAGAGTCTATTTTTTGTTTCTTTTTTATTTGTTGTTTGTTTTGTTTCTCAAATTCCACATGAGAATGAAATCAAATGGTATTTGTTTTTCTTTGTTCTTATTTCACTTAGCATTATACCCTCTAGATCCATCCATGTTGTTGCAAATGGCAAGATCTTATTCTTTTTTTATGACTGAGTAATATTCCATTGTGTATATATAACACATCTTCTTTACCCATTCATCTATGGATGGATACTTAGGTTGCTTCCATATCTTGGTTATTGTAAATAATGCTGCAATAAACATATGGGCGCATACATCTTTTTGAATTAGTGTTTTCATTTTCTTTGGGTAAATATCCAGTAGTGGAATTACTGAGTCATATGGTAGTAATTCTATTTTTAATTTTTTGAGGAACCTCAGTACTGTTTTCCACAGTGGCTACACCAATTTTCATTCCCATCAACAGTGCATGAGAGTTTCTTTTTTTCCACATCCTCACCAACACTTTTTATTTCTTGTCTTTTTTTGGTAATAACCATTCAGTCAGGTATAAAGTGACATCTCACTGTGGTTTTGATTTATATTTCCCTGATGATTAGTGATGTTGAGCATCTTTCCATGTATCTGTGGCCATTTATATGTCTTGTTTGGAAAAAAAGTTTTATTCAGGTCCTTGGCCCATTTTAAAATTGGATGATTTGTTTTTTGTTTTTTGGTGTTGAGTTGTATAAGTTCTTTACATATTTTGGATATTAATCCCTTATTGGACGTATCATTTGCAAATAGCTTTTCCCATGCATTAGGTTGCCTTGTCATTTTGTTGATGGTTTTATTCACTGTGCAAAAGCTTTTTATTTTGGTATGGTCTCAATAGTTTAATTTTTTTTTATTCCCTTTACCTAAGGAGACATATCTAGAAAAATGTTTCTATGACTCATATCAAATAAATTACTCTCCATGTGCTTTTCTAGGAGTTTTATGGTTTCAGATCTCACATTTAGGTCTTTAATCCATTTTGAGTTTATTTTTGTGTATGGTATGAAAACAACAACAACAAAATAGACTCTGAAATACAGAGAACAAACCTAGTGTTTGTCAGAGGGGAGGTCACCAGGGGGAATGGGTGAAATAGATAAAGGGGATAGTAGGCTTATTGTGATGAGCACTGAGTAATGTATAGATTTGTTGAATTATTATATTGCACACCTGAATCTAACACTGTATGTTCATTATACTTCATTAAAAAAAAATCCACTAGAAATAAAACAAGCCAGGCCTGTTAGCTTATTTTACCTTATTTTTGTTGTTTCAGTGAAGTAAAACCAAGACACAAACATTCCGTAATTTCCTTTTTTATGGCATAAAAACATTCCAAAATGATACTTTATGTATTTTAAATCATCAAAATTTTTACTTTTCTAGTTTTCTAGTGTGCTATACTTTTTCTTCTTAAAAGTTATAGAGTATATTGAAAGCAAATGTCAACAATATGCATTCATAATATCATTATATACCCTTAAGGGATATGGTAAAAGTTCAACAAGTCTCCATAGTTCATTGAACAAGTCACTAACAAAGAGGTAAAATAGCATTTTTCTTCCAGGTCTAATTATGATGCCAGTGTCCATTCAACTACCTTTAATTATCAAGAAGGGGCATAATTAATAGTGGGAGGTCTTCCCACCAATAGCTGCACACATAAAGTAAAACTACAAGATGAGAAACTGGTTTAGATAGTCACACAATTAAATTTACTGTGAATTGAAATACTGCTTCATGAGTTTATTGCTTTGGTTTTTTCTTTCTTTTTTTTTTAAGATTTTATTTATTTGCGAGAGAGAGAATGAGAGACAGAGAGCATGAGAGGGAGGAGGGTCAGAGGGAGAAGCAGACTCCCTGCTGAGCAGGGAGCCCGATGTGGGACTCGATCCCGGCACTCCAGGATCATGACCTGAGCCGAAGGCAGTCGCTTAACCAACTGAGCCACCCAGGTGCCCTATTGCTTTGGTTTTGATATTTGCCTAAAAATATGTAAGAAAGCTTTCAGGGATAATTTTAAAATTAATTATAACAATAAGAACTTTGGAAAAGATGTAAAATTCTCTTAAACGTAGTAAGATTCCTAATCTAGCATTATACAGGAAGGAACATGTCCTTCAGTTGGAGTGAAACAGAACAAAACAAAACAAACAGTCTTGATGTTAGTATTTTATTTTGTGAAATCTTAGAAACAGTATTTCAGAGTAACTAACTAAGTGCCTTGGCCAAATTCCTCATTGCATTCTTAGCAAATTTAATAAAAAAAATTTCAGATAGTAATATTTAATCAGTTTTCTAGAAGTCTTTGTTTTAGGCCCTGTAGCACATGAAAATGATTATACATCTCATATTGAGTACTTATATTTTTCTACTTTTCTCTAAAATCAAAAAGTAAAAACTAAAGCTTCAAAAACATACAAAAGACACATATATAAAAAAAGAAAAGAAAAATCTTTATAAAAGATCAAGTAAAATATCCCACAAAAACAACTGAAGACAGCAACAACATTACAGAGAATTTATGTGTCTATAACTGGATGTTCATTTGGGAATCTCTCTTCTACTTTGAGTTGACAGAGAAATCACGCTACCTGATAACAGCCCTGGATGTCATACTTTGATTTTTTTCTGTATACAGCTCAGTAGCCAACATTTAAGCTTTAAAGAAAGGATTAATGACTAAAATTGCTAGGTTCAGGAATCATTAGCAGGAATAGGAATAATGGCTTTTTATCAGTTCTGAAATCCCTGACAGAAAGGAAACCACCACTACAAAAGAATATTTAAGGTACACCTCTACAAGATAGTATTTCTAAATTTATGAGATTTTTTCATATTATTTAAATAATACATTATCAATATTGTCCCAGAAAGTCATATAAAATTTGGTTAAAGCCTCATTACTTAATTTTATCTTTTAGTTTGAAATCCACTGGGGCCACTGTACTGTTTGACATTTTAGAATTGCTCCTTACACCAGTTTCAATTCACTGTTTCCAACAGGTGCTTTTTGTCTGCAGCTACTGTACCTTATGGCAAACAAACTGGAAGAAAAGATCCCAACCAGAAAGATATATATACTTCAGAGTTTACAAAACAAATAAGCAAAGAAGTCCATCTATCACATATTCCCAAACACTTTTGGCAATAATCTCTAAAGGAATCAGTTAAAGAAGTAGATATATTCCCTCTTAATAGAGGGCTGAATGATAAAATGCTTTAGGTAGAATTTGAGTCTAACTAAATATTAGTTGTTCTAACTGCGTTATAAAATGGAAGTTATAATTTCTAAACACCAAGGCCTATTATAAAGTTTGCATGAGATGAATCGTTGAAAGTATTCAGCACATTATTTGGGAAATAACAAATCCTTGATGAATGTTATATAATAATTATATTAAAATACATGGGAAATAATTAATTATGAAGAGCCTGCCTCCACTAATAATACATTAGAGTAAGTATAAGTACTTTAAGTTTTAGTTACATGTATAAATGTCTCTTCAAGTCATGGGATATAGAATTCTCCTTTTTCACCTAAATTGGCTATATAAAATAATTTTCTTATCTACCAGCTGTGATCATCATTTTTTAGAGAGGGAAAAAAAAAACTAGAATGGTATTTGCTTTCCTAACAAGACAACTATTGCATTGATAAAGGTACATTTGGAATTCTTAATCTCAGGAAACAAACTGAGGGTTGCTGGAGTGGTGGGGGTGGGAGGGATGGGGTGGCTGGGTGATAGACATTGGGGAAGGTATGTGCTATGGTGAGCGCTGTGAATTGTGTAAGACTGTTGAATCACAGACCTGTACCTCTGAAACAAATAATACATTATATGTTAAAAAAAAAAAAAAAAAAAAAAAGAAGATAGCAGGAGGGGAAGAATGAAGGGGGGGGAAATCGGAGAGGGGACCAACCATGAGCGACTATGGACTCTGAGAAACAAACTGAGGGTTCTAGAAGGGGGTGGGGGGATGGGTTAGCCTGGTGATGGGTATTAAAGAGGGCACGTTCTGCATGGAGCACTGGGTGTTATATGCAAACAATGAATCATGGAACACTACATCAAAAGCTAATGATGTAATGTATGGTGATCAACATAACATAATTAAAAAAATAAATAAAATAGGAAATAAAAAATAACTATTCCCTTCTCATTTTTATGAATACACTAGTCTCATTAGGTATGTACTATTGTATTTCTTTGAATAATTCAGGGACTAACAAAAGAACATCTGTGAATCAAAGTACTACCACTTAAAATTTAAATTCGCAGAAATGAGTTAAAACAGCATATTAACTACCACCAATATCATAGAATTAGCCAATTATGAAAATGATCATCCTCGTTTAACAAAGTCAATTGGAGATATTACAAGGATGTTGTCCAAGGTCACTGTGACTGACAAGTGAAATGTACAGTCTGCTTTTTTGATTCAATTTTGTTGCTAATTGATACATTTCAATGGATAATACAGTAACTACCTGGTACTAGACTTAATTTCTTAAATGCTTTGAAAGAATATTTCAGGGGCGCCTGGGTGGCTCAGTTGTTAAGCGTCTGCCCTTGGCTCAGGTCATGATCCCAGGGTCCTGGGATCGAGCCCCACATCAGGCTCCCTGCTCAGCGGGAAGCCTGCTTCTCCCTCTCCCACTCCCCCTGCTTGTGTTCCTGCTCTCGCTGTGTCTCTCCCTGTCAAATAAATAAAATCTTTAAAAAAAAAAAAGAAAGAATATTTCAAACACTTTACAAACACTTAATTATTTGTCTATTTTTCATATTTTTTTCAACACTGTAATTTACCTATGTTTGGAAACTGCATTTGCCTTGTTTACTGCTCTATACAAGGCAATAATGCCGGGGATGCAGTAGGTGGTCTGTAAATATCTGTTAATAGACAAATCAGTCTTGGAACATGAAGCAAGACTAAGCAGCTGCTTCTGTAACACTGAGTTTGGAGTTTTTTGAAGACCTAAAAAAATTCCCTTAAAAAAAACCTTTATTGAGTATGTACAGAGAAATGCGCTAGTTACAATGGGGGATGTAGACTATGAATTGAAGTTTATACTTTGCCCCCAGGAGTTTACAATACAGTAGGTGAACTAACAAACAATAGTAAATTACACATACATTATGAGAAGTAAAAATAAGTACTAAGGGCATAAAAATCAGTAGTGATTAGAATAATCAAGAATAGTTCTGGAAGATTAAGTAAATGGGTGTGTCAGTGGTGATAAAGTTGTGCAGACAAAAACTTAATGGAAGCAAGATCAACTTGATGTGGTCCCAGACTGGATGTACAGGCAAGAAAAGTTGAAAGAGAGAGGTGATACCAGACTGGATGGAGGGAGGGAGAGGGAGAGAAAATGAGAATGACAGCAAAGATAATTATGTTTTTAGGGAAAAGAATGAGTAAGAAAAGGGATGCAAAAGGAGAAGCTGGTTTGAATGCAAATGGTAAATGATGCATTTAAGATAACATGTTAGGGTTATTTTCTAGGATCCTGTTTTAGCTAAGTGCATTAGTAACAATTTTGCTGCTATAATATAAAGTGGTTTAGGGGAACATTGAGGAATGTGTAGGTAAAAGGCTAGATAATTGAGATTTATTTTAGTGAAGAGTAAGCTTTCATATTAGTACCATGCAGAATGTGATGCTGTTAAGTTCATTATAGTGTTGCCAGTTATCTGATAATTTACTGGTAAATGTGACAATTTGACCTACATTTAATAGTAAGTGATAAATCTTAAGTAGGTGATAATTTTGCTCCCTTATGTCAATATTTGAATATATCATGAAGTGTATGTTTAAGTACTGACACATTACAAAATTGTAGGTTAGCTCCTACTATGCTCCAGGCACTTACTAGGGGCAGAGCAAAGTCAGGAGTAAAATTAAGTTTACAATTTGAGGGAGAAGTAGGTACATATTTAATACAGTGCAATCCAATATTTTAAGTGCTTCACCACTGATATAAACAAATTACCTGGACTGGACAGAGGACAGAGTGGCATTTCTCCTGGATTGAAGGAGGATTCAGAAATCTCCAGAAAGGAGATTTCACTTGAAATGTGCCTTAAGCAAAGACCAGTGTTACAACAAACAGAAAAAATAAAAAGGCAAGGAGAATAAAATTGGGGGAGGAGAGTATAGAAAGATCATGAATAAATATCAGAAGAATTAACATATATCATTTGTTTTATGAATGGTATATATCACAAAAGAGCTTAAATATTAGAAATAGAAAAGTTGGAAGGGAAAAGAGATTCCAGCTGAGCTTTGCACTGCATTGTACATTGTGCTTCTCAATAGGTAAAAGTGAATTATTGAGTAGAAAGGGATAAATAGTAATAGCAACCCTTGGACTTCTGGTAAGCAATAGAAAAAATGCTTACCTCTTTGTGCCTAAGCAGTAGATTCCACCAGTCTGGATATCAGTGTGGGGCTTTTCCAGAAAAAGGGTCATGTTCAGAGAGCCTAGATAACTTTGAAATTAAATTTGGGGTGGTACTTTTAGGGGTACCATATAGCAGAAAGTAGTAAATCAGCATGGTGTTGCAACCTAAAGAACCAATTTTCAAAAAGCAAGTGAAGACATATACAAGGCAATACCCACACATACCTACACATATGTATTTTTATATATACATGTTCACCCATATACATCTATAGACACAGACGTACACACACATATAAATGGACAAAGGTGCATGTTTTATATGCAGATTTATTGTACTCTCTTAAAGTTTCCATAATATTCCATGGCATGGTATAACAAAATGATTTCATTATTTCTTTATGGAGCATTTTTTCCATTTTTTTGGACTTACAATGAATAATATAATAAACATCTTCATACATATAACCTTGCCTACATTGATCTTGTACCTAGTAAATATTCTGCTATTTACTCATTTTTAAAAAAGTCTCATTCTCTCATTCTCTTAGATTTGGTTAGGTATTAATGTTGCTAGCAATTAATAACATCTTTTTCTTTCTAGTACTTATAATTTTAATTCTAAATTTAATACATTTGAAAAGCTATGTAAGGTAAATTTGGGAACAAATGTCTTTGTAATGATAATAATTTTAATAGAAATGCCTTTAGGAATGAATCATTCTGTGTATTTGCTGTAGATTTCTAATAGATGATATTTAACATGAATTAAGAAATATTCCTTCTATTTTAAACTTATTCACTTTCAAAAAATCAAGAATAGCTCTTCAGTATTAATGTGTTTGTATTTTTTATGCATCAAATGAAATGATTGTAAGGTTATTTTTCCTCTTTTTTTCTCTTTAACAGATTGAATTCTATTAATAAAGTTCCAGGTACTGACTCATACCTTAATTCCTGGAATAATCTCTAATTTATATTTGTGTTTTATTAATTTAATATTCTATGATACAAATCTTCCTGATACTTGTATCTGTGTAATTTGTATTTTTACATGAGTGTTTGTATGCTCCTATGCATTTCCTCTGAACTTTATTTCTCTAAAACAAATACAGATTTTTCTATTATTCTATATTCCAGCTTAATAACATGGATATTAAAATTTTCACCTCTACTAATATCTGGCCTTCATACCATTTATGGCATGTACCCATATTTTCTATTTCTAAGTTAGTTTAGGTGACTGATGCATTCTTAAAAATCTGTTAACTTCATTTCTCTCATTTAATCTAGATTGCTAAATTTATTGGTGTGAATTTACACGTTTTTCCCAATTACTTTTTTAAAAAGCAGCATTTATGGTTTTATGATGGCAATATTCCCAAACAAGTTATTCACACTCATGGACTTGTACGGCTCTTCAAAAGCTTTTATTAATTTCCCCTAATGGCACATTAATAATTCACCTAGCTCAGTCGATTAATTTAAGTCAGAAGGCAAATGCTATTTTTTCAAATAAAATATCAATGTTATATTTTGGAGTCAAATCGAAATTTTACTTTTTTTTTTTTAAAGACAAAATAAGAGACGTTAAAAAGACTTGTATTTGCAACCTTGGACCATACTCCAGTTCCTGAGGGATACACATATTCTCCCTTCAAATTAGAAGTATGAAAGAAGAACATTTTGTGAAGCACAGGGGAAAACAATTTGGATGGAGATACAAAAATGTCAGGCTTGATATCATTTCTCGTCCCCTCATCTATAACAGACATTATTAATCAATGAATTCACTAGGTATCCCTGATGTAACCTGTAAGTGATTACCATTAGCAAGAGCAATGGAATCTTACTCTTGGACAGAAAATCAAGAAAGTTAGTTTCAAGATTCTACCGTGATCATGAACATCACTTTAATCTTGGGCAAATGACTCACTTAGAGATTCTTCATCTATAGCAAGAGGCCATTCAAAGTTCCACTGGAATTTGGTGGGTAGTCTCACTGGGCTACTGTAGGAGGCTATGACAAAGCAGTAGAAGCATCAGACATCTAAATAGAATTATCATCACCAAAATTGCATAAAATCTAACTAAGGAATATCCTTCAGATGCTTCTACCACCAGTTCTTCAAGTGTTAATGTGTATTTTTTTTAATTTGTGGAGAGAAAAATGATATATACATGTGAAGGAATTTAAGATGCCCACAGACCTCATCCAAAATCAAATTCGTAGTCAGGCAAGAATGCTAAAAACAACAAAAAACACATAAATAAAGACCCCAATAAGACTGAAGTATATAGGTAAAGTTAGAAGACAAAGCATGACATTATGGCATTATTCTGTCCTAAATTACAAGATATATCAAGTACATTCTCTTTTATTGTAGCTTTTTCTGAATAGCTTTCTTTTATTCCTTGCAGTCCCTGCAGTATTATCACAGGTTCTCTATAATCATAGTATTGTGGCAATCTATGATGATTATAATTTTTACCTGGGATTTCAATATTATGTTTTGATGATTTTCTTATCCTGGTGGAATTTTATAAAATATTTGTTTAAATTGCTTCCTTTTTTTAAGTTTAAAAACTAGAAACAGAAAATAGCTACATTGCAATATCTGGGTTAATATAACATGTAGGTACCATATTCTTTAACATTAACTATTAAAGAATAATAAAGCTCCAGAGGGGGAAAGACTCACCAAAAATAGCTGGGATTTAAAATTATATTTTCAGCCTGTTAATTTATCATATGGAGTAAAAATAAGCCATAGGTAGGAAATGGAAACTCTACCAAATACCTCTGTGTTGCAGTAAACTTAATTATACAGCACACCATAAAATGACAGTAATATTAGAGAGGAAAAGTAGCAATTTCAGAAGTGCAATAACTGCTTTTTACAGGGATAGAAATTACATCAAGCACATATACCTATTCAGTCTAATACTGTTTTCTAGCGAGAGCCAGTGGGATTCACAGTCAAGGGGAGGGAAAGATTTAACTAAGAAATCTGCTTAGTTCAGAAAAGGCTTGCCTACAAAAACCACTGAATGTAAGTGTTTTCATTTGCTAATACATAATAGGTATCTAATATAAAAATTCACATTTAATCTTTAAATGTATGTGTACACATGTAAATGTAATAGCTTCAATCAAAACCATTATTAACGGATGAATTCTTGGCTCTTAAAGGGGCTCTGAAATGCTTTTTATTACGTCTGTTCTATGTGTATATCACCTAGAATAACTTTATGAGGATAGCATCCTATTATGAATTTAATTGAATGAATCTTAATGCTTCTCAAGAGGCTTTTATATAATCATGCCAAAAATCTTTCATTTAAAAATTCAAAAGATTGTTACTGACTTCCTGTTTTAAATTGAAAAGAGTATTATTGACTTTCTGCCTTCTATTATTATTTTCCTTAATTTAAGGGAAATTAACATAATATCTTTCTTGGTGTGTTCGTATTAGGTTTTTTGTTATTGGTTTATTAGTGTACCAATCATGACCTTGCTTGATATCTGTGCCTAAAGGTTTCTATAAAGAAGATTTCTTGCCACACAAACCTTGTTTAGAATGATAGCTCTGCCACGTACTATCCGTGTGACCTCAGGGGAATTCTCTAAAGTTGAATCTATTTCCTCATCTATAAAATTGGTGTATTAATCTCCACAGATTTTATAATTGTTATCCAGAGTAGAAATAATGCATGTACAGTTGTTGCTACATTGCTAAGCAAATAGTAGGTTGATAAAGTACCGATTGCTGTTACTTCTTTTATCGTCATATACATGGTGTGATACACACTTGACAGGAGTTCTAATTTCAGTTTTAAATTTCTCTTTTGACCTTGGGCAAAATCAACGCTTTCAGGGAATTAGTAATATCACTTACGTTCATCAGATTATTGCAAAATCTCCAGATTCTATTAAAACATGTGCCTTGCTACGTTTGTCAGATAATTATTATCTCACATAAAAAATAAATTAAAAGTGGGGCACCTGGGTGGCTCAGTCGGTTAAGCGTCTGCCTTCGGCTCAGGTCATGATCCCAGGGTCCTGGGATCGAGCCCCGCATCGGCCTCCCTGCTCGGTGGGAAGCCTGCTTCTCCCTCTCCCACTCCGCCTGCTTGTGTTCCCTCTCTTGCTGCCTCTCTCTCTGTCAAATAAATAAATAAAATCTTTAAAAAATAAATAAATTAATTAAAAGTGACAGAGTTGTGTTTCAAAAAACAGAAGTATGACTGTGGCATAAAAATATCACAGATTACTAAGTAGAAGTTTTACCTGACTGAAAACATAAAATGCATGCCTTTAAGGCTAAAGGAATTGGAAAGGGGGATTGTTTAAAAGGAAAGTGATTGTTAGAATACCCTAATTTTGTGCTCATGGAGTTAAAAAGAGGAATGGAGGGATAGTTTAGGAGGAATGGGCCCAAAGTTAGCTTTGATAGAACACAGTGAAATGTGTCCTGATAATCCTGATAAGTAGGCATTGGTGAATGGATAAATTCTTCCAGTGTCATTGGCAATAAGTTTTCATCAGCTGGGGCAAAAATTCTATCCCTACTTGTTTGTTAATGCCTAAAATTATTTTATCAGGTGTCCAAGTTTTTTGTTATACAACTAGAGGGTGAAAAAACTCTATGCTTTTTTTTTTTTTTTTTTGCAATTTACAAAGAAATTTAATATGGTAATTGATTAGTCATTGAGAGAAGGGGAAATGTTGCTAAGCTTGAGGAAATCCATCTCTTTACCCCAGTTTGCTAGTTAAATGGAAAATATGGTAGCAATGAAAGTGGAATCTGTTGGTTATTTTATGCTTCATTTACATTGTATAAAACACACATCATAGTTGATTGTCAGCATGAATATGGACTGTGCTTTTCAAAAGCTGCATTCGTCCCCTTTTTATTTTTTTATTTTTTATCTTATTATGTTAATCACAAAAACTTTTTTTAACATATAATGTATTATTTGTTTCAGAGGTGCAGGTCTGTGATTCAACAGTCTTGCACAATTCACAACACTCACCATAGCACATACCCTCCCCAATGTCGATCACCCAGCTGCCCCATCCCTCCCACCCCCCACCACTCCAGCAACCCTCAGTTTGTTTCCTGAGATTAAGAATTCCTCATATCAGTGAGATCATATGATACATGTCTTTCTCTGATTGACTTACTTCGCTCAGCATAATACCCTCCAGTTCTATCCACGTCGTTGCAAATGGCAAGATTTCATTCCATTTGATGGCTGCATATTATTCCATTGCATATATATACCACATCTTCTTTATCCATTCATCTGTCAATGGACATCTTGGCTCTTTCCATAGTTTGGCTATTGTGGACATTGCTGCTATAAACATCAGGGTGCATGTACCCCTTCAGATCCCTACATTTGTATCTTGGGGTAAATACCCAGTAGTGCAATTGCTGGATCATATGGTAGCTCTATTTTCAACTTTTTGAGGAACCTCCATACTGTTTTCCAGAGTGGCTGCACCAGCTTTCATTCCCACCAACAATGGGGGAGGGTTCCCCTTTCTCCGCATCCCCACCAACATCTGTCGTTTCCTGACTTGTTAATTTTAGCCATTCTGACTGGTGTGAGGTGATATCTCATTGAGGTTTTGATTTGGATTTCCCTGATGCCGAGCGATGTTGAGCACTTTTTCATGTGTCTGTTGGCCATTTGGATGTCTTCTTTGGAAAAATGTCTGTTTATGCCTTCTGCCCATTTCTTGATTGGATCATTTGTTCTTTGGGTGTTGAGTTTGATAAGTTCTTTATAGATTTTGGATACTAGCCCTTTATCTGATATGTCATTTGCAAATATCTTCTCCCATTCTGTCAGTTGCCTTTTGGTTTTGTTGACTGTTTCTTTTGCTGTGCAAAAGCTTTTTATCTTGATGAAGTCCCAATAGTTCATTTTTGCCCTTGCTTCCCTTGCCTGTGGCGATGTTTGTAGGAGGTCTTTCAACCATTTGGAGTCTATTTTTGTGTGTGGTGTAAGGAAATGGTCCAGTTTCATTCTTCTGCATGTGGCTGTCCAATTTTCCCCAAACCATTTGTTGAAGAGACTGTCTTTTTTCCATTGGACATTCTTTCCTGCTTTGTCAAAGATTAGTTGACCATAGAGTTGAGGGTCCATTTCTGGGCTCTGTATTCTGTTCCATTGATCTATGTGTCTGTTTTTGTGCCAGTACCATACTGTCTTGATGATGACAGCTTTGTAATAGAGCTTGAGGTCTGGAATTGTGATGCTGCCAGCTTTGCTTTTCTTTTTCAACATTCCTCTGCTATTCGGGGTCTTTTCTGGTTCCATACAAATTTTAGGATTATTTGTTCCATTTCTTTGAAAAAAGTGGATGGTATTTTGATAAGGATTGCATTAAATGTGTAGATTGCTCTAGGTAGCATTGACATCTTCACAATATTTGTTCTTCCAATCCATGAGCATGGAACGTTTTTCCATTTCTTTATGTCTTCCTCAATTTCTTTCATGAGTATTTTATAGTTTTCTGAGTACAGATCCTTTGCCTCTTTGGTTAGATTTATTCCTAGGTATCTTATGGTTTTAGGTGCAATTGTAAATAGGATCGACTCCTTAATTTCTCTTTCTTCTGTCTTGTTGTTGGTTTATAGGAATGCCACTGATTTCTGTGCATTGATTTTATATCCTGCCACTTTACTGAATTCCTGTATGAGTTCTAGCAGTTTTGGGGTGGAGTCTTTTGGGTTTTCCACATAAAGTATTATTTCATCTGCAAAGAGTGAGAGTTTGACTTCTTCTCTACTGATTCGGATGCCTTTTATTTCTTTTTGTTGTCTGATTGCTGAGGCTGGGACTTCTAATACTGTGTTGAACAGAGTGGTGATAGTGGACATCCCTGCCGCATTCCTGACCTTAGGGGGAAAGCTCTCAGTTTTTCCCCATTGAGAATGATTATTTGCTGTGGGTTTTTCATAGATGGCTTTTATGATATTGAGGTACGTACCCTCTATCCCTATACTCTGAAGAGTTTTGATCAAGAAAGGATGCTGTACTTTGTCAAATGCTTTTTCTGCATCTATTGAGAGGATCATATGGTTCTTGTTCTTTCTTTTATTAATGTATTGTATCACATTGATTGATTTGCAGATGTTGAACCAACCTTGCAGCCCAGGGATAAATCCCACTTGGTCGTGGTGAATAATCCTTTTAATGTACTGTTGGATCCTATTGGCTAGTATTTTGGTGAGTATTTTTGCATCCATGTTCATCAAGGATATTGGTCTCTAATTTTCCTTTTTTTTTTTTTTTTTTTTTTAAGATTTTATTTTTTTATTTGAGAGAGAGAGAATGAGAGACAGAGAGCATGAGAGGGAGGAGGGTCAGAGGGAGAAGCAGACTCCCTGCCGAGCAGGGAGCCCGATGCGGGACTCGATCCAGGGACTCCAGGATCATGACCTGAGCCGAAGGCAGTTGCTTAACCAACTGAGCCACCCAGGCGCCCTCTAATTTTCCTTTTTGATGGGGTCTTTGTCTGGTTTTGGGATCAACGTAATGGTGGCCTCATAAAACGAGTTTGGAAGTTTTCCTTCCATTATTATTTTTTGGAATAGTTTCAGAAGAATAGGTATTAATTATTCTTTTAATGTTTGGTAGAATTCCCCTGGGAAGCCATCTGGCCCTGGGCTTTTATTTGTTGGGAGATTTTTGATGACTGCTTCAATTTCCTTAGTGGTTATAGGTCTGTTCAGGTTTTCTATTTCTTCCTGGTTCAGTTTTGGTAGTTGATACATCTCTAGGAATGCATCCATTTCTTCCAGATTATCTAATTTGCTGGCATATAGTTGCTCATAATATGTTCTTATAATTGTTTGTATTTCTTTGGTGTTGGTTGTGATCTCTCTTGTTTCATTCATGATTTTATTTATTTGGGTCATTTCTCTTTTCTTTTTGATAAGTCTGGCCAGGGGTTTATCAATCTTGTTAATTCTTTCAAAGAACCAGCTCCTAGTTTCGCTGATCTGTTCTACTGTTCTTTTAGTTTCTATTTCATTGATTTCTGCTCTGATCTTTATTATTTCTCTTCTCCTGCTGGGTTTAGGCTTTATTTGCTGTTCTTTCTTCAGCTCCTTTAGGTGTAGGGTTAGGTTGTGTATTTGAGACCTTTCTTGTTTCTTGAGAAAGGCTTGTATTGCTTTATACTTTCCTCTTAGGACTGCCTTTGCTGCATCCCAAAGATTTTGAACAGTTTTTCATTTTCGTTCATTTCCATTAATTTTTTTAACTCTAATTTCCTGGTTGACCCATTCATTCTTTAGTAGGATGCTCTTTAGCCACCATGTATTTGAGTTCTTTCCGACTTTCCTCTTGTGATTGAGTTCTAGTTTCAAAGCATTGTGGTCTGAAAATATGCAGGGAATGATCCCAATCTTTTGGTACCAGTTGAGACCTGATTTATGACCTAGGATGTGATCTATTTTGGAGAATGTTCCATGGGCACTAGAGAAGAATGTGTATTCTGTTGCTTTGGGATGGAATGTTCTGAATATATCTGTGAAGTCCATTTGGTCCAGTGTGTCATTTAAAGTCTTTATTTCCTTGTTGATCTTTTGCTTAGATGAGCTGTCCATTTCAGTGAGGGTGATGTTAAAGTCCCCCACTATTATTGTATTGTTGTTGATGTGTTTCTTTGCTTTTGTTATTAATTGGCTTATGTAATTGGCTGCTCCCATGTTAGGGGCATAGATATTTACAATTGTTAGATCTTCTTGTTGGATAGACCCTTTAAGTAGGATATAGTGTCCTTCCTCATCTCTTATTACAGTCTTTGGTTTAAAATCTAACTTGTCTGATATAAGGATTGCCACCCCAGCTTTCTTTTGGTGTCCATTAGAATGGTAAATGGTTTTCCATCCCCTCACTTTCAATCTGGGGTGTCTTTGGGTCTAAAATGAGTCTCTTGCAGACAGCATATCGATGGGTCTTGTTTTTTTATCCAATCTGATAATCTGTGTCTTTTGATTGGGGCATTTTGCCCATTTACATTCAGGGTAACTATTGAAAGATATGAATTTAGTGCCATTGTATTGCCTGTAAGGTGACTGTTACTCTATGTTGTCTGTGTTCCTTTCTGGTCTATGTTACTTTTAGGCTCTCTCTTTGCTTAGAGGACCCCTTTCAATATTTCTTGTAGGGCTGGTTTCATGTTTGCAAATTCCTTTAGTTTTTTTTTTTTGTCCTGGAAGTTTTTATCTCTCCTTCTCCTTCTATTTTCAATGACAGCCTAGCTGGATATAGTATTCTTGGCTGCATATTTTTCTCATTTAGTGCTCTGAATATATCATGCCAGTCCTTTCTGGCCTGCCAGGTCTCTGTGGATAGGTCTGTTGCCAATCTAATGTTTCTACCATTGTAGGTTAGAGATCTCTTGTCCCGAGCTGTTTTCAGGATTTTCTCTTTGTCTCTGAGACTCGTAACTTTTACTATTAGATGTCAGGGTGTTGACCTATTTGTATTTATTTTGAGGGGTGTTCTTTCTGTCTCCTGGATTTTGATGCCTGTTTCCTTCCCCAAATTAGGGAAATTCTCTGCTATAATTTGCTCCAATATACCTTCTGCCCCTCTCTCTCTTTCTTCTTCTTCTGGGATCCCAATTATTCTAATATTGTTTCGTCTTATGGTATCACTTATCTCTCGAATTCTGCCCTCATGATCCAGTAGTTGTTTATCTCTCTTTTTCTCAGTTTCTTTATTTTCCATCATTTGGTCTTCTATATCACTAATTCTTTCTTCTGCCTCATTTGTCCTAGCAGTTAGAGCCTCCATTTTTTATTGAACCTCATTAATAGGCTTTTTGATTTCAACTTGGTTAGATTTTAGTTCTTTTATTTCTCCAGAAAGGGTTTCTCTAATATCTTCCATGCTTTTTTCAAGCCCAGCTAGTATCTTTAAAATCGTCATTCTGAACTCTAGTTCCAACATCTTACTAATGTCCATGTTGATTAAGTCCTGGCAGTCAGTACTGCCTCTTGTTCTTTTTCTTGAGGTGATTTTTTCCATCTTGTCATTTTGTCCAGAGGAGAATAGATGACTGAGAGAACAAACTGTTAACAGGGTAACAACGACCCCAGAAAAATATACACTAAACAAATCAGAAGACACCTTCCAGAAAGTGGTCGCTTTTCTGTTCAGAGAGTTGCTGCTATTATTTTCTTCAATCTCCTGTTGAGTTCGTAGGTGTTCAGAATGGTTTGATCCCTATCTAGCTGAATTCCTGTGACCAGACGAAATTTAGGTCTCCTACTCCTCCACCATCTTGCTCCTCCCACTTTTGAGTATGTTTCAAGGTGATCTGGTAAGCAAGTTCATGTTATCCCTCTGCACATATATATTTATGGCCTGTTTATGTTATGAATAAACTCCCTTCTTCCTTTTTCCCCTCATTCCTTTCTTCCAACCTACTCACTTCACCTGCCTACTCACCTAGTTTCCTTTCTTCCTTCCTACATACTTCCCTGGAGATGGATTTTTCATGTCCTCTCATAGGAAGTATTTATATTTATCTTTGTCTCATGTCTAAGAATGTGAGGACTAAGGATTGCAACCCTAAATTTCTTTATTTTCTCTGGTTGGTAAATTACAGAATATAACCAACAAGTGACATACTGAACAATTTGTAAAATAGAATCAGCCTTCTTCCATAAATCTGAATATGTGTTCCTTAGAGATAACATTTGAAATATTCGCTCATCTCTTAGGTCATTGGCCACACATGCTATATAGCATATGTAATAATGTTAAAGCAGAAATAATAGGATATTCCTCTTGGAAGACTGAAAAGTATGACAGGGCATTTTTAGGATGACTGGGATAATTGGTAATTGGTAATTGCCTACTCTGACAATGTATTAAGCTCTTGATATACGTTAACTCTAACCTTACAGCAACTCTGGGCTGGTAGATGATGGGATCCATCTTATTGAGAAAAAAATGATCATCAAAAAATCAAGGATTAAATCCACATTCAATAGTAATAAACAGTAAGATAAGTATTAAAATGATTTTGTGGTAACTCCAGAGCCAATGGAATCAACTTTTTACCACCTACTTTTAATTTTTCTATCATTATATAAACATTATTTCTGTTTTTTACACCTGTAAGGGTTATTACAAAAATAAGATGAAAAAACTCTGAAGATATATCAATATTTTAGATGTCAAATTATTTTTTAATTTTTTTAAATGGAAATAATAATTTTCACACTTGTAGGAAATAAGTAGTCAATAAGAAGAGGTCAAAGATATTCCGATGTGTTGTCATTCAAAACTTAAGTAGTGCTTTTCAGATTGAAGTAAGCATCTATCACCAGCTGTGTGAGCTCAGGGGAAAAAAATATGTTGCAAGAGTTCATTATTTTTCTCCATTTCTAGCCACTGTCCCGATTCAGGTATAGCAGCACAGATGGTGTTGTGGTAAAGACACATAACACTGTCAGGAGCTGTAACATATGGCACAAATCTGGCATTCCACGTTCCCACAAGTTTCAAGGTTAAGACAGAAACTTGTCATTTTTTTGACATTCAATTAACTTTTTCCTTTGTCTTTACATTAAAATATAAACAGATGTTCCATGAGATATTTTTCCCATAACTAACTCATTCCCATTACTTATTTTTTTTATTTCATTAACATTGAGCTAATGATGTTTTGAATTATTTTAGTGTATCCTGTGTTATATGATCAGTATATTCTTAGAAGTTATTCCATTAGAAATTGAATTATAGTCAAATAGATTAAAGAAGCTTGAAAGAAGGGTCAATGTGTGATGCTTTTGCAGCCAAAGTTATACCTTCCTTCTCATATATGTAATTTTCATACATATGGTTTACTTCACATAAAAATGTGAATATACTTATTTTCATCAGTAAATTACAGATTTGTTTTAAGGTGTATATATATATATGAAGATGTTCTTTCCTGGGAGTATAAATTACAAAATTTCATAGGACTATAATAATCTCAAAAATTACGTGATAAAAAAATTCTACTAAGGATAAAAAAGCAGTAAATACCAGGCAATGAAGGAAAAAATGTGGTATGACATGAAGCACACATAAAAATAAATCTAAAATAACGGGCTCTCCTTCTGGGATTTTTCCTTTGAAATTCAATAACTTATTCATGTTTGCTCTCATAGTCTTCATCTAGATGACCCTTCATCACACAGTACAGAACAATGAGCCATCTTTCAGTGTAAAAAACTAATTAGAGAAATTTAAAATATGTGTATGAGTATAGAGGGTATGTAACTCAACATGTATGCTGAAGGGTATTGATTAGTGTGCTTTCCCATAAAAGGCTGAATAAATTTTCTCTTTTGGATGAGCACCACTGGAGTAGAGGAATAGGATTAAGTTGTTTTCAGAAAGGTGTGTTTGGATTTCCAAAACATTGAACCACAAAGGCTAATGTTGATAAGGAGCTGAAAACTGTGTTATATTTAGGACTACATAAAATATCTTCTTAAATATCTCTGAATCAAGTTAGATTACTAGACAGATAGGATGTTTCCCAAATTCAGTTTCTCAAAGGAAATTAACAAAGTCAGCTATATTTTTGTGGACCAAATGGGAAATTTAAATGAGACAATGGTGAGAATAATATGTATAGCGACACATCAGGTTCCAGAAAAATTTTGAATGGTGGAGATGATGGGAGCAAATCTAATACATTGAAACTGAAAGAATTTTCCATTACATTTCAAATAAACATGTATAAAAGTACAAGTGAAAACAATTGAGTCCTTTTATAGGAAGTAAACCTAGAATCAACAGTGTCAAGAGTGTAGCATGGGGGTGCCTGGGTGGCTCAGATGGTTAAGCGTCTGCCTTCTGCTCGGGTCGTGATCCCAGGGTCCTGGGATCCAGCCCCGCATCGGGTTCCCTGCTGAGCAGGGAGCCTGCTTCTCCCTCTCCCTTCTCCCTCTGCCTGCCTGCCTGCCTACTTCTGATCTCTCTCTCTGTCAAAAATAACTAAAATCTTAAAAAAAAAAAAAAAAAAAAGAGTGTAGCATGGCCACCAAGAAATTGATTGTAGTTCACATTAATAGAACTATTGTATTCAGAAAATGGCCTTAATAGGCATTGCATAATTGGGTTTTATTACTTCTCCAGCCTTATTTTTCACCATTCATTTAGCTTGCACTCCAGAATCCAGTCATAGTGAGTTTTGCTTAGTTTCTCAAAGGCAATGTGCTTTCTTACTTCAGTGGTGGAAAATCATTCTTGGCTTGATGCCTCAGATTTCACCCTAGAGACCCCATGATCAAATTAGTTGTCTTTGTGCATTCCCGCTGCACTCCATACTTAGTATTTAGTAATTCTATCCTGATCACACTGCCTTGAAATTTTGCCTGCCTTACTTGATTCCCCCCATTAGACATTAAGCTCTATGGAGACAGAGCCATGTCTATTTTGTGATCACCATTGCATCTTCTATGCCTAACAGAGTATCTGGAACACATGTATCTATTGAATAAGAGTATTCAAATAAGGAAAGAGATTGTTCAATCCATTGTACCTGTGCAGAGAACTGCAAAATAAAGTGCTCTACTTTGGAATGTCACATGTACATTATCTGGCTAAATAATATACCCAGAGGAGAAGCTACCAGTAGGGAGAGGGGAGAATATTCTATCTAAGACAGAATAGTTATCTTCAATAAGAAGAGAACCACTAGATAGGCTACAGTATTTTTTTTTTTTTTTTTACCATAGAAGGACAATTATACATGTTGCCTGCAGCACCAGAAGACATAACTAATCTTGACGGATGGAAGTAATACAGATATTAGTTCTACTTCAACATAAGAAAACATTATCTGATGATTAGCTCTGTTAGAAAATGGAATGGGCTCTTCTGGCATAAGTTGTTTGTCATTGGAATTTCCACTTCTGTGGGAAGAATAGAAGTTTGTAAGTTCATGAATTATAAAAGGAGTAAGACCACATGGTTTTGTAGGGGAGGAAAACTCATTTTCCCTCTACCCTTCTAGATTCTTGGCTGAGACACCACACCCCCCTCTGTAATAAAAGATTAGCAAGAGAAAAGCAAACAGAAGTATAACATGTATATCTCCTGTATAAATGGGAGATACCCAGGAATAGTGAGTAACTTCAGGGAATAGCCCAAGCCATCTCCTTAAATACCATCTGCAGGGAGAGACATAAGAAGTTGAGGGGTGCAGAGCCAGTTATGGGAGGTTATTAGGCATAGCACAATAAATGGAGAGTATGGTTGTTATGCAAATTTAAGTCCTTGCCTTCTCCATTAATACGAATTTGTAGAGATTTTAGTCATCCTCTTCCTGGTTCAGAGAGGGAAATAGCCTTATAAATGGAGATTTTGCCTGTAAAGATACATGTTTCTTACAAAAAGGTGACTTCTCATTTTCAGAGCTTCTTCTGTTTTTTGAGTATAATCAGCCTAAAATAATCCTTATGCCAAAGAGGCCTATCTTAGGGTGGCAAATTCTGTTCCCCTTCAGTTTTGAAGACAGATTTAAGATTACATGGGATTATGTGGAGGAAGAAGGCTAAAGAAAAAAAAAAATGAAGCAAAAGATATTGGAATGATAAACAATTTTTAGCTGCTGTTTTCTTTTGAGGTGACATTCACCAGCACTTACTGTGGTCCAGACACTGTGCAGAAGCCTTACGATGACACTTTGTCACTGTTTCTAATAGGAGATATTCGTAACTACCAATCTTGGGAATAGTTGATTTTCCAATTATTATGTCTGTCTATACTTACATATAATTTTGTGTTTTATTTGGATACTTTACATTAAATTAAAAGGTATTTATTTAATAAATACTTACATGATGTTGTATGTCAGAAACAATTCTATGTCTTTTATAAATAAGAAATGATTTAACCCACATGGTGGGCGCTGTGTTTATTCCTAATTTGCAAGTAAGAAAACTGAAGCACAAAGAGGGTAATAACTTCCCCAGTGTCACATGTAGTAACTCAAGGCACTTGGAATCATCTGAAGAAACACCTCTGACCAACTGGCTAGGAGACACTCTAATATATTCATTTTAATTACTGCAGACTATTCTCTTGTATGAACATACTAATATAAGTGTTTGAAAACTGTTATTTTCAAAATTTTTGTGCTATTTTAGGAGCACTTTTTATAAGCAGTATATCATTCCATTTTGAAAACTTATCCAGTCTCATTCTATCTTTTAATTAGTGAGTTTAATCTGTTTACATTTATTTTCTTAATAGGTGTTTTGAGTGTATTTCTTTAGTCTTATCTTGTATTTTCTATTTACACTCTTAATTTCTTGGCCTTTTTTTTCCCTCTTCCTTTTCTGCCTTTTGTTGAATTGAAGATTTCTCTATTCTCCCATACACATATTATTTTCTTCTCTCTGCAGCTTTAAAAAATATAGATTATGTATTTCAATGATAACTTTAAAGTGTTAAAGTTCATGCTTAATATATTGATATATTTTCATCTAACAAACTTTATGATCATGCAATATTTCTATCTCTTCTTCATAAGGACTTCAGTATGTGTTAACTATTTATTAACTATTTCTAACAACTTATTGCTTATTTTTTTCCTTAAGCACTACACACATGCACACACACACACATGCACACACACAAATATCATATAAAGATTATTAGTTATTGAATACATACATATATTCTAAAATTTTCTGTGTTCACCATTATACTTTTACCCAATGCCTTTCCTCTGTTCACACTTTTCTTTTAAAATCTGTGCTCTAATTATTCATTTACTGGGAATTTATGTGGTGAACTCTTAATCTTTGTATGAATGGTTTAGCTAGAAATAATATTTTAGATTGATAATTATTTCATCTTAAGGTTATAAAGGCACTTATTTAATCTTTTTCTTTTTATTTATTTATTCATTTATTTTTATTTTATTATGTTAATCACCATACATTACATCATTATTTTTTTACTGTTTTTTTTAATTATTATGTTATGTTAATCACCATACATTACATCATTAGTTTTTGATGTAGTGTTCCATGATTCATTGTTTGCGTATAACACCCAGTGCTCCATGCAGTACGTGCCCTCTTTAATACCCATCACCAGGCTAACCCATCCCCCCAGCCCCTCCCCTCTAGAACCCTCAGTTTGTTTTTCAGAGTCCATAGTCTCTCATGGTTCATCTCCCCCTCCGATTCCCCCCCTTCATTTTTCCCTTCCTGCTATCTTCTTCTTCTTCTTCTTTTTTTTTAACATATAATGTATTATTTGTTTCAGGGGTACAGGTCTGTGATTCATCAGTCTTACACAATACACAGCATTCACCATTGCACATACCCTCCCCATTGTCCATCACCCAGCCACCCCATCCCTCCCACCCCCCACCACTCCAGCAACCCTCAGTTTGTTTCCTGAGATTAAGAATTCCTCATATCAGTGAGATCATATGATACATGTCTTTCTCTGATTGACTTATTTCGCTCAGCATAATACCCTCCAGTTCCATCCACGTCATTGCAAATGGCAAGATTTCTATTTCTATTTCTAGGATATTTTCCTTTGTTTTTGTTTGCTTGTTTGTTTTGTTTTTTGTTGTTGTTTTTTTTTTTTTCCTTCCCAGTTAATGCCATTTGTTTCTGGCTTTTAAGATTTTCAAATTATCACTGATGTGTGCAGTTTCTCTATCACGTTTAGGTGCATATTTTTATTTGTATTGTTCAGTACTTGGAGTGCCTTCTGAATCAGAAGCTACATGCCATTCCTTCATTCTGAAAAATTATTGCCATTTATTTTTTTCAAATATGACTTCCAGTCCATTCCCTTTATTTTCTTTTTCTGAAATGCTATAGATATATGCTGGAGCCTCCATTGTGTACTTTGTATTTCTTAAAATCTTTTAAATAGTATTAACTACTTGTGTTTTGGGATGGTATCCTAAGTAAATTCCTCAATACATTTTCTTTTTTCTTTTTTAAGATTATTTATTTGAGAGAGAGAGAGAGTGTGTGCGAGTGGGAGGAGGGGCAAAGGGACAGAATCTTCAAGCAGATCCCCACTGAGTGTGGAGCCCCACATGGGGCTCAATCTCATGACCCATGAGATCATGACTCATGAGATCATGACCTGAGCCAAAACCAGGAGTCAGTTGCTTAACTGACAGCCACCCAGGTGCCCCCTCAATACCATTTTCAAATTCAGGAGGTCTTCCCTCAACTGCATCAACCATTTAGTTTACTGAGGTGGTTGTTTTTTTAGTGATACATGCTTCTTTATTAAGATTCCTTATGGGTCCCTTTTCTATCCACTTGCTTTCTTTTATCTCTGTTTATTTAGCTGTTTAATAACTGATATAATTGTTATTTGTCTCTTTGAGGATTGTAAGTTGTTATTAATGTGCTTTACAGTTTTATTCGTATAATAATTTCATCTTGGGTAACTAAGCTCTGATTGGTGATTCTGAGAACTATTTTTCTTAGTTTTATGTTTTTTCATCTGTTTTGGAACTTTGGTTTTGAGTAGGAGTTTCTTTTTCTCTTTCTTTCTTTCTTTCTTTCTTTCTTTCTTTCTTTCTTTCTTTCTTTCTTTCTTTCTTTCTTTCCTTCTTTCTTCTTTCTTTCTCTCTCTCTCTCTCTCTCTCTTTTTTTCTTTCTCTTTCTGTGAGTATCTTTTCCCTTTCATACTAATCAGTGTGGTCGTTACCTCTATCTTGCCCTTGAGTGCTTATTCAGGTCCTGGGCCTTAGAGTAACAGTTTGGTGCTCTCACTCATAAGCAAGGAACATAAATGACCACCCAAACAAGTAGGGAACTTGGCTCATTTCTTATTTATTAAGGTGTATCCTCCTGCTTTCATAATTTCACAAATTCATATAAATGACAGCCCTGGGGGACAGATTTTTTTTTTCTTTTTAGTCTTCTATAATAGTAGGAGCCCTGGCATCTAATCTCTGCTTTAAGTATTAGGTCTGGCTCTATAAATCCATTTAATGGGAACACTTTTAATTCCAATGGCCACAGAAAAATTGACCTCTTGTCACTGCCTGATTTTGAAGTTTAATCCCAAAAGATCAGAGGTTGTAGTCCTACTCATTACCTGTCCAGTTTGTGAGGCCTACTATATACTTATAGTTTTTTCCTTTTCTATCTTATGTGTAAATATTATGTGATTGGTGTGATTTTACTGTCTTCTTGACAATAATTCTTCTAATTCATTAATTGGTCATCTGTGTTTGCTTCTGTTTATGATCATGGAGGCACTGTACTTATTTCAGGATATTGATTAAAAGAGCAGAACTGGACTTAAACATAGTAACACAGTATTGCTCATGGAAAGTCAAATGCATATATACTATACAGAAGATTGTATGGAAAAAAGTAGGGAGGAAACAGTCTTTTATGGTATACCCAGGGACATCAGTGAACTGAGCTTAAAAGGATTATGGTTTGACAATCATTTGTAGGGTTATGTAAGCGGGGACTGAGTTTCAGCACAACAACATCATCTGTAATAAGAAATTAGTGTTGATATGAATACCATTGGTATTGTTGTTTTGTTTGTATTTAGTTTGTAAATGTTTGGCTACATATGTGCACAAGAGTCCTACATATATAGACTTTAACCTCACTCTGGAAATGATCTTAATTATTCAATATAATAAATACAATGTGAAATAAATATATACGTTTCCTTTTAAAGGGAAAAACTTCAACTTTAAGTAACATTAAATTCTATGATCTCATCCTTCTAATAATTATGTGAGGGAGACTCAACATTGATCTTGTTTCCCACATTCAGGTGAGGAAATATACCAAGTGATTGTCACAAGGTCAAATAACTAGTAAGCCACGATATAAATTTGTTTGCAGAACTCTTGCACTTAAGGACTGAGAAATGTGCACAGACACACAGGGAGATAGGGAAAAGGAGGATCCATTTGTCGGGGAATGACTTAATTTCATCAAAGCTTTAGCACTTGCCCAGCTCACAATTTTCTCCAAAGTTCTAGTATACATTGGATTTAAGGATAAACAGAGCCTGGGCTTCCCACTGCACATGATCAAAACCTGAGAGAGAGGGAAATGTAAATCCTGTAAAAAAGAATTTAAAAAGAATTTACAAGATACAGAAAATCATTAGATAATCAGTCACTCAGAATACATATCATGGTCTATATTGTCTATATTGTATACTTCCCCACCTTTCTTCTGGGACCAAGTGTTTTTAGGTACAGACAAGTTTTCAATATTTTTGAGAAATCCTTAGCGGTGGGAAAACATTTTAAATGTGACTCTGCCTGTGTGTTTTTGAAATGGTTTAAACAAAGGAGAGAATGATATTCAGGTTTTCTAAAATTAGGTAGTTGAAAAACTACTGTAGAAAATTTTAGGATGATGGCAATATTGTTTGAGTAGAAAATTAAAATTTCATGGTATAATATTATTACCAACACCCTTTTACCCATTAGGTTTTGACTGCTGTAACCAATTTAAAATGTAACTTTTCTTTTTGGAGCTAAAAACAATTCCTATCTTATTTCAAATGAATTATTTGTCACACTTACAAGATCATTTCACAGGGGGGGGAAAAAACGTTCCTTGTTGCCATTCCTGTTCCTTTTTAACTGAAGGAAATGATGTACTTTTTAAAAGTTCTGTTAAGAACTCTTCAGTGATAATTAATATTTGATGTTTAAGACAAATTAAATGCATAATATTTTAATATGTAAGATCTTGTGAAAGAAGGAGAGAAACAACTGATACAGACCTATTGCATCTTGTATATAACTGTATTTCAAATCTTTGGTGATAAGCTTAATTTAAATTTCATAGAGCATCTCTTTTTTATTATCATTAAGGAAAGTCATAAGCCCAGAATTTTGGCTAGATGGCCTTTACCTCAGATTTTAAATAATTGTTGCTACAAAAAGGTAAATTGATAGCTATTCAAATTCAAATAAAAATTAAATAAACAATATATAGTTAAGCATTAAAATTTTAGTGAAAGCACTTGTCAAAAGATTAAAAAAATTATAGAATGATTATTCACAATATCTTATATTCTACTGGTGATTTAAAAATCAGAAACAAAAATGTTAAATTAATAGTGGAAAATAGCACATGTCCAGCACTCAAAATTTTTCAGTAGTAGAGGCAACAAATTATTGTATAAATACTATGAAATATATTCAGAGCCATTACTCGTAAGTCTAAGTTAAAAATAGTCCCCCTGCTCACTGCCACCTCTTAAGTCAGTAGGAATGTACTGAATATCATATTGCTTAGACATTTAAAGTGTATCTGACAGACAGCCTCCTGAATTCAAAATGAGACAAAGTCTTTGTACAGTTCACCCTTAAACAATGTGGTGGTTAGGGGCAGTGGACAGCTTCCACCTTGGGTGTCCATTGAAAAATTTGCATGTAACTTTTGACACCTCCAAAACTGAACTACTAATAGCCTACTATTTACCAGAAGAATTACTGATAACGTAAACAGTTGGTTAGCACATATTTTGTATGATATACATATTGTATACTATATCCTTACAATAAAGTAAGCTAGAGTAAATAAAATGTTATAAGAAAATCATAAGGGAGAGAAAATACACTTAAAGCACTGTACTGTATTTACTGAAAAGTATTTGTACAAGTGGACCTGCACAGTTCAAACCCATGCTGTTCAAAGGTCAACTGTATTCTTTTTTTTTTTTTTTTTTTTTTGCATGGGGGTGAGGTGGGGGGATTAAATATGAGCACCAGAGCTAAGAAATATTCATGATATAAAAAAATGTGATTGGTAAGATAAGAAGTCAATGGCTTCAACATAGGTATTATGTTGGTATTATACTGACTATTTGTTCAGTTCAGTCCGAACCTATATCATTTGTTTTTAAGTTACTTTATGATGTTGACTAATATTTAAAAACCTCTAACAAAATATAAGAAAATTGTAAAGGATCAGTTATATTTGGAATGCTAAATTTAATATGACAGAAAATACTTAAAAAGTTGATAAAAGAACCTTTTCTTTAACATATAATATTTAAAAATTTTGTGGATAATTAGTATGTGCCAGCTTTTTAATAAATGCTCTATATGCATTGACTCAATTTATTCCACATATAGTAGGTTACATGTATTTTCATTTTTATATGAGTTAACAAAAATAAATAAACCACAACACACTTCCTGATAATTTTGTTATTAGGTTTATTGGTAATAAGAATCAAAGAAGTTTTGGGAGGGCATCCATATCAACCACAATGCAAACTCCAAAATAGAAGTTCTTCTTTTTTTTAATTTATTTGTTTATTTTTAAATTTTTATTGTTATGTTAATCACCATACATTACATCATTAGTTTGATGTAGTGTTCCATGATTTATTGTTTGTGTATAACACCCAGTGCTCCATGCTGAACGTGCCCTCTTTAATACCCATCACCAGGCTAACCCATCCCCCCACCCCCTCCCCTCTAGAACCCTCAGTTTTTTTCTCAGAGTCCATCATCTCTCATGGTTCATCTCCCCCTCCACTTTCACCCCCTTCATTCTTCCTCTCCTACTATCTTCTTCTTTTTCTTCTTTTTTTTTTTTAACATATATTGTATTATTTGTTTCAGAGGTACAGATCTGTGATTCATAAAATCAGTATATTTAAGGGTTAGTGACCCAGCATAGCAAACCCTAAATATGCAGAAGGGTGAAGTGACCTCCAATGAGTCATGACCTCCAGAGAATCTTGACTCTCTCTCTCTTTTTTATAAGATTTATTTATTTATTTTAGAGAGAGAGAGAGAGCACGAGCAGGAGGGGCAGAGGGAGAGGGAGAGAGAATCTCAAGCAGACTCCATGCTGAAGTTGAAGCCCAGCAAAGGGCTCGATCTCACAACCCTGAGATCATGATCTGAGCTGAAACCAAGTCGGACACTTAACCTACCAAGTCACTCAGGTACCCCGAGAATTTAACCCTCTTATTCAATATTTGTTTTGGGGGTTCTTTTATTTAAGACTTTTATACACACACATACACACAGACACTCAATTTTAGGAGAATAATAAGAAAATTTCTGTTTCTTTTACTAAATATTTACTAAATATTTAACATTAGTAATATATAAATACTAGATACTATACTATATATGCTATAAATTATGTTATATTTATATATACATAATTGAACTATATAGTTCAATATAATTGAAAACAATTTCATGGATATTTAACATGTGCCCGCATTTTTCTAAATGCATTGAAGATATTAACTCAATTTACCCCATATAAAGTAGATAGCATGCAATTTCATTTTCAACAATGAAGGAAGAGAATCATAAACTTGGTGTAATTTTGAGAAGTCAGAGCCTATGCCCCTAATGTATATTGACATACATGAATATAAGTATGTATAAATACAATTAGAGTACATCAGGAACACACTCTATTTTTCCTCTTAAATAATTCATCCCTTGAAAGTGGGTCTTCCTCTCCGAGATTCCACATCACTATCTCTTCATCTTGCAGTTCTTTCCTGCTTTTCCTCTTAACCCTCCCACAGCTCCTTCTCAGGCTCCTTTTATTTAAATATTGTGGTCATCAGAAATCTATCATTCACCCTTTGTCATTTGGTTCTATATATAATTCTTATGTAGTCTGTGGTCTTCATGTATCTAAGATTAATAAATCTATATCATCAATCTCTAGTTCTTTTTTAAAAGTACATTAATGAGCTTTCATTCTTTTTTCTAGGTTTATTGAGATTAAATTGACTTATACCATTGTATAAGTTTAAGGTGTACAACATGATAATTTGAAAACATGTATACTGCAAAATGATTATCACAGTAGGATTAGTTAACATCTCTATCACCTCACATAATTGCCATTTTTTTCTGTGGTGAGACCATTTGTTCTCTGAGCAACTTTCAAGTATATAATACAGTACTGTTAAGCATAAGCACACGCTATGCATTAGATCCCCAGAATGTATTCATTTTATAACTGGAAGTCTGTACAATTTGACTGACATCTCCCCTTTTGCAACACCTCTCAGCCTCTGGCAACCACCATTCTACATTCTGTTTCTATGAGTTCAGATCCTTTAGATTTCACATGTCAGTGATACCATACAGATTTTTCTTTTTCTGATTTATTTCACTTAGTGTAATGCCCTCAAGGTCTATCCATGTTGTTGCCAATGGCTGGGTTTCCTTCTTTCTCATGGCTGAATAATGTTACTATTAATATCACATATGATATTAATACGAATATTATATATCTATAGACATATATATATATATATATATATATATATATAGCCACATCTTCTTTATCCATTTACTCACAGATGTTCACTTACGTTGTTTCTATATCTTGGCTATTGTGAATAATGTTATAATGAACATAGAAGTGCAGATAACTTTTTAACGTCCTGATTTGAATTCTTTTAGATATATACCCAGCAGTGGGATTGTTGGGTCATATGGTAGTTCTATTTTTATTTTTTTGAAAAATCTCCATGTATTTACATAGTGGCTGTACCAATTACATTCCCACCAACCATGTATGTGGATTCCCTTTTCTTAATATCCTCACCAACATTTATCTTTTGTCTTTTTGATAATAACCATCTTAACAGGTGCAAGTGATAGCTCATTATGGTTTTTCTTTGCATTTCCCTTGTGATTACTAATGTGAACATCTTTTGATGTACCTATTTCTCATTTGTATGTCTTCCTTGGAAAAATGTCTACTTAGTTTCCTGCCCATTTTTAAATCAGATTGTTTTTTCTGCTATTGACTTATATGAGTTCTCTTTATATTTTGAATATTAACTCCTTATCAGATATATGATTTGCAAATATTTTCTTCCATTCTGTCATACGTTGCTATTTTTGTTTTGTTGACTGTTTCTTTTGCTGTACAGAAATTTTTAGTTTGATGTAGTCCCAGTTACTTTTTTTACTACTTGATGTAGTCCAAATTACTATTACTTATGCTTTTGGTGTCATATTCAAATAATTGTTGCCAAGACCAATGTCAAGGAGATTTCTCCATATGTTTTTTTCTTCAAGTTGTACAGTTCAAGGTCTTATGTTTAAGTCCTCATTCCAGTTTGAGTTCATTTTTGTGATTGGTGTAAGATTGCCGTCCAATTTCATTCTTTTGCATGTGAATATCAGTTTCCCTGCATCATTTATCCAAGAGACTATCCTTTTACTCATTGTATATTCTTGATTCCCTTGTCAAATACTAATTGACCATATATACAAGGGTTAATTTCTGGGCTCTTGATTCTGTTACACTTGTCTGTTTTTATGCCAGTATACCATACCATATCATACATATTGTTTTGATTACTACAGCTTTGTAATATAGTTTTAAATTGGGAAATATGATGACTCAGCTTTGTTTTTTTCTCAGGATTGCTTTGAGAATTCAGGGTCTTTTGCAGCTCCATACAAATTTTAGGTGTTTTTTATTGTGAAAAATACCATTGGAATTTTGATAGGGATTGCATTGAATCTGTAGATGGCTTTGGGTAGTATGGACATTTTAACAATATTAATTTTTCTGATCCCTGAAAAAGAGGTATCTTTTCATTTTTTGTATCATCTTCAAATTTCTTTCATCAAAGTCTTGTGGTTTTCAGTATATAAATTTTTTACCCCTTTGGTTAAATGTATCCCTAAGTATTTTATTGTGTTTTTTTATGTTATTACAAAGGAGATCGTTTTCTTGTTTTCTTTTTTTGGTTAATTTGTTACTTTGTTGTTAGTGTAGAGAAATGCAACTGGTTCTTCTCTGTTGATTTTGTATCCTGCAAATTTACTTAATTTGTTACTTAGTCCTAACAGTTTTTTTGGTGGAGTCTTTTGGATTTTCTCTGTATATGATCATATCATCTGCAAACAGAGACATTTTTACTTTTTCCTTTCCAATTTGGATGTCTACTTTTTCTTTTTCTTACCTGATTTGTCTGATGAGGGCTTTCATACTATGTTGAATGGGAATGGTGCAAGTAGACACCCTTGTCTTATTCCTGATCTTAGAGGAAAAATTGTCAACCTATCACCCTTGAGAATGATGTCACGGTGAGTTTGTCTTATATAGCCTTTATTGTGTTAAGATACATTCCTTCTGTATACAATTTGTTGAGGATTTTTATCATGAAATGATGTGGTATTTTGTCAAATGTTTTTACTGTATCATATGATTTCTATTTTTCATTCTGTTTATATGGTGTATCATATTTATTTATTTATATATGCTGAACCATCCTTGCATTTCTGGGATAAATCCCACTTGATCATGGTGTATGATCCTTTTAATGTGCTGCTAAATTCAGTTTACTAATATTTTATTGAGAATTTTGCATCTACATTTATCAGCATTAGTGGCCTCTAGTTTTCTTGTAGTGTACTTAACAGGCTTTGGTATGAGATTAATGCTTGTCTCGTAAAATCAGTTTAGGAGTGTCCTTTCCTTTCATCTTTTGGAAAGAGTTTGAGAAGATTGGTATTAATTCTTTAAATATTTGGTATAATTCACCAGGGAAACCATCTTGTCCTTGGCTTTTCTTTGTTGGGAGGTTTTTTTTATTGCTAATTCAGTCTCTTTACATGTTATTGCTCTCTTCAGATTTTGTATTTCTTCATGATTCAGTCTTGGTAGATTTTATATTTCTAGGAATTTGTCCATTTCTTCATATTATTCAATCTGTTGGCATAAAATTGTCCTCAGTAGTCTCTTATGCTCTTTGTGTTACTGTGGTATCATTCATAATGTCTCCTTTTCCATTTCTGATTTTACTTATTTTAGTCTTATGTCTTTTTTCCTTGGTTAGTCTAAATTAAGTTTTACCAATTTTATCTTTTAAAAAACTGGCTTTTAGTTTAATTGATACTTTCTATTTTCTGATCTTTTTTTGCTTACTTTTATTTTGATCTTTGTTATTTCCCTCCTTTTGCTAATTTTGGACTTAGTTTTTTGTTTCGTTTTGTTTTGTTTTGTGTTTTTCTCCTGATGTGTTGAGGTATAAAGGTTTGAGATCTTTCTTTTTTTTTTTTCTTAATGTAGATGTTTATCTATAAACTTCCCTTTTAGAACTGCTTTTGCTGTATCTTGTAAGTCTTGGTGTGCTTTATTTCTGTTTTCATTTCTCTCAAGATATTTTTTTGGTTTCTTGTTTGAGCTCTTCTTTGACCTACAGCATGTTCAGGAGTGTATTGTTTAATTTCTACATATCTGTGAATTTTTCAGTTTTCCTCCTGTTAATTGATTTCCAGTTTCATACCATTGTGGTTTGGAAAGATACTTGCATGATTCAATTTTCTTAAATTTGCTAAGACTTGTTTTGTGACCTATCATATGATATACCCTGGAGAATGTTCCCTGTGCTCTTGAAAGAATATGTATTCTGCTGCTGTTGGATGGAATGTTCTGTATATATTTGTTAGGTCCATTTGGTCAAAGGTATAGTTCAAGTCTAACTTTTCCTTATTGATTTTCTGTCTGGATGATTTATCCATTGTTGAAAGTGGAGTATTGAAAATCCCTGCTGTTATTGTTCTGTTGTCTCTTTTTCCCTTTAGATCTTTTAGTATTTGCTTAATATATTTAGGTGCTCTGATGTTGGGTACATATGCATTTTTTATTGTTATATCTTTTTGATAAATTGATACCTTTATCATTATATAATGACCTTCTGTTTCTTATTACAGTTTTTGGCTTAAAATCTATTTTGCCAGATATAAGTATAGCTAACACAGCTTGCTTTTGTTTTCCATTTGCATGGAATATCTTTGTCCAACCCTTCACTTTGAGCTTATGTATGTTCTCAAAGTTGAATTCTCTTGGCAGCATATAGCTGGGTCTGATTTTTTTTTTTTTTTTAATCCATCACTCTGTGTCTTTTGATTGGAGAAGTTAGGCCATTTATATTAAGAGTAATTACTGATGCGTCAGAACTCCCTGATGCATCTTTTTAATAGTTTTCTGGCCTTTTCATTGTTCCTTTGTTCTTTTCTCCCTCTTGTCTTCATTTGTGAATTGATGATTTTCTGTAGTGGTATGCTTCCTTCTCTTTTCCTTCAGTGTATCTGCTGTTGATTTTTGCATTGTGATTACTCTTAGGTTTATATAAATCATCTCATAAATTTAACAGTCTTATCATGGTAATGTTATGCTAACATGCTATCATGCTGATAACATCTTTTACTTCAATCACATACAAAAGGTATATCCTTTTACACCCCACCCCCATGTTCTGTATGCCTATTACCCAACACATGGGTCCCTTGGTATATGGTACTGGCTCCCACAAATCCCACAAAGCTCCTTTTGCCTATGGATTGATGCCCAATTGTTGTTGGTTGAGCGTGAGATATTACAAGGGACATTTTATTCAACCATGTTGCTCCAAACTCCATTTCTTTCTAGAGTTCTATATAAAAATATCTTTTGAACATCCTATGAATATATCACATGCATCTTAAATTAAGTGTTCAAATCAAAATTTTTTTTAAGATTTATTTATTTTATAGAGGGGAGAGGGACAGAGGGAGAGAATCTTTCAAGCAGACTCCCCTCTGAGTGTGGAGCCTGATGTGGTGCTCAGTCTCATGACCCATGTGATCATGACCTGAGCGGAAATCAAGAGTTGGACACCCAGTGGACTGAGCCACCCAGGTGCTCCTTGCACTTATTTTCTTAAGTGTATTCTCTCACCATATTTCTGCTTCTAGTTAATGGCATTGATACCCTAATTAGTGAGTTGATTAGTGACTTTTCAAGTTACCTGGAGTTATTCTTTGCATATCCTCAGTCACTAAATTCTGTTGATCTTGCTTTTAAAACATATTTTTAGGGGCATTTGGGTGGCTCAGTTGGTTAAGCATCTGACTTTTGGTTTTGGCTTAGGTCATTATATCATGGGTTGTGGGATCCAGCCAGCATCAGGCTCCCTCCCTCTTCCCCTCTCCCCACTTGCATGTATGCTCTCTCTCTCTCAAATAAATAAATAAATAAATCTTTAAAAAATATTTTTAAATCATTCATCCTAAAAGAGGTCACATTTTCTCACCCAAACACTGCAAAACCTTCCTAATAAGCCAACTTCTCACCAAATTCATCTTTCTTATTGCCATTTAAATTATTTTCTGACAGCTAAAACAATAAAAGATCTTTTTGTTTTCCTACTTAAAATATTTTGATGGCTATATTTATAATATATTATAAATATATTATTTATAGAAGCAATTGTCATGGTGGGTGATGGAATTTCCAAAAGGCATAGAGAATACCAACATAGACTAGTTCCAGACTTCGAATACCATATATACTCTTTCCTAAACTAATCTAGACATTTGTGGCTTAGGCATCAAAGCTGTCACCCTTTACCACTTTAAAAAGAAAAGCATACCTTGTACTTCTTATTGAGCATTGCATGAGCAGGTAGAAACCTGGTGCTGAACAAAAGTACTACTCAAAATGTTGGCATTAGTTTTAGAAAGTGAATGAACCTAATGACTATATGACAAATACCTTTTGAGTCAGATGGCTTCCAATTTTTTGTTTTCAGTAAAATCACCTGGTAGACCACTGAAAATAATTTTTGAGGTACACTGTTATGTGATTTTGACATAAAACTCAAAACTATTTGTAAGAATTGAATACCAGGACAGAACATAATTCTTCCTATACCCATCTACATATTAGTGACCAAATTTTCAAGACTTATATCTATAAAATAAAAAATAAGCAAAGATTTTATACTTATTCTAACTATAAGACATCTTTATTCATGGATATATGAACTAATTATAAAAATGTCTTATCATGGGCGCCTGGGTGGCTCAGTTGGTTAAGCGACTGCCTTCGGCTCAGGTCATGATCCTGGAGTCCCTGGATCGAGTCCCGCATCGGGCTCCCTGCTCGGCAGGGAGTCTGCTTCTCCCTCTGACCCTCCCCCCTCTCATGTGCTTGCTCTCTCATTCTCTCTCTCTCAAATAAATAAATAAAAAAAATCTTTAAAAAAAAAAAAATGTCTTATCATAGTTACTAAGAATAGAGCTCAAATAGCATGTTGTTATTTTGAGTTATTCATGATTGAAATCTGTAATATTTTATGTTGTATTTCATTTCATGCTGAAAATTCATCCTAGAGGAAAAGAATATCTAGAGTCTTTATGGACATAAGAATTTTTTAAATCAATTTTTGTTATTTTTAATTGAGAATTATGATAGAATATATTCCAGGATGTAAATGTAATACCAGGAAAATAATTCCTTAGGGAAAATGGAATAGAAATGTGAATTCAAGAGGAAAAATGAATGATGTAAAGTTTTCAACTATTAAAGAAGGACATGTTCAAATATTTTCAAAATAGATGATGATTTTCATAGTAACTATAGAAATTAGATTTTATTCAATATATTTAAGGTTTATTTTAAATTCAGTGTTATTTATAAATTCCTAGACATTACATTGTCTGCTATTACACTTATAAGAAAAATTTAAGACATCAATCTAATTTTAGGGGATGTGTCAAGCAAAAAAAGCATAAAGATAATGAAATGTAGAATCAAGTCAAAATTCCTTATGTGGTTACACTCAGTTATCATTTTACTATTCTAATCGCATGTCCCAACATTCATTTTACCTCTCATGTTCCATGTGCCTGACAAGTCATTGTGGCTTTACTGGTCTCCTGGATTTTGTTTCTTCTGCTTAGAACCATCTCTCATCTCCTTTTTACTAGAGAGAAACTGTATGTAACTTTGATGTCAGTCACCTGGCAGTCACTAACACATTGTAGATTCACATTAATAAAATTAGTTTTCATTTATTGAATTCATGAGATGTGCCAGGCAGTGGGCTAAGCATTTTACAAGCCCTGCTTTCTTTACTCCTCACAAGGATCTTAATGATGTTGTAGCCAAGACTCAGAAAGGTAAGTTGGAACACTTACGTCAAGTCAAGTAAGAAATGAGTCTTGTTGATTAAATGAATAATCAAATAAATGTTTGCGGGCTGTTGCTTTTATCCTATTTTATCTGCTTCTATGACAATGGATTTCTTTAGATGTGTAATTTCTGTGAAGTAGTTCAGCCCTGTGAACTGCTTTTGTTTTTGTATTTAAATAGGAAAAGTCATTATATTTTATTGTAAATAGCTGTCTAATACCCTCTCCTCTGACAAATGATAAGCTATTTGAGTCAGGGATTGTGAACATCATATTCACATGTCCAGCATTGCACACATTGTATATACTGTGTTTTCAGTATATACTGAAGTATGTACTGTGTTTTCAGTAGTACGTATAGAATCCATGATTGGTCCACCCCATTTTAGAAGTTCTTCTTCAATGCTTGTGATCTTGATCTTTAGGAACCCTATTTTCGAATACAATGTTTCACTTATTCTCATCATTCTTGCATCACTTTCTTGATTTTGTTTTATCTGAATACTCCTGTATTGTTCTTTAACTAATATTTCTCTTTACATTGAATGTTTTTATCTCTATGACATTTATTTGTTTAATCACCACTACTAGTTGACTATCTGTATTGCTGATTATAAGTAGGGTAAAAGCAAGTACAAAACGGTATTATCAAAATTCAGCTAAACATTATCATAAGCTATGCCTGAGGTTCCTTTTCTGTCTGTTAAAGATTACCAGCAATTAGAGACATGTTAAAGACAGATTGGCACAAAATTATTACTTTCAACCTTGATTTAATCAGGATTGAAAGATCATGGAAAAGGGACTCACTTTTTATGTTATTCAACTTAGCTTAATGGCATGACTTTGTGACCCCTAAAATTATTTTGGGTACTCTATGAGATAAGCTTGTAAAATGCTTAATCCAGTGCCTGGCACATCTCATGTATACAGTAAATATCATGTATTGTTATACATATCCCATACTTTGTAACACGGTTGTGGGTAACACTATCTTGCTCCTATGGAATGGGATCAAATGTGAGCCTGTCCCTAGAGTGGTAGTTCACTGAGACTGTCGATCCTTTCTACATAATTTCTACCTACTGCCATGAATGTTAATATTTATAAAGTTTCTGACAAAGAAAGGCATTGGAAATTTCTGGAGAGTATTAAACTAAATTGAAAAAAAAAAGAGTAGGAAAGGGGGCTATATTGAGTTTGATTCACTAAGGAAGCAGAAGCTACTGGATCTATGTGCACCTTCCACAGAGTCAGAGTAAAGCTTGCCTCAAGATGTCACACTATTAAGCAAAGAGCAATTGTGTTTAACAATTTCTGGAAACTGAAAGAGGAAAAAGGAAATTGCACTTCTGGCAACTTGCTCACAATTAGTCAAGAAATGGATATTTTTGATACTGAGAAGAGAATAGTAAATACAAGTTTATTGCTGGACTTAATATGTGCTGCTGAGAAATTGCGTTCAATTCCAATCATATTTAATATTCACTGAGAGTATGATTATTAAAAATGTGTAGTGAATCTCTTGCAAATATAGACAAAAAATAAAATGTCACACATTTTATAGTAATAAAACAAAAAATAACAAAAATTATTATACCTTCCATATTTTATTAAATTTCCTGCTTTAAAAAACAAAAGGCCAGAGCATTAGGATT
This sequence comes from Phoca vitulina, assembly GCF_004348235.1. NCBI lineage: Eukaryota > Metazoa > Chordata > Mammalia > Carnivora > Phocidae > Phoca > Phoca vitulina. Next base: position 9,336,207 of record NW_022589709.1, read on the forward strand.
CCCCCAAATACACTAATCCATTTTACTCCCATGCCCAGATTAGTTATATTAATTAATTAATTAGTTAGGGAGAAAATAAAGCACAGATATTTGTGAATTCCTAACAAATATCCCTGTACATAATTAAAAAGGTGAGTATGTAACCTGGGTCTGGTGGATTGCCAACATCCATAGAAGAGATACTGCCAGAATACTCTGGAGTGTCCAGTTGAAGTTGACATTTACGAAAGAACTGAGTAAAGAAGTTCACTGTAATTAACAATGAAGGAGTGAGAATTGATTGAGAATCCATAGGTTGACAAAGCACACCCTATTTATCAACTTGTCGTTTGAACTGTCTCTCATTTAACATGTAAACACCATCTGTGTCAGTGCTTTCCTCTCCAAAGCCTAAAATTGTTGTCAGCTTGTTTCCAGAGAAATCAGCAGTCTGTGGCATTTAATGTAAATGGACAAGGTTGTCTAGTCTCAAGATAGCTAATATAAATGGGGGTATGTAGAGTCCATACTCACTGAGAGAGTAGGTGAAATCCTTTGATGACTAATATCTGTTTTGGAAGCCTTGGGAAACTACTAATAGTTTTAATAAGAAGACAAGAAGTATTTGGCACATTTATTCTTTATATTTTAAAATGCCATACCTGCAACAAATTGTTACCTGGCTCCTGAGCACCTGGTCATTTGGCTCCTCTCTTAGTTTTTGTTTGTTTTTCTTGTTTACTGTGGTAAAAGAGATATAACTTTTTTATATCTCTTTTACACACAAATTTTTATGTGTACAATTTTAAGTGTACAACTCGGTGGCATTAAGTACACATTCTACCAACCATCCCGAGAACTCTTTTTATCTATCCAAACTGTGTTCCCATTAAACTACTCCCTATTACCCTCCCTCCCCAGCCCCTGGCAACTACCATTCTACTTTCTTTCTCTGTGAATTTGACTACAGTAGGTACTTAACAGATGTGCAATTATATAACATATGTCCTTTTGTGACTGGCTTATTTCACTTAGCATAATATCTTCAAGGTTAATCCATGTTGTAGCATGTGTCAGAATCTCCTTCCTTTTTAAGGCTCCAGTATTTCATTTTACAGATATATCACATTTTGTTTATCCATTTATCTGTCAATGGATACTTGGTTGCTTCCACCTTTTGAAAGATGAATAATGCTGCTGAATAATGAATTATGCTGCTATGAACATGCATGCACAAATAATCTTTTTGAGTCTCTGCTTTCAATTTTTTTTGTGTGCATATACTGAGACGTAGAATTGCTGGAACATATGGTAATTCTATGTTTAATTTTTTGGGGAACCGCCATACCATCATGGCTTATTTTTATCCAAAGGAATCCATACTGATTTTTTTTGTGTGTGTTTCTGTCCTCATATCACTCTCTTTATACCACCAGCACCACACTCTCTCTCTCTCTTTTTCAGATTGGTTTTAGCAGGGGAAAGTCATTATGAAGCCCATTAATCTTCATTTTTCACAGCAAGATTCATTTTATAGGACTGGAAGATGCAGAAATGGAACCACACAGCACTTCGTCAGCAGATAGGATTTCTAAATGTGATGCCGAGTGAAAATTAAACGCAAGAGACCAGACAGCAGCTCTAATAACTCAGTAATTTCTAAATAAATAGACTGAGATTGATGGAAATGAAAACAGTTTTCTCTAACAAGGGAAAGTGTGCAGGGTAGTAATATTTGCCTCAAATATGCTTTGCATAAGGGATTAAAATTCCTGAAAGCCTCTCATTTTCCCATCAGAGAATTTGTTTCTTCTATCAATCAAATGGTGGTTAATTATCATATTTCTAGGAGCAGCTCATTAATTCATGAACTAAAAATAACTAGATATTTATGTAAGAAGATAACATATAATAACAGATAACTTGAACGGCTCTGCCAATGTAAATTGTCTTCCAATTGCATGAAAGTTTCAGGAGGTGACTGCATGCTAAAAGTTTATACCAGCTGTTAATTTCCACTTCAAGAATTTAAGAAATTTTGAATTTTGGAATGAAATAAATTTAAAACTACATCCCCAAGGAAAATCCTTCTCTTTCCATTTGATCAATTTTGTTTGGCTGTTAGGTGTTGACAAAGAAAGTTACAATCAAGGGAATAAGAAGCTGGCAAGGAAAGAAATAAAGTATTAAAATGACAAACTAGGTCAAGGACCTTGAAAAAGGGAATGGGGGGAAAAAAGCACCAAGAGAACTGGGGCCCTTATCTTTTCTCTCCTCAATTCCAAAATATTCCCCTAATTTCAGAAAAAAATACATATATATTTAGCATACTATTTAAAAACCTTCTGCTGCAGAGGTAACTCTTTCATACTTAAAATAGCGATGATTGGGAAATGTAACTTGCTTATTTCCAATAAGCAAGTTTTATTTAAAATAATTGGCAGAAAGTATATATAATGTATGAGATTGATGGTGAATTAAAGAATAGTGATTAAACAAAACCAGTACCCATTTTTAAGCCAAGAAATAAATAATTTTAATTTAGAGAAAATTTGATTTACATTTTAAATTTTTTGACCAATGTTATGTTTTTCTAGCACTGACACAATTTCAACTACTATATTTGATTTATATATAAGGAACAAAGTTGAGGTCATCTGGAAAGGGAAATTTTAAAGGAGGACATTAAAACTCAATTTGCATAACAATTTACATAATCTCAATATGCTAATTACCCCATCAAAGAGAGGAGGACCAACCTTCCCAAAGATGTATAACATTCCAATACAGGCATGAAAAGCTCTGACTTTTGCCCTTGTTCCCACATTATCCTTGCTGCTTGCCTCTGAAGAAAGTCTCAGGCACTGCACAGATATGCTACCAGTTGTAAATCTGTTTGAAGAATCTAGTTTAATTAAAAATTTCTCTTTTATATCTCTGCAACTTTAAGCAAGATAAATATTTGTAATCCAGAAGTCTAAATATTGAGATTGGCCCTATGTCATAGTAAAACTAAGTTTGACTTAGAACTTTCAGTTTTTACTACCTCACTGTGATCACATGAAGCTGGGACATGTGTTCTCTCACTTATGAGCACATGCATATGCCCAGAACATTCTTTCATATCCTCTTTTTCAGGTTTACCTCCTCTTCCACTTTCAGGTCTTGGCTTAGTCATCACTTCCTCCAAGAAGCCTTCCCTGATTCTGTACATGCCGAATATGTTCCTGTTCTTCTATCCTTCCATCATTCCTTGTGTTCCCCCATCCCTCCTCTCAGCAAGTACCAGTAAAATATCATACTGTCTTGTGATTGTCAGTTAATCTATTGCACTTCTCCTCACCAGACCTGCTAGCTTAATAATGGCAGCGATTCTACCTGTTTTAAGTTACATTATAATAAATAATCTAACACAGTGCTTGCCCCGTAGTTGACACCTATTTATTGTGCAATGTCATTAATCTTCTCTGAACAAAAACATTCATTCTGTATTTGTGCACAGAATTGCCTATTGACATTTAGAAAAATTAACTTGTGATTATTAGCTTTTACAGAATTGAGTCTAGAAACACAGATAGACGCTTTTAAAAATAGTGTTGTATTATTTCATTCTTCTTTTTTCTAAGATTTTATTTATTTATTTGAGAGAAAGAGAAAGCAGGAGGGAAGGAGGGGTAGAGGGAGAAACAGACTCCCCGCTGAGCATGGGGGCTGGGGTGCTCCACAGTCCAAGGGGGCTCCATGCAGGGCTCCCTATGGGGCTCCAGGACCCTGAGATCATGACCTGAGCCGAAGACAGACACTTAACTGACTGAGCCACCTAGGCACCCCTTGTTTCGCTATCCTAAGGTCTCATGGACTAATGGTTTTAATTTAGATCAGTGCTTTTCAAAATTAACTGCATAAAAATATCATGGGAAACCTGTTAAAATTGAAATTCTGATTCTGTGGGTCTGGAGTTGGGCATGAACCCAACTATATTTCTATATTTCTAACAAGTTTTTAGATATTATTGATGCTTCTATTCTATGGACCACACTTTAAGTAGTATCATTTTACAGAAAATACTTTTTGCCATTTCATCATCTGAAGTTATGTCCTTAAGATACAGATATGAAATGGCCAAAAAACAAGAGGAGGAAGAGACAGAGGAGGTAAAGGGTGGAGAAGGAGGAGGGGGAAAATGGGAATGGGAAGAAGGAGAGGGAGAAGAGCCATTCTACTAACCAAGGAAAGTTGCAGCTGCCTTCCCCATATAGTGTGTGTGTATGTGTGTATGCATTTAGGAAAAAGAAAGGCATTAGAGCAAAACTACCAAATTATAAGCTAAGTCTTAGACCAAAATGTAGTTATGATAAACATTGAGAATTTAGTGACAAGATGGTCAACAAAGCACTTCTTTTAGAGCATTGAATGTAATTGAAAGCTCCTGTGTTAAAGGATAGACTTTACAATAGCAGGGTTGAAAATCTATTATTAATAATAAAGAGGAAGAGGCTGGCAGACAAAGCAGATTTTCAGAAAAGAATTAAAAAATCAGTTCACTAAAGTTGGAAGAAAATAAGACTTTGATGCACTAGGAGGAAGAATGAGAAAAATTTTTTTTTTCAGTAGAACAATAGAGGGGAAGAAAACCAGGAAATGAAGGCTCAGGCATCTAAATTTATTTTTTAAATATTTATTAAGGAATTACTAGTCCAGGCACTTTATTAAAGTTTATGGAATTAAATATTAAATAAGGCATTAAAAATATTCAGTTTCTTTGGGTAGACATAAACGTAAGTGAAAAAATTACAATAAATGTGTTACAAAGACATACAAAACAGGAATTTTATATTTAAAATGGGAGCATCTGACTGCCTGGCTGGAAACACATGGGAAAGGTAACAAGAAGATATTTGAGCTAAGTGTTAAAAGATGAAAAACTGCTCCATTCTGTACTCTTCTCACCCCCACCAAGAGAAGAAAGAACATTCCAGGCAATGGAAGTTACTTGAAAAGATATGTAAACTGAGCCATTCTGGGGGCAATTGGTATTACTAAGGAAGGTAGATAATAGTGTGTGATTATAGGAGTTTTTGAGAGGGAGAGGAGGGATGGAGGGAGAGAGAAAACAGAGAGAAGGAGGGAAAGAGAATATATATATAAATTCATTTTAGGGGGAAGAAGGGAAGACATTTTTTGTTGGTTCGTTCAGAGGAGTCATTTTGCACGTAAACTCTATGCAGCTTTTGGGGCAGTATCTTCCAGCTTATTTTGAAAAGAGGAATACTATTGGTGAAAATAGAGAAAAAAGTGGTAAGAAAAACATAATTTGATGCAGTATTTTCATATATGAACACTTTATAAACTATATACATTAAACTTTCAGAGGGAGGAAACAAGGAAAGTTGAAGAATAGTAATAATTTACTACTATAGAGACCTTGGCTTAAAATATTGCCCTTTCTGAGTTTCAGGTCACAAGTCAAATCACAAAGTGAAACTATGTTATAATAGTGTTTATGATGTTAGTTATGATAGTAATAATTATGAATATATAAACATTTATAATTTTCACTAAAACATACCTTAGCCTCTAAAATTTCCTAGGATTAGTTTGGGTGGTAATAATGGTACAATAAAACTCTGGTTTAATTTTGAATTCTTCTTTTACTTCCTTACCTTTTTTTTAATAAAATGATAGGATTAAGCAATTGTATAGTAAGTTAAAGAGACCAATCATTTTTAACTGAAGTCCTAAATAACAACAATAACATAACAAAAGAGGAGAGAAGTACAAATGCAAAGTAACAGCTTTAATACACATGGATTTATCTTGTCTCTATCACCTATCAGCCAATATATCCCAACATATAACATAGAAAAGGGAAATTAGTCTGGTTTTGCAATTGACTTGCAAATAGCATCACAGGCAAGTGGAATTCAATGAAAAACTACAGCCGACAGACATTTCTCATCGACTTTCATTAGAAATGCAGGCTGATATAGGAGTGAGAAGACTGTGCCTTGGGGTTTGGCAGGGTCATTCTGTAGGAAAACTACCAGGAAAAGGGAGCTCAGTAGCTTCACATCAGGGAAATGCTTAAAAACAGTGTTAATTTTTCCCTAATTCATTGTTTACAGAACAAGAAGAATAAATAAGGGAAGGATACCAACTTTATCATTCTCAAAGCTGTATTCCTGAAAATGACTAGCAGTGTTTCAGTAGAATAAAAATTCATCTTCAGTGAAAGGATCTGTTTAGTCAGATTCATATATATATATATGAATATATAGGGTTTTTTGTTCTGTAGATAAGTATTATCCACCTTTAAGTCCTGGGCACTGGCATTTTATGAGAATATACTCCTGGAATACTTTTATAATTCACATCTTGCATAAAACCAGATAAATGCTGACAACTGAGAGATTTCTATTCACCTCTCAATGGTTACTGACTACTGTTATTAGTAGCAACACATTTTTCAATTTGAAATTATGTGATAACTGGCATACTTCACATTATTTTGGATTTTGCACATGAAATGAGTTTCACATAAATTTTATGTTACATTATTTTAAATTGATGTAATTCAATTTAATATAATACATATTTTTAAAGACACATTTGAAGGTTTGCTGTCAAGTATTTTATTCCTAACACTTGACCTAATTTAACCTCTCAAACTGAAATGGTTTTGTTCTAATTTGTTGACCCACTTGTGTTTCTCAAAGAAATTAAAGCTGAAAGAATTAAATGCTTCTATGATATAATAATAAAATACTGACCTTAATATTATATACTTGGATATCAAATCTTATTAGAATTGTTGCTTGTCTTCAATCTTAAATCTTTAATACAATTAGGTAGATTAATGACTTTTAAATTTTATTTTATTAGCTGAGTAGTCATGCATGGTTCTTACTGTACATAGTGTTGCCATAGTTATTTTCCTTTAAGAATGTGACTTTTGTAGTACTTATCAAGATGATATTTTTACGTAAAACCTGATACTATAGGCTTATTTAGCACACTCAATAATTGAGATTATTTGAAAATTGCTAAAATATATGTTCCAATGAAGAGAAACATCTATTTAATAATCTTCTCATTTTTATGGAAAAAACTTATATCTTTCTTACTAAAAACTTCAGACTTTGTACCACATGTCAAAGACATGTTATCTCAGGTAATGGAAATTGTGGATATATAGCATAAGATGTCTTAAGATAAATTACTTAATAATCCTGACAGAAGAACAATATGTGTCTTTTTTAAAGATTATTTTTGTAACACTCTTTAGAGTATAAGTCTGTATTTGCTGTTTTCTATCCAATAATGAGAAAATTCTAGACTTAAGTAGTAGCAAGTAGAAAATATATGTTTACAATATAACTGATGGACTAATTAAATTAGGTTTCACTATAAGAAATAAAATGACTTAGAGGTCTCTTCCTCTAAATAAGCACTTTTTAAATACAAGGCTGTAACTAAACCAGTGCTTTCCATGATATATCACTAAGAATGATAGTAGTTTTAGGAATTTGTATAATGAGCTCTTTAGAATAGATGACTACAGTTCTCATTTATTTCATCTGAGAAATCCAAACTGTTAATACAATATTAAATCTAATCATATTATGTCCTAAAACATTATTTGAATTCATTGATGTGAAGGCAAATGATCATAAAATGTTCTCTAAAGTACATTACAGAGGAAACAAATACCCTAAGCATTATTTCTGAGAGAGGACAGAGTATTAAAATGCTACTAGATGATGCCCAGCTTGGGCTTAGAGAATTAATGAAGAACAAATGTTCTAGGTGATGTGTAAGCGTGCCATTCTCTCTATGGGATGACCTTTATTCTTCCTCAGTTAGCTAATGAGGATTTCTTTGTTATCTTTCTTGCTGAAGGACCTCAGGGCCTTGTATCATTATTGAGTGAATACAATGTCACCTCAGCTGGCAGAAATATTTTGTCTCTTGTCAGGAAGAGAAGTTTCCTTATGTCATCTAGAGAAAGCATAACACAGGGACTGGCAATTGAGACCAGACATTTCAATCAGTAAAGTCAATCTAGTGAAGATGTTTAACTTGCTGGAGTTGTTTGGATCAGAATATTTAAAATCTCTTGAGTCCTGGAATGTAGAGTATCTGTTATTATGGATGAAGAAAAAAAGTTGCATTAATCTATACTCAGTATATTTCTTATCTAATAGTCAATTTTATTTGATTAGGATAACATCTGTTTTTTATGATATTATGTATAGGTAAGTAAATGAATCCTTTTGGTCCCCAAATTACATTGACACAGCCTCTCTGACCCAAATTCCCATACAGATTCAACTAATGGGCACAGAAAGAGAGAAGAAAGGAAGAAGAGATCCATGTAGCAGCATACCAAATAAGCATGACATTTTCCTTTTAACATTCAATTTATTTTAACAACAAGAACAACAAAAAAGCATTGGGGAATACCAATGTATTGGTGTGAAAATAAGGATACCAGAAGGTGCTATGTGAAATGACAGCCATAACTTACATCAGCAAGTCTTTAGGAAGGCAGGTTTTCAGGGAGCTTAAGTATTAGCTCTGACTCTGCATTTGAAATGCTTTAGGATGTGACTGTAACTCTCTATGGGTTAAATCCTATCATTTAACTATTGAACTTTCTCTAGTCTTCTGAATGCCGTCTAGAGACTTGTCAATATAAGGTAGTAGCAAAGAGAAAGTATAAAACCTATGTTTTCTGAGGATTAATGGCATCAATGATTAACTGCTGAAGTTACACAAGTTTGTAAATAGAAAATGGCTCCGTGTTTTTACTTATTTATTTTTAAAGGGCTAAATTATAAGAAGGTTTCAGCCAAGGGATTTCATGATACAGCTCAAAAGATTTGGCTTTAGGTGGCTGGAATAGGAGATTTGACTACAACAATGTCTAGCCTGTAAACCTGGGTAACAGAAATATTTTCTGAGCCACAGTTTCCTCCTTCACTGGGATAGAAAGGAATTTTCCCCATAGAAATTGGGATAGAAAAGGTACTACAGGTTCTAGAGGGTTAATTAAATGACATGCAACATGAAAAACTGTTTTAACAATTTAGGGTCTACCATCATTTATCAACATATTATAGTCAGTGTTTATAAATTTTGTCAATTACCTTGATGCTCATATCAAGTGGATCAAGTTGACAATTCTGGCCCAACCATGGAGAATTCATAAATCAAATACAAGATTGTACAAAATGGCTAATTAACTGGATATATTAACCATGTTTCTGGCTTCTATGAACTTCGTACTTTAAATACCGACCCTATATGCATATGCTGGTATGCCTTGTTCTGGGCAACCCAATAATATGCTTGCGTCGTCTTGCCTTGGCCTCCTGCCTCCCTTGTCCTCCCCACCAGAAGTCCTCTTCCTAGCAATATAACTTTCAAATATAAACCAAACAATCCATAGTCCTTACCTCCAACCACCTACCTTACTGTGTTCTCACAAAAAGGCCACTGTTCGCCTACTCTAATCACTGTAGGGTCTGGTACCAGATAGGTAGGGATAGCCCCTATGCCCCAGAGCTAGATGAAATTTTTCAAACTAACCAATTCTAATCCCGCTGATCCTACCCCACCCATCCCTTCCCATAGAAATCACAGTAAAAGTCCATATGCACAGCCTTTCTTCTTTCTATGTCTCATAGCCGCCCCGGGTGCTTTCCTATGTGGTTCCCCAGGTGTGTGCCATGCCCCCTCCTCTTGGGGACTGTGAGTAATAAACTCTCTTTTCAGTGGCAATTGTTTCCTATCTGTTGAACTTACTACACCTCAGATTTTCTATTAATTCACTTTATTTTAAATCACTAGGTTACTTTTATACCTAGCTGTGCTTAAAATTACTTTGATATATTAAAAGACATAAAAAAATAATTATTTAGATAAGCTGTCTTCTCCATGGCCAAGTAGTCTAATGAAAGAACTCAAAGGGGTATTCTGATAAACATGTTTTAAGGTATTTTTTTATTTAGGTTGTCTTGTTTGAACTTGCCATATCCATATTATTTGAGCCACTCACTTAAAATATTTACAGGTATAAGTAGGAGGAAGTTACTACTTTCCTTTATTTTCACTTATTCAGAATTTACTCAACAAATACTTATTATGTACCTACTGTGGTGCTAGACACTGTTCTAAATGTTGGAGATATAATAATGATCAAAACTGACAAATGTCTCTATTCTCATAGGACTTACATTCTAGTGTGGGGACAATGAAAAGATAATAAGATACTGATAAATGAGATATAGATAAGTGCTAAGAGGAAAAAATAATGCAGCGAAGGGTGATTTATGTTGCTGTTTGAGTGTCTGTGTGAGAGATAGGGAGAATTCGATAGAGTGACTAAGCACTCTGAGAATGTGGTTTTTGAGTAAGAATCTGAAGGAAGTCAGGGAGCTAGCTATGAGGATATCTGGAGGAAAAGTATTCCAGCCAGAAGAATAACAAGTGCTGAGATCCTAAGTGAAGAGCAAAGTCAGGGATCAGAATAGAGGCTGCTGTCATTGGGCATAATGAACTAAAGGGAAAGTAGGAGGACATGGGAAGTAAATGGGAAGGGAAAGGAAGACCAATGGGGGCACCTGGGGATGAGAAGCATTTGGAGCCACTAGTTGATATTTTAACAGAACCTCTTTGGTTGATCTGTTGAGAGTATACTATAGAAGGGTTCAAGGGCAAAAGTAGGGAGACCAGTTAGGAAGCTACAGCAGTCATTGAGTTAAGAGAGACCATGGTGGCTTGGGCAGGAGGCTGGCCAAATTATTTAGAAGGAAAAATAAAATGGATTTTTTAATAGAGCTTGAGAAAGAGAGTCAAGGATGACAACAAAATTTTTAAGACTGGAAGAATAGATTTACTATTCATTGAAATGATAATTTAGGGAAGGGGAAATGGATATCAGAAGCTCAGTTTTGGATGCATTAAGTTTGAGATTCTTATTGAAAACCCAAGTGGAGATGTAAAATAGGGAGCTTGATATATATATATAGTTCATGGAAATATCCCAGCCAGATGTAATTTGGAATTCATTGGCATATTAGTTATATCTAAAAACACCAGACTAGATTAGGTCACCTAAGGAGCAGGCATATTTGGCACACGTTAATATATTATCACAAAGTGAATGCCTGGGTAACTACTATCCACGTCAAAAAAGAATATCAACACCCAAAAGCTTCCCTCGTGTACCTCCTAATCAATACATATTTCACTAAGTATATTTTTTAGTTTGGTGGTTATTTTCCTTCAGCACATTAAAGCTATCAATCCAAGTTCTTTGGATTTCATTTTTGCTGTTGAAAAGGCCACTGTTATTCTGTTGCTCCTTTGATCATAGTATTTATTTTTCTCCCTTCTGGCTGTTTTTAAATTTTTATATTTTTTTTCTTTGGATGTTGTACTATGAGGTGACTACATGTGAAATTCTATTTATTTGTTCTTTCTTGCTTTTAGGAGGCTTTATGAATATTTGGCTTGATGTGTTTAATTAATTTTAGAAAATTCTTAGCCATTATCTATTCAAGTATTTTTATCTCATTCTTTTTTCCCTTCAGTCTGTAGATCAAAACCTTCCTATTATGTCCTCTGTATTCCTATTGTTCTCATCTGTATTTTCCGTCTTTCCATCATAATTTCCATTCTTCTTTTTGGGAGTTTTTTTTTAACATGGCTTTTATTTAAGTTCATTAATTTTCTCTTCAGTTCTGTCCAATGTGTTCATGATCCCATATCTCAAATTTTTAATTCTATTACACTCTTGAGTTCTGAAATTTCTGTTTCTTGAAGATTTTCTGCCAGAATTCTCAATCTTGTCTTTTATCTCCTTAAAAATAGCATATATAGGTACTTGAAAGTTGGGATCTGAGGGCTCCAATATCTGGGGTTTCTGTGTGTCTGCTGTTTCTGCCGGGTTTTGGGGATTGTTAGGTTTTTGTTTTATTGTGTTCATCTCTTGTTCCCTTGTGTGCATGGTTATGATTTATTTTGTATTTACAAAACTGTTTTTGGAAATAATGAAACCTAAGATGATCTGTTTTTCTTGAGATAATTATCTTACCTTGTCTTATTCATTATTTTCATTTGCTCTTGCTGGTATCTGGAACCAAATCACCTCAATCACGTTTTAGAGATTAAGTCTTAATCATTAAGATAATTCAAAGCTAAGCTTGAAATCCTTATGAGCCCCTATTTCCCTCTCTTACTACTAAGTTATAGTCATTTGAGATACAAGCCCAAAATAAAGAAGGATCACCTGGGCTTCTCTATTGACCGATACTCTATTCTTAAATCTAGATGCCCTCAAAAGCATTGCTCAACCTCTTAGCAATCTCTATATACATGGTAAATGCCCACATGGGAAAAGCAATCCTCAAAGTGGACACATTCCTTATAAATTCATACTCCCCACGTCCTGACCATGGTATCCTGGGGGAAATATAAATATCTATCTATCATCTATCTGTCTCTCTATGAAATATACATATATATTTTTCCAGCTCTTCTCATTGTCCTCATTATGTGGATTGTTCTAAATCACCTTTCCTCCATTACTAGAGATTCTCCAAATGCTGCACTTCTAAAGTTTGCCCTTTTTCTTTTAGATTGAAGTCAATTCCGCACAAAATAAAATTTGAGAATGCAGTAAACTAAGTAAATACAAATATGACTTGTTCATGTTAGTATGTACCTTTAAAATCTTTTTGACTATGACACATATTCCACAAAACACCCTAAATACAATAAAACATCTTGAAGCTAATGTATTAATTGTCCATATTGGCGTTCTTCCTTATTTATACTTTGTAAATGCAAGCAAACCTTGTCCATTATAACACTTTGCAAGCTACCACAGAGTTTGATTTTTTAAAAAAGCAATTATGGCAAAGTAGCTGATTCTGATAACTTCTTCAGTTTTTTTCACTTCAAAACAAAATTCTTTAAATTCATTTTAACTTAAAGATCTTCAACACCTCCTGTATTTGAAAGATGTCTTTTTTTTAAGATTTTATTTATTTATTTGACAGAGAGAGAGAGAGAGAGAGCGCGCACAAGCAGGGGGAGTGGGAGAGGGAGAGGGAGAGCAGGCTCCCTGCTGAGCAGAGAACCGGATGTGGGATGTGGGACTTGATCCCAGGGTCCTGGGATCATGACCTGAGTTGAAGGCAGACGCTTAGCTGACTGAGCCACCCAGGCACCCCTGTATTTGAAAGATCTTAATGCACACTGTGTCCATAGGTAGACAAATCCCCATGATTAGAATTAATTTTTTAAACCTTATCTACTTTCCCATATACTTTTTGAACTGAAGTCACCTGGAGCAACAGAAATTTCAGAGACACTGGGATCAAACTTGAATTTGGGCTTCAGTTCTGCCATTTAGTAGTTCTATGACTTTGAGTAACTAATGCTATGTCTAAATTTATTCGTCTCTTAGAATGGTGATGCATTCATTACCTTTCCATACAATTAATAGTACCTAACACATACTTATGAGACTGTTAAAAATATTGTTTAGTTTTTTCTGTAAAACACCAAAAAAAGGTAGTGCCTCATTTTGTGACCTTCAGCCAGATATTTATTTTTAGAAAACACTATTTTAACTAAATCTTTAATTTTTTTAATATAGAATTTTATCTTTCATGCAAAAGATATGAACCTCTTATAATTGCTCCCTACATTAGACTTTACTTTTAATCCAAAATAGATGGAATATATCATCTACGTTCACTGTGGAGAATGTTACATAAAGATCTAGAACTTGAGTTCTTAACAAGAGTTAGTACATTGAGCACACTCATGAAGCTTGACTCAGAGTCGGTAACCTCTTTCTTACACTTTATAAACCCCTCAGAATATGTATTGCCTTTCTATGAATTCCTTTCCATGTTTTAGCACTTTGAGAATAGCCCTTGACCTGCATACAAAAGTTGGGGAATAGGAGGAAACCTAAATAAGCTTGACTCACTTCAAACATTGCCAAGGCCCAACAAATATCTGGAACTTGGTATCAGAGAAAATATGAACAGAAGCTTCTTCAGCTGCCAAACCATTTCTGAATGTATTTGGGTGTCCATTAGGAATACATTCTAGGGGCGCCTGGGTGGCTCAGTTGTTAAGCGTCTGCCTTCGGCTCAGGTCATGATCCCAGGGTCCTGGGATCGAGCCCCGCATTGGGCTCCCTGCTGTGCAGGAAGCCTGCTTCTCCCTCTCCCACTCCCCCTGCTTGTGTTCCCTCTCTCGCTGTGTCTCTTTCTGTCAAATAAATAAATAAAATCTTAAAAAAAAAAAAAGGAATACATTCTAATGTAAAAAGCAGAAAATCTGACAGTGGCTCAGACAAATAGGAGTTCATTTTTCTTATAGATCAGCAAGTAAATATGCAGGCATTCCAGGGCTGGTGTAGCTGCTCAAAGATGTAAGCAGGCATCCTGACTCATTATATTTCTGTGCCCTACCATCTTTAGTATACACTTCAGGACTTTTGCTTGCATCTCATGACCAGAAAATAGCTACTTCACCTCTAGACACCGTGTCCTTAAGTAAAGAGCAAAAAGAGGCAAACAGTGAAAGGATTTCTTCCAGCAAATCCACCTTCTTATTCAAGATGGGTTCTCTTTTCCTGGCAACTTTCATTTAAATCTCATTGACTATAAAGTGTGTCAGTGGCTTCCCTTAACTCCTAGGAGAGAGAGAAAATGGAGTACTTTTCTTTCTAGTCTTGGTGGTAAAAGAATACAAGTGAGAAGAAAGCTGGGAATGGGTTTTGAGGATGACAACTATATTATTTATCACAAAGTAAAAATCTAATGGGAAAACTTGAATATATATTGTCACTACATATTATTCTTTATATTATCCTGATACAAAATGTTGGAGCAAAAATTTCAACATGGACACATGCCATGTAGAAACCTGATAACTGTTGCCCAACATGCATCATGATTTTAGATATCCCTCCGTGTAATGGGAATACTGATATACCTGTGCTTGTGCTCTCCCTAGAACATTGCTATGTATCCTATGGAACAGTGTGCCTTAGGTCAAGTTTGAGTAAATTGAGTGTCAGGTAATCTGAAGTCCACTGGTGTATCTGTAACAGCTGGCTTTCCAGTATGCTTCTCCTAAATAGCTTGAAATTGTTCTCCGTATGTGTGTTGTAACATGTGAATGTGCACATCAAAGAAAATGATGGTACAATAGAATAATATTTTGAGTACAATGAAATTAATTGCCTATTTATACTGGGATCTATTTACATTTTCCATTCCACTATTTTTGAAAACAAAGATGTTCAGGTATAAGTTAAGCATATAAAACTTTGTATTTTTGTCCTTGCCTGTTTCATATCATTAGGTTATCACAAGCCATAAGATGATATAGTACATCATAGGTAGTGTAATCCACAGTAGTAGGCAATATATTAGGATGTTGGACAATGAAGAATTTGTTCATTTTTTTATGTTGGCCACCTGCTATATCATGTTAAGGTTAATAACCAAAGACTAAAGAATGAAAGGAAATGCAGATGTAAAAAGTCAAGAAATGTTATAGTTTATATTACCTTCTGAATTAAAGTTCACATTAAAGAAAATTATTTCAGTTCATGCAAGGTCCTGAGTCAAGTCTGCAGCTATTATTAGTGAGGAAGCTTTCTGATAGCCAGGTAGATTTTTGTTTTTTTGTTTTGTTTTGTTTTGTTTTTATTATTATCTATTGATGAGACCCATTGTCTGATTCCCGCATGTACCTCAAATATTATTGAAGAAGCAAGACTTTCAGGGTCACCTGGATGGCTCAGTCAGTTAAGCGACTGCCTTTGGCTCAGGTCATGATCCCAGGGTCCTGGGATTGAACCTCATCAAGCCCCTGCTTCTCCCTCTCCTTTCACCCACTCCCCACCCCCTGCTTGTGCTTGCTTTCTCTCCTCTCTCTCATAAATAAAATAAAATCTTTAAAAAAAAAGAAGCAAGGCTTTCGGTTCAAGGAAGAGCCATAGAAAGAAAGTGCTTGTGGTTTTAATAGAAATGAAAAGATCAGTATATAAAAAGAAAGTTGAATACATAAAATGTAAATATGAAAATATATCCAGGCCATTCAGTTATCATAAATAATATGTTAATAGTAAGTCAAGAACCAGTTAATACTTAGAACAGCATATTTGGTCTAGAGTCATTCTGAAGTCTGAAAGTCAATTTTTTCAAAGTTTGAGTTGAAGTTGGCTCCAGAAAGAATCAAGTTAAAGTTTTTGCCTTTTATTTTGCTCTTTCACAAATTAGTAGATTACAGTCGAGTCAAAAACCTATTCAAGAGTATATACAGGAGTATGGAGATTTCCACACACTGAATTTGAGTAGATTCATGGTTTTCCAAACATACTAAATTACCAGACTATTCTTTAATATGTCATAATTTTTGTGTTTTTTTGGGTCATAAATGACTCTTTATTACACTATAATTTATATGCCTTACAGTTGACTTCTACTTTATTACTATTTATTTATTTTTACTTTATTATTTTTATCTCAAAAATAAGTCAGGAATACCTGTTAGCTACCGGCCGTGCTACACATGGCTGCTGTACATTCATTTTCGAGTCCTTTCTAGGGGACACGTTGATACAATAAAGAACAGATGAGTGAGCATATGGTTTGTTAAGTCATGTTTATAATAATTAGATCCAGATCACATTTAAATAAAGGGTCAGTGGCACATAAATTGGAAACTCTGACTTAACACTTTTAGTAGTAAGAGGTTAGGGGCATTATTACCAATGTGAATAGAAAAGCCACATGTCATGAAACAAACAAATCTAATTATTAAAATGTTAAAATACAACACTGCATAAGAAGGTAGCACATTTCAAAAATACGTTTAATGCTTCTATGAAATATTTACCAGATGGCCACAACTGTTACAAATCCATGGCAGATATATAAGTATTTCTCAATCTAGGATATATGAACAGCATAAAACATGTGTGGACATCAGTTAATAAAGATATTATGATAGTATTTTTATCCTAGCAGAATAGCTGTTTTTACATCTTTTTAGAAAAACTTCCTATATTTTATCTCGTTTGGCAAGGTCATGTATATCAGTGAAAATGGATTTAATACACACCATTTGGGGATGAGAACTTTAGAAATCCTAGCCCTAATACTATTTGGCCATTGTAAATATACTAAATTTCTCAAGTATATTTCTCTGAATATGGAAAGCTTTGCGATTTTAAGGTAAGTTTTTCAATACGAAATGATATGACTTTCATTGGGTATTTTTTATTATTTTTGATAAATACAATAATCACAGATAAAATCTAGAAGCTACAATAAGTTAAACATATAACTGTCTATAAAGGCAAGATAGAAAGCAGTGTGAGTTGTGTAAGACTGTTGAATCACAGACCTGTACCTCTGAAACAAATAATACATTATATGTTAAAAAAGAAGAAAATAGTAGGAAGGGAAAAATGAAGGGGGGGAAATCGGAGAGGGAGACGAACCATGAGAGACTATGGACTCTGAGAAACAAACTGAGTGTTCTAGAGGGGAGGGGGGTAGGGGAATGGGTTAGCCTGGTGATGGGTATTAAAGAGGGCATGTACTGAATGGAGCACTGGGTGTTATACGCAAACAATGAATCATGGAACATTACATCAAAAACTAGTGATGTAATGTATGGTGATTAACATAAAATAATAAAATAAAAAAAATGTTTTAAAAAAATGAAGTTTAGGAAGCCAGCAACATTTGCAGTTCAGTGACAGAGTGTAACACTTGAGTTCTGGAGCCTTCTTGGCTTCACATTCCAGTGCCCCCTCTATGGCCCTGCCACTTGACTCCATTACAATGCTAGCTGATTCTGCCATCAGAGTTTATTGTATCCATGTTAGAAAAAGCTTTCTATGCAAGGTTCTTGTCAGAGTGCCTTAGGACAGAAGGTAGGAATTTCCCCACCTATAGTACAAGTCATATTTTGTGCCAGTTTACTAATGCATGTTTGTACACTAGATTTGCTCTGTATCTTGCTTTCATTGTAATATACAAATTCATATGAGGCATCTAGCCCTCCCAGCCCCACCCCAACTTTGAAGCTGAACTATAATTACTGAAAGGACTTGATATTGGCTCCACAGTAACCTGGCTTACATGAGTTCTCTGATGTGAAGAAGGGTTAGTCATTGAATTTACAGCCAACAGGCAGAGGACATGAAGATGAACCTTAAAATATAAAACTCTATTACTCCCTACAAATCACGGTATACAATTATTGACACTCAGGACAATTAAACAGCTATCATTAAATCAGCAAAAAAAAAAAAAGGGTAGAAAGGAGATAATATAAAAATCATCTGTGGCATATTTCCTGTAAAATTTATTTCTACTTAAGGAGTCTGCCACAGCATTTACACAATTCACTGTAATAGTAATAATTATATTGATAATACTCATACTACCTTGAATGCTTGGCATATATTAAAAGCTTCAATATTAGCTTATCAAACATCCTTCTCAAAAGTTCAACTTACCATCAGCTATCAGTTTTTCTTTATTTTCCCATTCCACTGTGTCACAATACTTAAAAATATATGAGTAATCATTAGAAAGTATATATTTGCATGAAATATATTTAGCAAATAAATGTATACTTGATGCCCTTCTTGAAGAATCACAGTTCAAATTACTATATTAAAATCTTCACAAAACAGTAAAAACTTCTATTTATGGTCTAAGCCCAAATGTATTTTCCTATACAACTCTTTTTCCATATCACACTATTAACATATTTTCAAATTCTAGGGCTTTATGAAGCACGGTTGGGGAAAATTACCTTTGGCTTATAAAATTTTCACTTATGCCCGCACTTAGAATTGCTGTTCATTCATCATATGCATAACAATCTCCTGGATAAGTGTTTTTCAACTTTTTTCAGAATTGCCAAATTCAGGTTTCAATGGTCTACTCAAGTTCTAGTGAATCCCCAACATGGAAGTAGGACCAGGTAATTTTACTAGATGAATCTAATCAAAAAAATACTAACATAGATCATTGAGGCCTGTAAGGACAAATTTATGTGCTTTCTTTACACTTTACATTAGAGAATGCGACTCAATTTGGAGGATTGTGATCATCGAGTTACTGGTAATCCAAGGACACAATAAAAAAATTTTTAAAAATGATAGGCCTAGGGAAACAAGAATGAATTAAAAAGAAATCTAGGTTAATGGAATGAATATAACACCAATGTCAATTAACCTGGTAGGAACTAGCATGAAAAGGGAGAAGAGAGCTCCACTGGAAAGTAACACCATGGTCAATGTGTGGGAAAAGGGATTTGGAGGGGGTGGTTGCCAGAGAAATTAGAAAACCAGTACATGAGACTCTAGTTTCTCTGATTACCTGGACAGAGGGTAGAATTCAAAAGGTAGATATTGGTATAGGATTTTTTTTTTTTTGGTCCCATTGAGCTCAGTGAGACTTGTTGAGTAAAACTACACTATCAGTGCTGCAGTTTAGAGGTTAAATTGCTGCTGATTTTTAATTCCAATAGAAATCATAGTGTTATTAAAATAGAAGAATATAGAAACTGGTACAGATGTCATTCATGAGGTCACTTCTAGGCCTCACTTCTTATTTCTTACTTACTAAGCCTTACTTCTAGGCACAATCATGTCTACCTACTCTCTGAGCTAGGAGTTCCTGGTATACTATTCAATGGTAGAATCTCTTTGGAAGAAAGACATGGCTAGCACATCTATATTGGTTATTTAATGAATTAAGTGGGTGCATAATTATGAAAACCAAATGTGTCATCATTTAAGGTCTAATTTCTCTTGGAGGCTAAGTTATCCTTGAGAAGTGGCTATACATGACGGATTTTCCTTAGAGGGAGGACTCCTGCAAACAATATGTTAATAGCAGCCAGGATTTCCCTGGGGAATAAGAGCTTCTCAAGTCCTATCACCTCTATCTATTTGTCTCTTCCTGTCCCTCTGAATCCCCTCCCATAGTTATCCCTACTTCAAGGTTACTGAGAGTACTTAGACTTGGCATCTCCCCAATTCTCAGAAACCTGGAAAGGTAGAAATAGAGGGACTTAGTTGGAAATTGTGATCTCCTGCATACATAGTGGATGTTCAATAAATTTTAATTGAATGAATTAATTTATAAAGCTGTGACTGAGTTGCTATCATTAGGACATTTATTTACTCATCAAAAATGATGGGAATTCCCTTAGATTTATTTACAAAGAGGGGTCAAAGCTGCAGATGGTCAGATTAACATGGGAGTCCAGATGGTATCTTGTTTTGTTTTGGTATTATTTTTTTGATGAGACAATTCCAGATTTCTCTAATTTATCTCAGGCAATTTTAAAAAGAAAATAAAAACCTCAAAAAAATGAAAACAAAACAATTTCAACATCTCTACATGTATTCTAGAATGTCCTTTAAATTCTGTTTTCCTGTGAAAATATTGCTATTAAATATAGAATCTTAATATCAACTGGACTTGAGGTAATCTTGCCTTTGGTAAATATTTTTCAGAGGTTTAGCTAGATTACAGCCCTTCATTGCTAAGGTAAGGAGAATCTTCACTAAAATTAGAAAAGATTTGCAATATTTCAGGAATGCCATTGGTCATTTTCAAATTCACCCTGGGTATAATATAGATAATATATTTTTTGTTTCTTCTCATTTCCAGGATGGATAGGCCTGAGTTTACCCTAAGGCTGAGAAAGCAAGCAGAAACACTTAATTTGTTCAATTACCTTCAAAATTTCAATGATATAACATTCTGGCTCAAATTGAGCGTGTTATAAAGTTTTGGGTTTTTTTTTTTAAGTATAAAGCATTATTTTATTAGGGTATTCCTGTGATTTTTAAAAATCTTTTGTAATATACTCCTTTCTTCAATTATACAGTATAACAAATTTACAGTATGGGAAATAAATTTTGATTTGATTCCTTATAAAACATGAGATTCCAATCAAGTATTGTTGACACTGTTGTTCTCTGCACAACACTTTGAGTAGCAACATTTTGGAGAACAACCTGAGAACTAAACTCAAAACTCTGTAGTATGAAACACAAAATTAAGAAAAAGATTGTAACTAGTTAAATCTGAAGAGACAGGACAAAATTTTAGGATCATAATCAAAATATATAGAACTTAATAGACATTGAAATACTAATCTGTAAATTTTATACATTATGTTATTGAATGACTACTCAATATTTACAGAGAATAAAAAAATTGAGGACAAATGCTTGTGGACTCCTTGAAGTGTGAGGCATCGGGCATCTCACTTGAATTTCAATCAGTCTTCACTGGCTTCCAAAGATGAACTTCAAAGTATTTGTAGTCTCCTAAAAAATATTTGAAGGATTGCACTGTGACCATGTGTGCCATTTTTCAGGAGAGGGAGACCACAGATCCCAGATGTTAAATGGCTATAACAAAAAGATTCTGAAGAGATTCTGAAGTCTGATTCCTCAGTTATCAACTTCAGGAAGAAAATAAGTGGCTGTGGCACCAGAATCATATCTGTTATCTATATCTATCTATACACATACACAGTATACATACGTATAAACACATATATATGTATAATATATGCATATACACACATACACACATAAACACACTGTTAATAATTTATATTAGGAAGTTAGGGGTAATAGGACTAATTATGTGGGATAAAGGTTTTACTTAACCTAAAATTAATTAAACAGTCGTTCAAGAAAAAATGTGGAGTATCTCAAAGGCCACCTAACATTAGCTATGGTCAAAATACAGCTGATGACTATATCATTTCCGTATAAATTATCCTATTTGCAATTGGCAACATTTCATATATATCATATTGTCAAAATTTCAAATATGTATATAAATACAACTTAAATATGTATTAATTTTAAGGTCCCTATAGGGGACAGTCTTGTTATTAATACAGTGAAGAGCAGATGCTGTAGCATATGGCATACTAACTCATATTTATGTTAATTTTATGTAAATAGGATTTTAATACAGCAACATTAATCTGTTGTTGCTCTGGTTTTCTGATATATCACTTTACTCTGTTTTTGGATGAGATTAATGTAGGTAGTTTAGACTTTCTGAAAAAGTCCCTTTTTAGCAGTGTAAAGAGTAACAAATTCCTCAAATCTTTAACACACATGTTTAAATAGAATGTCAGATCCATAAAGAAACTAAGAATTTATCTAAATCTTGTTCTTGTGTTCAATCGAAGCAGATTTTTAAAAAATACAAATGAGAAACAACATGGTATCAGTGGAGAAAATAAACATAAGTTTAATTTCAGCTAAACAGCTATCATTTGGATAGGTAAAATAGATTGGAGGAAAATTCCCTAAATTATGTTCTTAACTTGGGGATGTTATTACAAGTATGTATATATTTCTTCTATTTTAGAAGTTAAATTATTAACTGGACACTACTTTTATTAAGGAGATTCTGGCTAATCATTTTTAAGGTGTGTTTATCTGCTTTTATGTTATAAGCACAAAAGTGTACCAAGTTTGTGTATATATTTATGTATGCATGTGTGCATGTATGTATTTAATAGTAATGCAACTTTAAAAATTACTTTTTAAATTGATATATAATTGACATATAACATTGTATGTTTTAGGTGTGCATTATATTAGTCTTAATTTAGTATGTATATATTGTGAAGTGACCACAATATATACATGGATATAACATCCATCACCACACATAATTACAAATTTCTTTTGTAATGAGGATTTTAAGATCTACTCTCTTAGCAACATTCAACTATGCAATACAGTGTTGTTAACTGTGGTCATGATGCTGTACACTACATCTCCAGGACTTATTCAATTATAACTGGAAGTTTGTACCCTTTGACCCCCTTCACCCATTTTATCCATCCCCCAACACCCTCCTCTGGTAACTAACAATCTGTTGTATCTAGGGGTTCAGTTTTTTATTTTTTAGACCTCAAATATAAGGGATATCTTACAGTATTTGTCTTTTTCTGGCATTTCAGTTAGCATATTGTCTTCAGTATTTTTTTATTATTAAAGTTTTCAGAATAGATATATAATACTTCACATCCTAATAGATGAAATATATTGGAGGAAATTTACCTCTTTAGTTTACTCAGAACTGTATTAACATTATACCAAAAGAAGGTATAAAATGGACTATTTGATACTACTTTGATATTTATTACAAATTAATGATGATTTATACTAAATTAACATATTGAGTTTTAACTATTTCAAGTTATATTATGAACTATAATATTATTATACAATATTTAACATCTTATAATCCAACACTAAATTTAAGGCTATTTAAGGATATTTGAAACAAAATGAGTCACCTAAATCACACACCCGTAATAAAATTTTATTGGTTTTGTGATTTGGATTTGCAGGAGTCTGGGAAGAAATTGCTTATCTTTGCCCACTTAAAAATAATTGTTTTTAAGGTGTTTAACAGGCATTGTTTTTAAAAGGTCAGATTTATAGTTATGTAGCTATAAAGCAGAAATACATGTGGTTTGATCAAGTCAGATCTTAAAAAATATATAATTCTAGTCCAAGAAGAGGAATTAATGTAATTTAATCCAGTATAAAGTCAATTTCCATAAGTAAAGGAAGCCTGTAGTGATTTAAACCTATGAATGACATTTTTGTGGGGAATTGATGGATATTTGAATAAGGACCAAACACTGTTACAGGATAGAATGACACTAAGCCCAATTTATGGATAAATCTAAATTTCAACAAGTTGTTTTGAATCTTCTTTTGGACTCATTTGTTATGCATGTGAAATCTTTTTTTGTGTGTGGAAGAAGTTTATATAGAAATGTATTTGAAATGCATGTTTAAAATGAAAACTTTTGTTGTTTGATAATATGAGACATTATGATGCAAAATAATCTTAGATTGATTCATAAGAAAATATCACTAGTAGTCAGCCTAATGTTGAAATTTAATTAAAGGGTCAGATTATGTTTATCATGATTTGAGCAGAATGCATTGTTTAATGAAATATTTGAATTGGAGAACAATTTTAACAGAGAGAATATGTTCCTTTTCACATGACCTCATACTATCTTTATAAAGCAATGTTTTCCTGACTATTGAAATTACCATTTAAAATGTAGTTCTAGATTTCTTATAAATATTGAGGCAAATGATGGCTGCTATCTCATGGAAAGAGTTTCAACTTCTGAAATCTAACTAAAACTTGGGACATATGCTGAGGTCTGTAAAATCCCGCAGCTGAAATCCTGTATTCTTCTAAGAGCCAAGCCATTCTTTGTAATTGTGATAAATATTCCATATATTTGTTTCAAAAGATATGTGATGTCCTGAATTTAAGTAGAAAGGTTAGGGTATCTCATCCTGCCTCATAACATGCGTAATATTTTCTGAAGTCAGCAGTGACATACTCACACAAAGAAAACAATTGATTTTTAGTTGGGGTGTTTAGAATTTGACACCATGAATGCCATTCTTGTCCATGGATGGTCACTGCAGCCTGTTGACAGTGTTTTGGGTTCTTTTTTTTTTTTTTATGTTTTAAACAAAAATCTAAAGTACCAAAGAGAATCTAGAAGTTCTGCTACACATATATAAAATCCTGAATACCTGAAATAGAAAATAATTTATTGACAGATATACATGCATGACATTTAATTTAAGAAATGATAAAAAAGTGTAGAGAGGCAGGGAGTAAAGCATATGTAATATCCTAAGTTATCAAATAAATGTGTTGATAAATGATATATCATAACAACACAAAAAACAAGAATCCTATTGTTAAATGATTGGACGTTTTATTCAGGGGAGAACTGTCACTTTGAAAGGTCAATAAATTCTTTTTTATTCTCAAAATCTGTGGTCACTGGGATGACCTGGGAATTTATAATCTAGCCACAGCAAAAGGACAACTCATGTCATCATCAGGAGAATACTATCAGATCATATGTCTTTACTTGACAAGAGTTGGCAATTTAATCTGACAAGATCCTTGCCAATGAGGACAGCTTGAGGAGTTCCACTGCTGTGGTAAAGATCTGACATGTCATTGAGGGATGTTGTGCAGAGGCCTGACAATAAACCAGGACTTGCTAATGCAGTTTAGGATTGCTGTAAAAATTTATTAGAAACCAGAGACTGTAAAATCACTATACTTCTTCAGAACTGTTTTTCTTTCCCTTGCTGAATATTTATGTGATGTTTAATGCACAGTACATGTTTTAAAACTTGTTTCCTGATGGTGTAAAAGAAGTCTATTATAATGCACATGAAATTGCACAAAATTCAATTAAATGCATGAGAGAGTAAGCAGAATGTCCACCTGTAAGCCCATTTTGACAAGATTTTTTTCGTTGATGGTTTTGGTGTCTATAAATTTAAGGAGCTTCAGTAATGGCACTTATGTTTTAAGAAACAAAAGATATTTACATTCATCTGGGGATTAATTTGATAGAACTTAAAAGCATGTATGACTTGGAGTAGCAGCATTCTATGTGTTTTATTTAGAAGGGATGGAGAGAAAATCTAACTGTAAAGTTACTGTTAATTGTCAGTGCAACTGTAGCTGCTAGGTGATTCTATATAATCTGTATTAAGTCACTACAGGAAAACAGAAAAAGGCAAGGCAGACACAATACAATTCTGTGTCTGTTTTTTGCAGTATGCCAGCTCTCTAAAAGGCATTTCCAAATAATTATGTGGGTGAACTAATACCTAGATGTAAATCAGAAAATACCATGCCTTTTCATAGCTCCAGATATGTTCAAGCTACAACTTAAGGTAAGTGAGAATATTGATAATACATCAACAGATAAGACTAAACTTGCCCACCCAACCCTCACATCATGTTCAAGGCAATCTCCTAGCTGCTATGGGAATGCAACTATAAGAGACACAATCAAAAATATGCAGCACAAACAAATACTTAGGAGTTTAAGAGTGCTATATCCTGAGAGATATATCCTCAAGGTGACTGACCAGCATGAAAGGATAATTAAAGGAAGACATATATTGATTTGAAATTTCTCTGCCCTACCTCCCAAGTGTACTTTAGGATCTTAAAGCTATCTCTCACCTGATAAATCCGTTGTATGAATTTACTCAAATAGCTGTAACCATTTTATTCTCTGCTTTCTATTTATTCAATCTTTTCCCATCCTCTTCAGTAAAGGATAAACCTCATTCTGGCCATCCTCAACAGGAGTTCTTAACTCTGTGTCACTTCTCTCTGCCACGAGTACCTGGGGAAAGGCGTATGAGACTATTTGGGGGGAACGAATCATATTGGGAGCACTCTGAAATGGTTGAAAGACTGACGGGACGATCAGGCATACCTACACAGAGAATATAGTTTGGCAGTCAATTTGTCATTGCTTTATTCCCATTTAACAATGGAGCCATTTTTGCCTTGAGGATTGTGACTGCTACTGAGTTGCATTTCAGGCTTTGCGGCATTTCCTCTGCATTCTGCAGACTTGGCACTCTCATTCCACTTCACACTAATTGTGATTGCTGACTCGTGCCTGGATGGGAGGCTGCCAAAAGGGCAGATACCCCAGAGAGACATCATTACCCAGGTTGGCAAATACCTGAGAGCCCTATTTAATGATACAATCTTATTTTACAACGAGGGGCAGGCTTCCAGTCTCACAGCATCAGTTCTTAGCCGTAATATTGTTTGGCAAAAACCTTTCATATTCTTTTGTAAAATAAAAAGAAATAAACCATGGGGATATAGATCAATGGTAGATGATCAGATACCTGGAAAGAGTTGGAAAGATGTGAATAGCTCTAGGGTAAACATACTTATCTAATTGCTGAAGAATAAAAGTTGATGCCTTGCCTAGAATAACTTAAGAAATTATATACATAAAAACAGCTTTCTATAGAGAGTCAGGACTCTTTTTTTACCAGACTTTGCTCTGATATTCATTCTGGAATTGAGGTCACTGCTAAGTCACTGAAAACTAGATGGAATGGGTATGACAGGGGACATAGGATCTCTGTAGCATCCAGCAGGATACACAGGACAGTCTTTATATTCAGGGTTTGTTGTAGTGCTGCATGCTGAAAAGACTAAACATGCTGCCATGCTCTACCTTTGCTTTATTTGCATGATTTTTAAATGAAAACTAATATATGTATATGGTAGAAAGGAAGAAAGGAAGAAAGAAAGAAAGAAAGAAAGAAAGAAAGAAAGAAAGGAAGAAAGGAAGGAAGGAAGGAAGAGTCTAACAGTGTAGAATAAGTTCTCCTTACCCAGATTCCAAATCCACATCACCAATGGCAACAATTGTTAAAAATTATTTTTGTATATTTCAAAAACTGTCTACACATGCAAACATAAATATGTGGGTGTATGTACACACTTTTCTAAAATATGTGTATCAAAGAAGAGAATGCACACCATTTATTTAATTTTTGTAGCAATTATATATAGCAACACAGGTTTCTGGCTTTCTTTTGAATAACTGAAGAGTAATATTATACTCCATTATATGGATTTGTCCCAATTTCATAGTGCCTTTAAGGACATTTATTATTCCCACTTCTAAAAAAATGAATCGCCTTGTATATACTTCTGTACATTTAAAGAAGAAAATCAGTTGGATTAATTCCTGGAAACAAAATTACTGGCCAATGATTTGATTATTTACATTTTTGAAATATATTATTAAATCACTCTCAAAAAATTGTCTCAATCAACACTTGCCACAATACGTATGGGGAAAGTGCCTGACTTTTTTATACTCTTGCTAATGCTGTGTATTTTCAAACTTTTCCTACTTTACCTTTTTTAACTTGATAGGTGAAAAGTGGAATCTCATTTACATTTTTTAAAGTGCCAAGCTAATGGGTGAATATAAGAACTTTAGCAACATTTTAATGTGGGTGAATCAAGCGCATCTTTCAGCTGGAAAAGTTAAGAGCCCCATTTCAAATTCACAAAATTGCTCACTATGTTAGTGATTATGCATGTGATTCTCTTTTAATCAGATTAAATTAACTAGCATATAGATTTTATTTGAATAGACACTAATTAAAGACCACCAACTAAACTTATTGTGGATAATCATGGTTTTGAAAATTAATGGTTAAAGAAGGGGAAAATTTTTTTAAAGATTCTAGGCAGATAATTACACTCAATTTAAATCAATCTTTAGTGTGATAACTTAAGTATCTAGCTGCAGGCAAGTATTACGGCAATAGGATTTTTATAGTACAAATCCTGAAGTATAGAAAAGTTTCAACTCAGTGAAAACATTTGAAAACAATAAAAGGTTTCTTTATTGTGAAATTACTGTAGCTTTATCACAAAAGTAAATTTTGTTAATAATGACAGTATCATAGCTATGCATAATTCTATAAGTATTCAATTTAAAAAACCAAAATACTTGATAAATACCTATAGCATACCAATTTAATTGCTAAGATATCCATTTAAACTATGTCAATCATGTAAAAAAAATTTTTTAGTCCATGATGCAGCTCAAAGTTTGACTCCTACTTTTTCCAGACCTTTAACTCATAAAATATACCTTCACTTCCTAGTTAAATCTCATCCATAGTTTTATAATCACCTCGTAGAGACAAAGAAAGGCAAAAGAAACAGGGTAACTTCTATGCAGGGAAAACCTTACATAATACCATTCTATCATCTTTTTTTGTGACACATTTTAATCTTCCATTACTGAAAATGTTCTTCTTGCCCTTTTTTCCTAATTTTTGGGATCCTAGTTTAGGAATAAAGCCCATGTTTCTTAAAATATTCAACTTTTTATTTTTAGAAGGTAAAACTTTTGCCAGGCAAGAATATTGATACTTTATGTGGAAAGCCATCAGATTCTCAATTTCCCCATCTGCTGTCTCATGCTCTCTTACAATCTTATTTCTTAAATAAAAATTTCTCTTAACTTGAAACTACTGTGTAGGGAGGATAATCTTAAACTGTCAGTTTATAAATAAATAACACAGATAGAAAGCAACCTTGCATCCTAACCCATGTTAGTGTCAGTGTGTAAGGATATTTAAAAAAAAAGTTTTTTTATTTATACATAGTTAAATTATTATCTAAGGATTTGAATTCATAATATAACTTCATTACAAAATACAGTGACAAGCAACTCTAAAACGTAAATATCTTACTTACACAAAATATATTTCTCATTCACCTTTCATGTCCCATAGAGAAATGTGATCCAGACTGTCTGGGCCTCTATCACATTGTTTGTTTGAAACAGTGTGAGAGGGAAAAGAGAGATTGGAAAATGGGCATTTTGTTGCCTCTGTCTGGAGGTGATACACATGGTTTCAAATGAAATTTCATTAGCTAGAATTCATCACATGGGTCTGCCCAAGTGGTAGAGGGGTATGAAATAAAATATTATGTTTGCACAGAAGGAGGGAAAAAGAGTACATTGGTGAAGACTAGTAATTTCTACAAAATTACTTTTTATAAAAAGGTAATTTCCCTAAATGCCTTGATATGAAGCTATAGTAATTAAGAGTGTGTTTTATTGACATAGGGTTGAACCAATAGACCAATGAAATAGAATAAAGAGCCCCAAAAAGATACCTATAGAATTAGAACTTTGAGGTCTCACAAAAGTGACTCTCCCCTTGGTAAAAAAAAGAGAGACTATTCAATGGAGGTAGGAACATGGTTATATATAAGGAAGAAGATAAAATCCAATCCTTATTTCATACAAAAAAAAATAGCTCAGTATTTATCAAGGGTGTTAAATCTAAAAGAAAAATTCAGACTCAGTAGAAAATGTAGATAAATATTGCTTAGAACTTGGATAGGAAGAAAGTTCTTAAACAAAAGAAAAATGTAACTGTATTAAAGCCAAGAGCTTTTGTTCATTAGGTACCCTAAGAGAGCTTTAAAAAATTATACCACCACCAAAAATAACAACAAATGTTTTCAATTGCTCACAACCCCCAATATCTCCCATTGTAGATGAATATAACATAATATTTATACATTGGATTATTTCCAACAGAGAAATTAAATAAGCCATATCAGCAGTTGGTGAACCTTAACAATATCATATTAAATGAAAAACTCCCAAACAACTAGATATAGCATGATGTCCTTAAATAAGCTCAAAAATTGAAGTACAACAAAAATTGAAATACAAATACAATCCAATTGAAATACAGAGAGGACAATATCTATAAATGCAACAAACTGTATTAAAAGGAAAAGAAGAAAATGGCCAACATGAATTTGGGTCATAGAGTGTGTTCACAGGTATGGACTACATTATTAAAAGTAGTTAACTAATTAATAATGAGAAGATGTTGTGAATCAAGGATTATAGCTAATCCAGTCTGTGAACCTAGGCACTTAAATAATTGATAGAACCCAAAGTTATATTATACATAGTATAATAATGTGTATAATTTTAATAATACTTTAAATATACTTTAAATAATATTTTAAATAATACTTTAATAATATTTAATAATAATAATGTAGTATAATTTTTGGAAGGAATTTTCATAAACACAAAATAAGGGCTTGATTTAACAATTACTTCTGTTTAAAAATGGAATTTTTAATTAACTATGAGCTCAACATGAGCTAGTTGAATACCATAGCTGTGTTTTAAAAAGTTAAAGTGAATACTGTGAAATGAAGATTTGTAGCATTCCTCTTGATCAGGTCCTTCCAGTCAAATCACTCTACTGTAACCTCAAATTAAATACTAGGAACAGTTGTGAAGGCAACATTTGAGAGAGGCTTCCTAACCAATGGTTGCTATACAGCATAGTGGTTTTGGTGTTTTAAAATATGAATATAGGGGTGCCTGGGTGGCTCAGTTGGTTAAGTGTCTAACTCTTGGTTTTGGCTCAGACCATGCTCTCAGGTTCCTGGGATTGAGCCCCAAGTCGGGTTCTGTCCTCTGCACAAAGTCTGCTTGAGATTCTTTTCCTCTCCCTCTGCCCCTCCCTCTGCTTGTGCAAGCGCTCTCGCTCTCTCTAAAATAAATAAAATCTTAAAAAAATATGAATACAAATCTTCATTTCAACTATTTACTAGATATATTGGATAAATGACTTTAAAAAAAAAAAGATTTTATTTATTTTTTTGACAGAGAGAGAGAGACAGCGAGAAAGGGAACACAAACGAGGAATGGGAGAGGGAGAAGCAGGCTTCCCAGTGAGCAAGGAGCCCGATGCGGGACTCAGTCCTGGGCTCCAGGATCATGACCTGAGCTGAAGGCAGACACTTAACGAGTGAGCCACCCAGGCACCTCAAATGACTTCAATTCTCCTAAACTCCATTTCCTCCTTTATAAAATGGGGATAGCAATATTGGAGATTAGACCATTAGTACACTGCCTAGCATGAGATAATCTCACAAGAAATGAACTATTATTATCAATTTGATAGTTTCCTACCATTTTTCTGGAATTCAGATGATGAGGTTTACAGAAATCACTGTTACATACAAGATAGTTAATGGAACTAAATAAATTTGCTTTGAGAAGATTTATAGGCTAGGATAGGATACTCTGGGGTGGGATAGGGAGGGGTCTAGGAATCGATTGACATGATTTTTTTTCAAATATGTTAAAGTATTATGATTTAATAGAAAGGTTAGAGCTATTTGGGGTGGCTTGAGAGAGCACAACTAGGACCAGTTGATGGAAATTCCAGGAAAGCAAAATTAAGATTAGAAATAAAAATTTTTTCTAAAATCAAATATCTGTCCAATTTATAATAAATTATTCTATATGGGTGTATTGTATAACCAAAAATAATACAACAAAAGAGGCATGACTTTTTAATCTAGATCTTAACCCTGGGTAATAAGTCACCTATACATCCCTTTCGTTCTCTAATGTTTAATGATAGAAAATAAAGTAAGGATATAAAAATTAACATACTACCATTTCCTCTAATAAGGATGTAGATTCTTAGTGCTTTAGCACTGTATTGGTTTCCTATAACTTATGCAACAAAATACCACATACTTTATGGCTTAAAACAAAAAATATTTTTTCTCTCAAAATTCTCGAGACCAGATATCAGAAATCAGTTTCACCACAATGAAATAAAAGTTTTGGTAGGGCTTCCTCCAGAAGCTCTACAGGAGAATCTGTTGCTTTCCTCTTCTATCTTCTGGTGGCTGCCGACTTTCCTTGCCTTGTGACCACATCACTCCAATCTCTGCCTCCTTGGTCGCCTTGTCTTCTCCTTTTCTGTTGTCAAATCTCCCTCTGCATCTCTCATATAAACACAATTATGATGATATTTAAGGATAATCTTCCATCTCAAAATCCTTGATGAATCTCATTTGTAAAGTCTTTTTTTTTTCCATAAAAGGTAACATTCATTGATTTCATGGATTAGACAGTGCATATTTGGGGGGCAATAATTTAGTCTAGCATTGGTACCTTCAACTTGAATTAGTTTATTTGGTCATACTGTTTTGACTGATCAAGTCAACATTTTTAGGGATCAAAACCTATTTCCATGTCACTATAACTTTCTTTGAGAGGTAGAGTATTGACTACTAGACTCCAGATTTCTTATTAGTCTGGGGAGGATACAGTTTTTATGACATCCTTTTTTTCTTCATGATTTACAGTGTAAACCAAGGGTCAGCAAACCTTGGTGCATGCGCCACATGTAGCCACTGCTTGTTTTTATATGGTCCTCAAGTTAAGAATGGGGCACCTGTGTGGCACAATCATTTAAGTGCTGAACTCTTGGTTTCAGCTCAGGTCATGATCTCAGGGTTTTGAGATTGAGTCCTGTGCTGGGCTCCACACTCAGTACAGAGTCTGCTTGAGATTCTCTCTCCCTCTCCCTCTGCCCCTCCTGCTCATGCTCTCTCTTTCTCTCTCTCTCTCTCTCTAAAATAAATAAATAAATATTTAAAAAATAATGGTTTTTTACATTTTTAAATGGTCAGAAAATAAAAAAGAATATTTTGTGAAACAAAGCATGTCCATAGATTTCAAAATTCAGTGTCCATAAATAAAGTTTTACTGGAACACAGGCATACTCATTCATTTATTTATTGTCTGTGGCTCCTTTAGAGCTACAATGACAGAGTTGAGTAGTTGAGACAGAGATCACATAACCCACAAAGCCTAAAATATTTACTATTTGGTCCTTTACGGGATAAGTTTGCTGACTCCTGATATAAATGGTTTTCTCTGAGTCTTCAAACTGCTCTTTATATGTGAAGATAAACTTTTGGATTACGTTAAAACAAAACAAAACTTCTCTTAAGTGATTGACTGGGTCTTAAAATTGAAGGCCTTAGCTTCCATTGAATATTATCTCCATAATACATTAACAAAATCTACTTAGGTGCTCAGAAAGCCAAAAATTTGTCCTTATTCTCCTTATTATCCATACCCTGCGGGCAGTGATGAAGAAAATCCTTGCTGGTTTTTGAATGGTGGAGGAAGTTTAGGGATAGAAATTGAGAAGAAGGTGTAGTCCATACCTTAGAAACAAGACTTGAATAGCATTAAACAAATAAACAAAAAATTAAGTAAGAGGTTTTTTTCTGTGCTTCAACAACCATTTAGTTGTTTTAGTATACATTAAGGAAAATTTCTATCTGTGTATGATCATATTGAACTGATAATAAGCAAGATTTAATAGTATGTTCTATTTATTCAATGTGAAGATGAGCAGGCAATTCACAGTAAAGAAAATTATGTGAATGTTGCTCAAAAAATTAACCTTTATGAATACACTTGATGAAAGCTTAGTTTGTACTTTAGAGAGTCACAACTACATGAAACGATAAAATACGTTTAGGTTAGGACTGTACATGATAAAATCATTTTTCATTCTTCAGTGAATTCTTTCCATTAACAATGATAAAAATCTTGCCAAACTCAGACCATTATCAAATTAAATCCTCAAACCAAGAACTATAAACTTTACAATCCTTTTGGTTTCTCTCTCATGATTTTTAATATATCTCAAATTGGCAGTATAATCATATACATATGTATGTATACACACATATATACACATGTACATACATACACACACATATATGTAACATGCACATATATACATATGAGGGTAGATAATGTATATAGTGAAGATATGTGTGTGCATGTGTATGTGTGTATATATACCTTATATTAGCATGCATATTTATATTAATATGTATACCTCATCTATCTATAGATGGGTATAGGTCATCCATTTATATATCATAGAAGATAAAAATGAACCCAACAGTTGGGCTACAGTTGACCAAAATTACGTTTCAAGTTTCTAAATTCCTAATAATCAAGTCTTGTTTTGAAGGCAATGTCATTTGGGTTTTCTGGGAAATATCACCCTGTAGATATGGAAGTGGTTTTACTCTTTTCATACTTTGTGTCCAAATCTCATTCATCACCTAGAATTCATTAGACATTTGTAGAAATACTGAACCTATTATGTTTTATAAATGTATCCTGTTTTAATTTAGCTTAGGATATAGATTTTCAAGGATGAATTAGCTGCTATTTTTCAGCTTCTAGTTGACAGTGAAATACTATATAGAAGTTGTTCTCCTAACCCTAGTTGTCAGTCACAAGCTTATTTTAATAGGTTTCTTTATTAAATCTGTATCTCACTTTTTTTTATTCTATAAATCCATTTGAGAGAGATTTAAAAAATATGTTTGTCTTGGCAAGGAGGAAGTAAAAGAGGTGAGAGAAAATCAAATTGAATTTATGCATTTATGTATTTTCTTCATATGAAAAGTATCAATATGCTTAGAGTTAAAGAAAATTGTTTTATTTTGAAAATAATTTTTTCAATTCCTTTTCCAAGATGTGATGTCTTCAGTTATATTTTCTCAATAAAATGGATGCAGTTATCAATATTTCTACCATTCTTGGAGATTAAAAAAGCCAAACTTTTTCTTTAAAAATTAAATCATTTTTTGAATCATCAGCAATAGTGAAAGAATTCTTTTTTTTTAAGATTTATTTATTTATATGAGAGAGAGAGAGCGCATGAGCGAGCACAGGGGGAGGGACAGAGGAAAAGGGAGAGAAACCCAAGCAGACACCATGCTAAGCATGGAGCCCAATGCGGGGCTCTGTCTCAGGATCCTGAGATCATAACCTAAGCCAAAACCAAGAGTCAGATGCCTAACCAACTGCACCACAATAATGAAAGAATTCTATGCCATCAAGAAAGGCACTGATTAGATGGTTTAATAGCAGTAATTTTTCCTGTTTTACAAACACTAGTTATAGTTTATCATGTTAACTTTTTTTTTTTTTTAAAGATTTTATTTATTTATTTGAGAGAGCGAGAATGAGAGAGAGAGAGAGCATATGAGAGGGAGGAGGGTCAGAGGGAGAAGCAGACTCCCTGCTGAGCAGGAAGCCCGATGCGGGACTCGATCCCGGGACTCCAGGATCATGACCTGAGCCGAAGGCAGTCGCTTAACCAACTGAGCCACCCAGGCGCCCTATCATGTTAACTTTTAATAGAAGGGTACTTTCAAGAGGCTGAGTAGATTCTATTTCACGCTTCATTACACTGTATATATATTGTAAATGATATGTTATTATCACATATGAAGATAGTAATTTATATATTCTTTAGAACTGCTACTCAATTACTATATATAAGATGTGTGTATGTTTTCATATGCCTATGTGTACAGTAGTGTTATGAAGCATAAACTTTGGCAGAGATCTGGGTTTGCATCTCAGCTTCTTGTCACCCTTAGACAAATACATTTTCTGAGATTCAATTTTACCACTTGAAAAATGCCAATCACATAAGATTTTCATGATGATTCAAAGCTATGTCAAATATATGTCATATATTTAAGGTTAAAAATTAGTGCCCATCCACTCTTTTGCTCAACTCTTTATGATTTTATGTGTTCAAGTTTTTAAAAAGAGCTATAATTACTATTTAATATAACCTTTAAATTTCGACTCCTATATTCTGTGTTGTCTTGACCAAATAGCCAATTATCCCTCAAATTATTTTTTCTTCTTTTCTTCTTTTTAAGTAGACTCATTAGAGCTAAACAATCTCAAACTAATTCTTACTTACGGTATAAAAAACACAACATCAGAATATAAAGATCTTGGATATACTCTGGTCATACTTGTTATGTAAACTCAGTTCAAAACATTTGTGATGATTATTCATTGAGTCTCTGCTTTTGATGGTCCATCAACAAACAAGTCACCAAATCTGAGGTATGGCATCCAATTTTAGACAGCTCTAATTATTTGATAGTTTTACTTAGGGAGAGCCAACATATAGCTGCTCTGTGTGACTTTATTCAGCCCATCATTCCATATAAATGCTAGATCATGCATCCTCTAAGTCATCTCATTTCTGGGCTAAACATAAGCCTCGTTGTCCCTTAAATGAAGATAGTTTGCCTCTTTGTTCTCACTGGACTTCCTATCACTATTACTGAGCCAGAAACTGTAATAAGTATTCTCTCATTTAATGATCACACTAATCCTAATGAGATGGATTAGGACTATCATCACCTTCCCCACACACATTATTTTAGGTAACAGATACAGAAACAAACAAACAAACAAAATAGTAAGGTAGCCCAAAATACACAGCCAGTATGAGCTAAAACTTGGCAATATGGTCTATTGACTAAACTGTTAAGCATTACAATAACATGGATGGGCTCAATTTTATATTCTTTGTAGAATGTAATTAAATAAAAACTACATTTCAAATGTGATTTCAACAAAGCAAAGAACTTTGCTTGTTTTGCCCTGAACACCCTACTAGAGATCAAGAAATAACATAAATTTATTTTTTTTTCTTGTAAAACTGAGCAAGAATATTAATTAGGGATACAATCATCTAAATCTCCTAAAGCATAATATACTGCCCTGGAAAGTCCAGAGGGACTTTAAAACCCTCCTTGCAATCTTTGACAAGACTTGTATTTCTGAGAGAAGTAGGTGATAATAATGAATAGAATCCCCCCTTTTTTAGAGGAAGCATACTTAAGGGAAAGAGGAAAGGCTAATTTCTCTTCTTTCTGGAATGTGGAGATAGGTCTCCCATAAGAGAATTCAGATAGGAAAAATGGTGGGAAAAATAAGGTTTTAAAATACTGATTTAATTACTGTGTTATATTTAGCCAATTGGAAATGACTACCTTGATAGGTGTATTGAGAAGGACTTTGAAATGAATCTGGTATTAGTAGGAGAGAGTTCCATAATAAATTAGTCATGCCTGCCATGGGCTCATTCATGATTGGGAAGGAGCAACATACATGCGATATATTTGCTCTTGCTCAATATTGTGCACTCTGGTCTAGCCCCTTTCACTTTTCTGTGAAATTCCAGGACACTCACTACTTTCATAATATTTGAAGAGTCATTAAGACATAGCATAAAGAACATGCCTCTATACCTTTCATTCTTGATTACTCCCCAATAAAAAGCTCTATTGGTATCAGTCTTTTTTGAGTTTGATCTTCATACTTTTCCCACCTCAGATTTCCCCTGCCCCTCCTCTCCTCAGAAGTGTCTCCCTGCCATACACATGCACAGAGCACACTCAAAAGCATCTTTTCTATTGTGTGCATTGGGCATAGATTTTTCATGAGAAATGAGTTCTCTTTGTATAGAGAATATATTCACCTTACTTTAACTGAATCTTGACTCCATTAGGACATGTTTCCCAACGAGTTCTTAAGAGAAACTTGCATTCCTCAGTGGCTCACAGAGCTGAGGAGAAGGTGATAGCTTCAGCATCCTCCTCACTCACTAGAGCTACTCAACACTTTCAGACTATATCCTCACATGAACTCTTCCTGCTTTCAGAACCATAGCACCCAGCAATCTACTCCACACAGTTTCTCATCTATCGGTTTTATAGTCATTCTCCCTCATCCACTGAATATTCTGGTACCTGTTCCATAGTTTTTTTT
This sequence comes from Phoca vitulina, assembly GCF_004348235.1. Lineage (NCBI taxonomy): Eukaryota > Metazoa > Chordata > Mammalia > Carnivora > Phocidae > Phoca > Phoca vitulina. Next base: position 9,374,190 of record NW_022589709.1, read on the forward strand.
TTTTTTTTTTTTTTTTGAGTCACTCTAACGTTCTCAGTGTTTTAAATAAGACCATGGAAAATCTACACAGTATCCTAACATTTCATATCATGTGATATGACCTCTCTTCAATATCAGTTTTTCCTCTCAGTGTCACATGATGAATTTTATTCTTACCCCTTCTACTTCCAAAATCTGCAGGCTCTGAAAGCCCACTCTCAGATTAAAGTCTTCAACCATATCAAATTGTTGTTGTTGTTGTTTGCTGTGTTACACCCACCATGATGATTCAACTTCATTAAGATCACAAATTCCTGACTCCTTTTCTTCTCCATACTTTTACTTGCTTTCTTAAATTGTTCAGTCTAACATATATACCTTTGGGAAACATCCTCAATTCCTGTGCCTCATTTGTTTTTCCAACTCATCATTCTGAGGAAAAAAAAGAGACCTTGGATGACCTCAGCTGTTCATCTTTTCTTCAACTGTGTGTGGGCTGCTTAATGGTCTTAGAGAAAAACAAAACAAATGCTGTTTTGTGGCATCATGTTTATTTTCTCCAGCTTCATGTCCTTGTCAGGCTTACTGTTTCACTTCTGTGCTTTAGCTCATCCATGTTTGCCCCCTCAAAGACCTCGCACTGTTAGCATCCCCTCTTTTTCTAGTATCCTCAACCTCCTTCTTACTGTCTTTTTCCCATATATGGGAAAATGTTCAAGTTTTTTCATATTTTAAAAAACGATTCTCACCCAATTTTATATTCACACTCTAAACAACACCTCCTCTCTCTCTCTCTCCCTCTCTCTCTCTCTCCCTCTCCCTTTTTATTTTCCTGAGGGTAAAGTTTCCTGAGGGAATTGTCAACTATACTCATGCTTTCTCCTTTATCAAATGTAATTGCTTGGCTTCCTCAAAAACTACAAACCTACTTTATGTTTTCTATGGTGTTTCAAAGTTTTTCTCAACAAGGGCACTCATGTTCCTAAATCCAATAGACAGGGTGCTTTTCTTTTCTTACATGATATCTCAGAAGTGTTATAAATGGCTTGACCATTTTTTTCTATTTTTAAATTAGGGTAAAATTAATACACAGTAAAATTGACCCTTTAGTGTGCATTTCTGAGAATTGGACAAATGCATACAATTGTATAACCACCATTAAATTCAATTTATAGAATTGTTCCATTGTCTCCAAAATTTCACCAATGTCCCTTGTAACCAGCCTCTCCCCCTTTTCAAAACTCTGCCAACCACTGATCTGTTTTCTGTCCCTATAATTTTACCCTTCCACCATGTTGTATAAGTAGAGTCATACAATATGTAACCTATTAAATCCAGCTTCTTCTACTTAATATAATACATTTGATATGTACTTCACCATCATGTTATGGTATATATCAGTACTTTATATTTTATTGCTGAGTAGTATTCTGTATGGATATACCACATTTAACCATTCACCAATTTAAGGATATTGGGTTATTTATATAGTTTGGAGCAATTAACAATAAATCCTATATAAACTTTCATGTACAGATATTGTGTGAGTGTAAGTTTTCATATATTTTGGGGGTCTAGGAATGGGAGAGTTGGGTCATATACTAACTGTATGTTTAACTTTATGAGAAACTGTCAAACTGTTTCCAACATGGTTGTACTTTCTGTACTACCACCAGCATATTAGAAGAATCCAGTTGTTCATATCATAGCATTAATTACTATCAATTGCTTTTCTCTTTTTTTCTCCATCAGTCTAATATGTATATAGTGATATCACACTGTGGTTTTAATTTTCATTTTCCTAAAAATAATGTGGTGGAACACATTTTCATGTGCTTACCTGCCATCTGAATATCTTCTTAATGAAGCATTTGTTAAAAAATTTTGACCATTTTTAAAATTGGGTTGTTTTATTATTAGAGCTTTGAGAGTTCTTAATATACTCAGGATAAACATCCCTTATCAGATAAAATGTTTGCAAATGTTTTCTTTAAATCTGTGGCTCATTTTCTCATTATGTTAAAGGTGTTTCAATAGTAGAAGTTTCTAATTTTGATGAAGTCTGGATATCAATTTTTTTCTTTTATGAATTATGCTTTTGGTGTCATAGCTACGAAATCTTTACCTAAAATTTTCCCCTATGCTTTCTTCTAGACATTTTGTAGTTTTATTATTTTATTGTTTTTAAGATTTTACTTTAAGCAGTCTTAATACCCAACATGGGGCTCAAACTCACAACCCCAAGATCAAGAGTTGGATGTTCTACCAATTGAGCCAGGCAGGCACCCTTAGACATTTTATAGTCTTAAATTTTACTTTTAGATCTATGATTAGTTCTGAAGGCTGCATTCTTCCTCCTCTTCTCCCTAACTCTTCATCCTCCTCCCTCCTCCCCCCTCCCCTCCCATCCTATTATGGATTTCGATTTCATCATCTCTATCTGGAATATGTAATAATAGCCACTCAACTGGCCTTTTTCTAGTTTCCCTCATATCCTCTCTAATACATTCTTCAAACTGCATCTTTATTTCAATCCTATCTATCTGTCATATTTATTTGTGCATCCTTGGGAAAATCGAAGATTTCTAAGCTTCAGGGTTTTGCTTTTTTTTTTTTTTTTTTTTAATCTATATGCAGAATAGTGCAGTTTTATCACCGGTTGTTGATAAAGTTCAGTAAATATACACAAGAAGACATTTTATAAAATACAAAACTTTTACAAAATGCTTATACCTGTCATTGCCTACTATGGTTAAAGTCCTTTCATTTTTTTGTCTATAAATTAATTTTCTGTAAACCAAACCAACAAAATTACCTATTGCAATTATAAAAATTTCATACTGTTTGCTTCATTTCCATTGTAACCATGGGGATATATTATCTCTAAGAATTACACAAATATGAAGGGGGGGAAATTGGAGGGGGAAACGAACCATGAGAGACCATGGACTCTGAGAAACAAACTGAGGGTTCTAGAGGGGAGGGGGTTGGGGGGCTGGGTTAGCCTGGTGATGGGTATTAAAGAGGGCATGTACTGCGTGGAGCACTGGGTGTTATACGCAAACAATGAATCATGGAACACTACATCAAAAACTAATGATGTCATGTATGGTGATTAGCATAACATAATAAAAAAAAGAATTACACAAATATTTTCTATTGAATAAGCTTTGAAAAAAATTTACATGAGTGAATTTCTTACATGTTAAAGACAGCAGGCCCAGACTATTTACATTAAATCTAATGTAAGCTAAAGGACATTTCATCCACTCAAACACCTTAATGATTAAGAGACTAAGGTAGTTAATATAATTGCACAGTTATAATCTCAATTTTAACAACCTTAAAATAAGAATGAATGATGATCATGATTCATATGATTCAGTACATAAAAATTATCCATAAGTTTATTACATTGTTTAACAAAAAAAGTTTTTAGAAGTCATTTGTCACACTAAAAATGAAAATGTCTTACTATATTTCATGTCTTAAGTTTTGGAAAATTAAATCAGTAGCCATTCATGGCCTATGAATACAATACACATTCCCTATGCTTTGTAAGTTACCTAACAGTTGCATTCTTGGTACTTTTATATACCTATATATTTGGAAACAGTAGGCAAAGTGAAGAGAGACAATATCTAAATGTGTATTTTACATTGAGCTCAAACATCAAGACAATAACCAAATATATGTATTTCTGCTCTAAATACATATAAATTCATGAAATATAGGAAATTTGAGACTGGCACATTTTATAATGAGCCTAAAGAGAGTTGGTATTCAATAAATATTTGTTTTTAAGGGAGTAAGTGAATAAATTACTGACAACTTAAATGTCTGACAACTTTCATTTAGAAAACCTCTCTGAATTCTTTTATCCAGGGCCTTATCTTTACATGTATCTTTTTTAAAAGGACAAACTCTGAAAATATCACTAACAACTTGAGTTTCATTTTGTGGTCTCTATCTCTGTAGACTAGTAGGCCCCTCTCTTTTTCTGAGGCTCCAATTGTATAATTGCTTTAAGTTGTGATCATCTGACCAGATGCCTGAAAATTACCTGATCTATTTAATATAACTTGTTTAGCTGAATCAATTTAATTTCCAGGCCATATGTTCACACAATTATTTCACTTAATCCATTTCAAGGTGGCTTCCTCTTTTGCGCCTTGCTGATTCACCTCCCTTTGATTGATCCAGCTCTAGAATAAGTAATGACCTACATGAGAATTTTAAAATAACACTGCTGAAAAATCAAAAGACACATTCTATTCATCTTCTCAGACCAACCATTCCAGGAATAATAAGTCGTCTTTAAATTCTCTGTCTTGCCTTTTTCTTTCACAGAAAATGAAAGGCTTATAAAAGGTATGTCCTGATCATACCTACAAATTAAAATATGAATATTGAATTATCACTGAAGGTACAGTAAATTCCAGTTAAATCAAAATATGATCCATTACATTTTCTGTAGTAATTTATCAAAAGTCCCCTTTCACTTTTTTTGTGTGCTGTGCAAAACTGAACATTTAACAAATATGACAAGAGACAATGTAATTAACCATTTTCCACTTAGAAATGTAGGCAGTTCTACTTTCTCACCTTTTCACATTAATTTGAGTTTTAAAGTTTCTTGACTGTACCTGACTTGCAATAGTTTTAGCTAGAGTATCAAGTTTTGTTTCAAAGTATAATTTTCTTAGGAAAAATAATGGAGATTTAAATGACATCATTCTGTTCTGTGTAAATTAAGCCCAAGTTTGCTCCTGTTTGTCTCACTTTAGATGGTCATCATGAATTAAGGGAAATAAAAAGGAATGGAGGGACACTCTTTTTTTTTTTTTTGCATTAATCAACCTCCCTGCCTCTCTCCTCCTTCTTAGAGTCATGATTGAACCACATTAGACTTTTCTTACATGAGGTTTTCTGTAGTATCAGAATATTTGTTATGGGGGCACCTGGGTGGCTCAGTCATTAAGCGTCTGCCTTCAGCGTGGGTCATGATCCCTGGGTCCTGGGATCGAGTCCCACATGGGGCTCTCTGCTCAGCAGGGAGCCTGCTTCTCCCTCTCCCCTCCCCCCTGCTTGTGTTCTCTCTCTCACTGTCTCTCTCTCTCTGTCAAAAAAAAAAGAATATTTGTTATGCCTGCCACCCTTTTTATTACTGATAGATAGATATGGGGAAATGGCCAATTTCTGTACCTCATTTTCTTACACAGAGATTCTAGCTTATCTTTGACATAAACTCTTCTTTACTCACTAACTTGAATAGTCTAACATTAAGTTTCATTTGTTTCAGGGAGTATTTTTAAAAAATAAAATAACATCTTTAGAGTTTCAAATAAGTATATTAACCAAGAGGTCTTTGTATTTCGGATAAGAACCACTGATATTAAATTTCAGATCACTGATAATTTAGTCTTCCAAAAGGATGAAGTTGACTTATGCAGTCTGACTTTCAGTAAGAAGTAGTAGCCCTAGCTCTGGGAGTAATTTAACCTTACTATGTCCTTAACCCACTAAATCTAACAGATGGGTGGAAAATTCATTAATTTTCACCATGGAGTATTACATCTTTGGGCTCTAAATAGATATGGATATGTGAGACCTGTCAACTCCTATTGATTTACCTATTTCCTCCTGAATGTTTTAAATATTTCTTATTTTATTTTATTTTATTTATTTATTTGACAGATCTATAGCGAGAGAGGGAACACAAGCAGGGGAAGTGGGAGAGGGAGAAGCAGGCTTCCCGCAGAGCAGGGAGCCCAATGCGGGGCTTGATCCCAGGACCCGGGGATCATGACCCGAGCCGAAGGCAGACGCTTAACGACTGAGCCACCCAGGCGCCCCATTTTAAATATTTCTTATTAGTGGATAGTGCATTTCTCAACTTTATTCCCTATAGTATCAAGTAATGACAAATTATTTGTTGATTGACTAAAGCAACAGATATCATGTGATTTATAGGATATTGGAAAAATATCACATCATCTAAAAAAAGATACATCAAATTAGATTAAACCTAAGTACTTAAGTTCTGTAATACAAAAAAGCGTATCACTCATTCTGCAAGCTTAACTAATATATTTATTAGATCAATGAGTACATATTAAATGCCCAATATATACAGAATGAGATAGGGTATATGTAACTGATGCTATAAGGGACCTCATGAGATCCCCTTACTTTGATCATTTCACAGCACATGGGTCAACTAGAACTTGCATTCTCTGTCTAGGGGCTTCCTCTGGCTGCTTGGCCACTTTATTACCTATGGGACAAGCTGGACCACTATCTCCCTAGAAGCAGCTTTAACCAAGGACCAATGGAAGTTGATATATAAGTATCCATCTTCTTACCTCTTGGGTTGGGTTAACTCTGAGCACATGTTTTATACTGGGTCCCAGATTTCTCTAGAAGGATTCGGGTTCATTTACCCACAACAGTAACTTCCTTAAAAAATAAACCCTGACTGGCTGTCTTCCCTGGTTTCCTTCCCATTCCCCTAGTGTTTGGACCAAAGATGACATTCCAAAATAACTACTTGCACTGGGATCCTTGCCTTAGAATTTGTTTCCTAGGAACCAAACTAAGACAGAGAGATATAGATGATACACATATAGATATAGATATTGATTTAGATGTAGATGTAGATATAGATTTACATATACATTTACATCATCATCAGGATGAGATGCTGGTCATCAATTTTGGATTATATTTCAAAAATAATTTATTATGTACATTGAGGCCACATTTTATAGTCAACATCTCTTCCTGTTTAAAGTCCACTAGTAAGTTTCAATAAATAAAATGATGGTAATTCAGGAAAAAAATTCATTATATTTAGAAACAAAAATAAGAACATAAAGTAATGAATTTTGCATTGATATCATTTATTAGTAGAGTAGTTTCTCATATTTTTTAGACTGCAGAGTATGAGTAATAAAGAATTTATCTTAGTTTTTGTTTTATTATCCTTATATCTATAGCCAATTTCAGTTGCAAATTAACATCTCACTTTGAGATAAAAACTACAAACAAAAATAGGGTCTTTAAAAGCAAACATTTTCTTTTAAGTGTTTCTAAATTATTATAATTCTAATTCAATTTTAACTCTTAATTATTATTAAAAATCAAATTAATGTTCACAGCATTACAAAATATCACTATTTCCCAAGGCTACAAAAGATGTCACTGAAGCAAACGAAACTGAAGCTCTGGATGTTGCATTCACATAAATGCTTTATAAAAAGTAACAGTAGTTTAAGGCAAAAAAATTTGGAAGAACAGTGCAGGGAGTCAATACTCATTTGCACTTTATCCAGGTTCAACTAACAATGGTCTTTTATGTATCTGTAGTATATTGTCAGAACAGGAAACTGCCATTGGTATGATACTGGTAACTAAAACATAGACCTTAGACAGACTTCACCAGTTTTTATATTCACTCTTTTGAGTGTGTTTCTGTGTGTCTGTGGGTGTCTGTGTTTGTGTATGTTTCTAGAAAATTTTATCACAGGAGTAGCTTTGAGTCACCATCTCCTCAATCTGGAAACAGAACTGTTCCATCACCATGAAGATACCACTTAATGTTACCCCTTAATATTTGCATCCTCCCTCAACCCTAACTTTGGGCAATCATTGAACTTTTCTCTGCCACTGTAACTTTGTCACTTTGAGAACATTGTGTAAGTGGGCTAATAGTACAATATGTAAACTCTTTGAGATTTTTTTTCACTCAACATAATATCCTTGAGATTGGTCCAAAGTCCCTCCAAGTATCAATAATTTGTTGCTTTTTATTGCTAAGTAGCATGACATTATATGTATGTACTATTTATTTTAACTATTTCTATGTTGAAAGACATTTGCTGTGAACATTTGTGTACACTTTTTTGTGAACATAAGTTTTCATTTCTGTAGGATACATACTTATGAGTGTATTTGTGGGGTGCATGTAGGTATATGTTAGTTTTTAAAGAAATGCTAAACTATTTTCCAGAGTTGCTGTACTATTTGTACTCTCACCAACCATGCATGTGACATCCAGTTTATTTTCATTCTCAACATCAGTTACATGCTTTTTTGACTATCATACAAATCACATTGATCACTCTAGAGCAGTGATTCTCAAACAACTTAGTTGATTATACCTAAAATCACTCAGGGAGTACAAATGCAGATGTCCCCATTATTATTAATGATAACAGCAACAGTTTATTGCATTTATAGTGGGCCAGGTTGGCCCTAGGCTATTTAGTTTCCACAATAACTCTTTTAAGTATGTTATTAATATCATCTTAATGATAAAAAAATTAGACTAAAGTGATTTAATAACTTACTGATGTTCACACATATAGTTAAGGAGAGTGTCAGCGTTCTAATTTCAGTTTGAATTCCAAATCAAAGCTACTTCATTAATAACATAAATTCATGAACATAAGCTGGATATGAAAAAATGACAGTGATTAATTTGTTGGGATGAATTTCCCTTAGCTAAAGTTAGTTTTTACAATGCTGATGACTAATTTGTAAGGTGAAAAAAGTTTAGACCCTCTCATATACCTTTGAAATACAAAGATCAAGGTCAAAGTTATAAAGAGTTATATTGTTTTGTAGAGAAGAATGACCATTTTTTAATACTTTATTTATTTATTTGAGAGAGAGAGAGCACATGCACGTGCACAAGTAGAGGGAGAAGCAGAGTTCCTGCTAAGCAGGGAGCCAGACTCGGGCTAACAGATCCCAGGAACCTGGAATCATGACCTGAGCTGAAGGCAGACACTTAACCAACTGAGCTACCCAGTTACCCCAAAGAATGACCATTTTAATTAAATATATGTCTCAAATATATGAAAGCTATGTTATTTCCAATATCAGGAATTTACTGAAATAATACCAATAAAAAAGATACTTTTAAAGGTAATGGAGACATGACTTTCTGTACATTAAATTTGGAAAATTATGTCTTGTAGCAAACTTGTATCTTATAGAAACTATTTTCTGGATAAGTGCTCCTATGAGTACTGGATAACCAGAAGACCATAATCTCATTCAAGATAAAACAGTTTTAATAGAAAATAATTGTGTTTTCTATTGCTTGCCATATACTGAGAAATGATGTTGTATATTCATTTAATATAATGAGAATCTCATTTAAATGACATCTATGTAAACATTTGATGTACAGAATGATGTTGGATTCGTACTCAGCTTTTGCTGACATGTTAGCATCTGTCTTCAGTCTGTTTAGAAGAATGAGCTCCCAGGTTGTTGTTTGTTTATTTATAACATTGCAGCTTTTTTCCATGGCAAAAGGAAAGACTTATTGGAAAGATGCTTTCTTCTAACTTTAAGAATTATAGTCTAAAACACCAGTTTAAAACATCAGTTTGTAGGCCAAATTTTTAATTGAAATGTGTATGTGAGCTACCTAGCCTAGAGCAGCAAGGTAAAGTGTCACCACGCAAATACAATCACTCTTGTGGAAAAATACTACTACGTAAAAACAACATCTCAGGCGCAAAATCTCTGCCTATCTCCCCACCCCTAGGATTGGAAATTTTCATTCACCAGCTCTGTTCTAACTCCTTATAACCCAAAGGATACTTATAAACTGCATTTCCCTTCCTTTTGCATGTGCATCTTAGACTTGCCTTTTATAGGACCCAGGAAGAATGATGAAACTTGCTACAGCTAATTTAATTGGATAGGGCAGAAGTGTAACATATTAATCCAGTCACATTGAGTCTTTAACTCATAACCTGATACACTACACTTGTGAAGCAGGCCCTTTAACACCTGGCCATGTTCTGACTTCTGCATAACTTTAGTCATATCCATCTTGTGAGAGATCTTGCTTTCATTGATTGATCCTGCTCTTGGGCTTTCAAGTGGGCATAGCTCTTTCTTGCCTCAGGAAACTCACATAGTCATTCCCTGTTGTTGAAATGCCCTTGTCCAAACCCCAGCTGTCCATATCAATGCATCCCTCAACTTTACTTTCTCAGACTTCCAAATTGACATCAATGTTTCTGTTCTACTCTCTTATATATTCTCCAGTTTTAGTTTGTATATATAATTGCAAAATATGATAAATGTTATTTGCATGATTATTTGTTTAAAGGCAGACTTCTACATTAAAATGGAAACTCCATCAGGGAAGGACAAATCTTTCTCCTACATATTTAGTGCCATGACTGATCCCAGTTGTGTAGAAAGAGTTCAATAAATATTTATTGCATGAATCATCTGCCCATAAATACCTGCTCTGCTAGCTTACAGGAAATTTCTGAAAAAGTTGCTATTAAGCAAACCTTTTGGTTTAAAATGGAATCCAAGGTCAGAGCAAGTCAAGGATCAATTTCCAAATGATGTACTTGTTAACTTTGAACAAAATTATACTATAGCTCTTTATGGTCTAGAAATACATGTTTCTTAATCTAATGCATGGACAGTGTTATAATTATTAATATAATTATATAATTTGGCTAAGGTCTTATGTAGAATTCTCAACAGAGAGATTCCCTCTGACCAAGTAAATTTGTTGAGCAGCCAAGCTTTACTACAGTTCATTCTGCAAAAATGGTGTAAATCCAACTGGGAATAAAAAAAATTATTACACTTTTGCCTTACATAGAATATTTCACTCCCATCTTCCCATAGCTGGGCCAGTATGACTGTGATTGAGACTTTGAAAAATAATGTTTCTTGCATTCTTTAAACAATGAGGTTTTTTTTCCTTAGGGAGAATATTAAAATCAGATTAGATTTGGTAAGGTATTTCTATGACAAAAATGTCTAAATCTTACCTGAATAATGGATTAAGGGTAAGAACAGCATTTATTATTTTATTTAAATGACAAAACATTTTAATTATCTATAAATTTTAAAGGATCAATGTAATTTGGTCCAAGCAACACTATTTATTAATACATTTGGCTAGCTTTCTAAAATGTGTAACATTAATATAGCTTTGGTTTGTACTATTCATATTTTCCCCTAAATTATAGGATTAACATAGATATTAAAAATTTATTTAATATCTTATTTTTATTTATTTATTTATTTTTTATTTTTTATTTTTTTTTTTAAGATTTTATTTATTTATTTGACAGACAGAGACACAATGAGAGAGGGAACACAAGCAGGGGGAGTGGGAGAGGGAGAAGCAGGCTTCCCGCTGAGCAGGCAGCCCGATGTGGGGCTCGATCCCAGGACCCTGGGATCATGACCTGAGCCGAAGGCAGACGCTTAACGACTGAGCCACCCAGGCACCCCCAAAATTTATTTAATATCTTAAGCCTAAAAAAAAATCTGTAGATATCTTAAACGTTATTTAAAACTTTACTTTCTCTTGGACCATTATCAGAAAACTAAGCCACCTGGATAAGTACTAAGCTTTCATTGACACAGAAATTCTAGGTTTCAACTTTGAAATTTGACAATCCTGTAACTTAAGAGCATATTTATTTATTTATTTATTTTTAAAGATTTTCTTTATTTGACAGAGAGAGAGAGAAGGACAGCGAGAGAGGGAACACAAGCAGGGGGAGTGGGAGAGGGAGAAGCAGGCTTCCCGATGAGCAGGGAGCCCAATGCGGGGCTCGATCCCAGGACCCTGGGATCATGACCTGAGCCGAAAGCAGATGCTTAACGACTGAGCCACCCAGGCGCCCCAAGAGCATATTTAAAATGTAGTTATAATTACTTAAAAAATAAACATGAAAAGGATTCTAAATGACCCCAAATATGTAAATTATATATGTTACATAAATTCTGAATATAAACATCGTACTTTTTATATTTCTTTAGCCTCTAAGAACATGCTAAAATATGATCTTAGGTCACAGTTTTGCTATGATCTGACTCTGTGATGACTTACAATAAAATGAAAGTAATGCAAATATTTATTTAGGTTAATGTTCATTAAAATATTCTTCCCAATATGAAGAATGATGACTATTTATCACAATAAAGGGCTGACTTAGTTTCCTAAAAGAAGTAAACAAAATTAGGGGCACCTGGGTGGCTCAGTTGTTAAGCGTCTGCCTTCGGCTCAGGTCATGATCCCAGAGTCCTGGGATCGAGCCCCTGCATCGGGCTCCCTGCTCTGCAGGAAGCCTGCTTCTCCCTCTCCCATTCCCCCTGCTTGTGTTCCCTCTCTCGCTGTGTCTCTCTCTCTCTGTCAAATAAAGAAATAAAATCTTTAAAAAAAAAAAGTAAACAAAATTAAATATATCCTTGTATTTAGTTTCCTTAAGGTACAAAGCTGTGTATATTTTTTACAAGAAAATAAACAACCGTATCAAAAAATTTAAAGGATATTTGATTTTCCCACATAATGTCTATTCTGAAGTATGTAGATCTACACAATCAATACAAATAAAATCAGGTTTCCTATCCATAACTGCATCAAGTAAAAGTAACACTAAATCAGAAGGTCCTTGGGGATGCTTGGAATTAGATTATGGTCAATGTGATACATATGATAATCACTTTGTGGGACTGCAAGGGAGAGCATCAAAAAGGCCTCTACCCTCAAGAACACGTGCATGTGTTAATTAGAAACTCAGACACCTCTCAAGTGGGCAATTCCATAGAGTATGCACCAGGGTCAGGAGCAGCAGAAACTGATATTTTTAACATTGATTAATGATTTTTGTCAAGCAGAGTCATCCCTTGGAGGGTACTGTCCTAGGGCAGCTGCAATAGTGAGGAGACTCCACTTTCATGGACATTTTAATGATGTTCAAAAAAGAGAAGAGAGGTCAGCATTTCACCCAACCTTCACTCAAAAGTAGGGCTCCTACTGCCACCCTGCTTCTACCTGAGCAACAAGCCTCCCAAGAATTGCTGGAAAAGCCAGATAACAGATAAATGATCAATATTCTTCTCATGTTTCATATAGCCTTCAACTCAGCATGCTTCTATCATTCAGAGTTTATTGAAAGTTAGCTGAAAATTACCGCATGTTTTTCTACCATTTCAAACTATTGAACTTGGAGAGCGCACAGCTTTTAAATTAAATTCAAGGGAGACTAGTTTTTGCATAAAAGAAAAAAATCCTAACAGGTGTAAGAAAATGGGATTTAGACTAGGAAGACAAGTGGATGTTTTATAAAATTTGAACTGACTCACAACAATCAGAATACAACCAGCAGTAGTTTAGGGATTAGTCTTTAAAGATGACGATGGCTGTGTCATGCTGATACATGCAAGCATCTCCCAAGAATTGACTGGCTTGTGTTTGTTTAGTAAAGATTTCCTACAGGTTATCCCTGTTGAGCTTGATAGCTTGTTAACAAAGAGTTCCTGACCAAGGGCACCTTCTAGACATTTCATGTTGTACTAAATACCATCATAAAATTTACATTTAAACAGAAAACAGTCTGTTTATCAAACCTTGCTGAGTTTCCCACCTTAGGTACATATTTGCAAACCAAATTTACAACACATCATGTGTTGGCTCATATCTCAGATACCAGGACAATGCAGCAGGAGAAAATCAGACATTAATAAAAAGGATAAGTTTACCTCTAGGTATAATTTTGCTATAATTAGTATGAACTCAGAACACTTCTGTCACTTTGATAGACTGAGAATTCTCAATTAGCATACAATGTAAAAAAATGCTTTGCTACTGGAGGTTTGCGTGGCAATGATTGTGTGAAAGAGAAAATATTGTACTATTACCCCACTTTAAAAAAATGTTATTTCCAAATACACATTTGTTTTACATTTTAAAACATGTTAAACCAAACATGTGTAGCTTGTCCAAGATTATAAGATTATAATGGTGATTGTTTCTTTCTCTAAGGGAAGTTGGATCCTTCAATAGAGAAGAATGGCAGTACATGTTAATAGACATAGTTCCATGAGAATTCATTATATACACATGCACACTCTAAATATATGGGTTAAATGACCTTCTATTGCTTGCTTGAAATTTTAATTCATAGAAATTGGTCAATATTTTAAAGAGACCTCAGCAGAGCAGTATGGTATTTTAAAGAGAGTTGGGAAAAGAGAAAATAGCGAAGACACCACTAGCTAAGACTGAAGCTGAGTTAATAGCAGTGAGATTAGTTTTATAAGGTACCTTAAAAATAAAACAAAAAACAAAAAGATACAACAATCACAAAACACTGATTTAAGGAAAGATCATGAAGTGGATATCAAAGAGAAGAACACTTGTAAATAAAATAACAATAAAAACACATTAGACATAATCTTAATTCTAGACTCTAGTCACCATTGCCATACACAAAAAAGTTTTGATTTGCAAAATAAAACCTACATCCCTAATCCCAAAATTTAATCCATGGTCATTGCCACCACCACCACCACCAACATTATCACCATAATCACCACCCCCACTGCTATTTCCTTCTCTTTCTCAACTTCCTCCTCAAATATTTGAAAATCTGTTATATGCCAACCAATTACCTAAGGACATAGAACTAATAAAAAGTGAGTTTTGGCTACAATTTAAAGTCTATTTCTCTTGAGTTCTCAGCTATTTATAAATGTTCTTAATTTACTAAAAATTATACCTCTACAGTTCCAAATGTGCTAAAAATGATTTTAATAAATGGCTTTAAGCCATGTATAGAACAAAAAAATGTATTCCAGTTCCTAATTAAACACATTGGTTAGATTTATATTTTAATCAAATTTAGCATTTAATACCCTTACTTTTGAGCACAAAAATATTTTTTTAAACTAAACTTTTTACTTTGAGATATTTGTAGATTCACATGCAATTGTAAGAAAAAATATAGAGCGAGGCACCTGGGTGCCTCAGTCGGTTAAGCGTCTGATTTCTGCTCAGGTCATGATCTCAGGGTCCTGGAATCAAACCCCCAGCCAGGCTCCATGCTCAATGGGGAGTCTCTTTCTCCCTCTACCTCTGCTCCTCCCTCTGATCCTCCCTCTGCTCCTCTCCCTGCTCATGCTCTGTCTCTCTGTCAAATAAATAAATAAAATATTTCCCCTGTTCATGCTCAGTCTCTCTCTCAAATAAATAAAATCTTTTTAAAAAATATTTTATTTATTTATTTGACAGAGAGAGAGAACAAGCAGGGGGAGCAGAGGGAGAGGGAGAAGCAGGCTCCTCGCTTTGCAGGGAGCCCAATGGGGGGCTGGATCCCAGAATCCTGGGATCATGACCTAGGCCAAAGGCAGATGCTTAACTGACTGAGCCACCCAGGCACCCCTAAAATCTTTGTCTTTTTTTTACTACAGAGTTTTGGAAAATCTTTATATACTCTAAACAGCAGTCCTTTGTTGGATAAATGATTTGCAAATATTTTTTCCCAGTCTGTTTCTTGTGTTTCTGTGTGTGTGTGGGGGGGGGAGGGGGTGTAAGAGGGAGACTTGTTTTTTCATCCTTTTAATAGGGTCTGTTGCAGAGCAAAGACTTAATTTTGAAGAGGTTCAGTTTATTTATTTTTCCTTTTATGGATCATGGTTTTGATGTCAAATCCAAGAACTCTCTCCCTAGCTCTAGATCCTGAAGATTTTCTCCTATTTTTTCTAAAAGTTTTATAGTTTTATATTTTTACATTTTAAGTCTGTGATCTATTTTGACTTAATTTTTGTATAAGGTCTGAAATTTTGTATAAGGTGTGATTGAGGTTGGTTGTTGGATTGATTGAGTTTACCTTAGATGTCTAAGTGTTCCAGCACCATTTGTCAAAAAGGCTATCCTTCCTCTGTTGAATTGCTTTTGCTCTTTTGTCCAAAATCAGTTGGGCTTATTTGTTTGGGTCTATTTCAGTTCTCTATTTTCTTCCTTTGATCCTTATGTCTATTCCTCCACCAACACCATGTTATCTTGATTCATGTAACCATATAGTAGACCTCAATATTAGATTGATTCCTCTGACACTATTCTTTTTTCCTCAAGATTGTTTTGTCTATTCTAAGGTTTGTGCCTTTTCAGATAAATTTTTTTTTTAAAGATTTTATTTATTTATTCATGAGAGACAGAGAGAGAGAGAGGTAGAGGGAGAAGCAGGCTCCCAAAGAGCAGAGAGCCAGATGTGGGGCTCGATCCCAGGACGCTGGGATCATGACCTGAGCCCAAGGCAGACGCTTAACCATCTGAGCCACCCAGGCGCCCCTTCAGATAAATTTTAGGATAAGTTTGTCTATATCTACGTAACATCTTGCTGAGATTTTGGTAGAAATTGCATTAAACCTATAGATCAATTTGGGTAGAACTGACATCTTTGCTGTGTTGCATTTCAATACATAAAGATGGTATTTTTCTTTCTTTTTTTTTTGAAAAGTTTTTCTTTGATTTCTTAAATCAGTTTTTTTGTAACTTTTAACATATAAATCCTGTAGAGCAAATACAATTTTAAAGAATAAACTGCTTTTTTTCCCCCGGGTGATTTTAATTTTATAAACAAGAGAAAAACCCAAGCAGAATTAATTTAGGGGGAAAAAAGTTAAAAAAAAAAAACCAACACAAAAAACAAGAAGAGACAGGTAAAGCATTGCTGAGCATGCAGACGAGGAGGAGGAGGAAGAGCCAGTGTTGCGGTGTGGTGAAAGTGCCAGGAAAGGCCACTATACACCGTGTGCCGAAAGTGCTGCTGCGTTTCTGCGGCTAAGGAAGCCCTTCGTTTCTGCGCTCCGCTGCTGGCCAGACCACTAGGTGCAGGTGTATGGCTTCAGGATGAGCCCTAGAACCCTGTCAGGCTACGGATGTGGTGAGTGCCATGGATTTACCCCAATCAACCTCCCACCTTCACCATCATACAAGTGAAGAACCTTTTAACTTTCCTGTCCAAAGTTCTCTGAGAATTTCTTCACTTTCAGGACGTCATCTGCATTCACGGTGGGCAGGGTGGTGGCCAAAGACCAGAACAAGTCCGACATGCAAACCACAGGCTCTGATTTTGATACCAGGGATATCCATCAGGTCATCTCCGTGGCACCTGGGTCCCTGGGTGAGCGTAGGGTCGGGAGGTCATCAGTTAATGGTAGAGGGGCAAGAAGTACCACAGACCTTTTTGAAGTGTGTTCCTGACTGTACTGTTGAAATACTGTTTTTCTGTGAATACACAGTTGTTTTGGAAATTTTTCTTAGAACAGACAAGGGACTTAATGTTAACAGAGCTACATGTGAAAACCAAGCTGCTCTTCTGGAAACAGTATGTGGAAGTTTCATTTTTATAAAGTGTTAGAAAAACTATAGCACTGTTTGTCCAAGGTGTTGACTATTGGGTGTCTAGTGCCAATTAAATATTTAACCTTTGTTAGAAATCTTCTGAAGGCATATATCAAATTATGTAAACGGTGGGAATGTCAAGCAGATATGTATTCTGGCTCCATATAGGTATTTTTGTTTTGGCTTATTTGTTTGATCCTGATCATTCTGGACTTTGTAAAGCATGATCTCATAAAGTACATTTGCTGTGGAACTAGATAGAAATTGTTCTACTGCAGAGTAGATGAATGACTTTAGCCAATTTAGCTCCTTACATGGGAATAATGGCATCTGCTTTAGAAAGGAGGAATAATTGTGATGATTAAATGTAGTGCTTAGAACATAAGCATTTAATCATTGGTACCTTATCACTCTCATAAACTTGTATGAAATGAAAGGGTATTCACATGGTAGCAAGTTAAACAGCAGTACAAAATATGATGGAACAATCAGGATTGTACAGTAGACATTCTTAAATATGGTATCATTTTAGAGGTTCTAGGAAGATCTTTCACTCAAAATACCTTTCACAATCTTTGATCCATCTAAAATCCTCCCATTAAATTGAAGCTCTTTTTTTTTTTATTATTTTTCTTCTAAAATGCAAATACTCCTGGGCAAAATAAGACATCAAAACTTTAGTAGATACAAACAACATTTTATAAATTGCTCTAGCAAAATAGTTTTTGTGTGCAACATTTTATCATATGAGAAGATATTTGTTCATGTCTTGAACATTTCTCAAGAAAATAAATTTTGGTTGAGGAGCCTGAAAGGTGAGGAGCTGGCCAGACACAGTGGAGAATAGGACAGGACACATCTGTTTGTTTATTTTCTGATAAACATGACCAAAGTATGAACCGCTGGTTTTCAACCATCCTGCATTTTAGAATCATCTTGGGAATTAAACACACAACACACACACACACACACACACACACACACACACACAGCCCCCTAAATCAGGGCCTTACTCGAGAGATTCTATTTTTGTTTAATTGATCTACACTGGGGCCTGTACATCAATATTTTTTATCAGTATTTTTTTACATTTCACCCTGCCCCATGATTCTACATGCAACTAGGTTGGAAATGGTCTTGCATATAAATTATAGAAACCAAATGGAGTGAAGTGTTTAGGTACACTGGAATAATCTCTAGATTAAGATTCAAAAGAACCAGGTTCTAATTCGGAATTTCGTGAAAATAATTTGATTTTTCTAGATTTTCTCCTATCAATTGGAAGAATACAATAATTTATTGCATTTAATTAAAAAAATCCTTATTCTAAAATAGTATGGTTCTAAAATCAAAGACATTTAAATTTCTTCTTCACTTGGCTATTTGAATCAACATTTGCACATAGACTCAATATGACAGATTGCCCCTTAAATAAGCATTAGATTAATGGATGGTTAGAGGTAGTTTATATATTCCATCCCCAAAGTGAAGTTTTATCAGACATCCTGAAAGGGACCTGGGCACATTAGGGAAAATAACATTTCCATTCCAGATTCAATACGATCCATCAAATCTGTTCACTTGCTGTCAGCAGAAGTTATTGCCAGATGCTAGACAGGAATGACCAGAACATTGCTGAATGCTACCACTTAGCTGCACAAAACTGTGGGGAACAATTCTCCCTTGTTTCTCCAGATTCTGCTCAAACATTATGAACTATTAGCTTTACACTTTTAGTAGTGTGGCTCTGAGAATAAGGATCAGCTACCCTCAAATCCTTTGCAAATAAGTTGTAAAAATCCAGTCCCACACTTAGCTTATATGCTTCAGTAACAGCTATATGTTCCAGTGTGTTCTAAATAATCCCAAGAAATTATTCTGGAATCTGTGTCAGCTATTTCCTGCTTCTGGAACTATAATGCTTTAATGAATTTCAACTTAAAAAATGTAAATTTTGATGTTTTGGTTAGGAAATAAATCCAAGTAGCTTTAGGTTCTGAGTGGATGAATATGAATGCATAAGGACACGTATACGCTTAAACATTTTTTAAAATTTTATTTGCCTTATAATAACGGGGCAAAGCAGACTTTTAGCTAAAATAATGGCAGTAGAAGCTATACCCACTGCCAAGGGTGCTTGTTTTGGCTTATCTTAAGATTGAATCTAGCTCAGAGCACGAACAGGCAATTTCATGAGAGATGGAGTACCAAGTGCTAAATCAAATAGATATATAGGTAAATGCCTAATGTACCTCTGAAGCAGATGTGGACAATTCCAGTATGCTAACTATTATATAAAATTGTTAGAGAGTGCAAAATAAAGTCATATTAAGGCATAGCACATGATATGGAAAATAGACAAAAGCAAAAAGAAGGCTTTTCCGGATGCTTTTGAACTGAATTTTGTTTTAAACATTTAGCATATGTATGTTCTGAAAAGCTTCTTTTAAAATACTTTTAAAGATAATTTAGACTTTAACTGAACTACATTTCCAATTGTTTCAGAGCCTCTTAGAGCCCTTATTTGCTTTTTTTTTAATTCAGAGGAAACAAAAATTTTAAACTTTTTATAATGTCCGTATGTTAGCGTTAAATCTGGTACTGTAGAAAAAGAAACAGCCATCATCTTTTAAAGGTTTCCACCTAGTGGCAAAGTTATTTTGAGCAAAATGTAGGACCTAAGTGATTAAAACAGATTGAGACAGTAACATTAGGCAAATGTTTCATCCTTAGCCTTTAGTGAAGTTGAGAACCATACATTATATACATTCAAGACGTTAACAGCAGGTGACCCACTAAACAATGTCTTCGAATAAGGCCACTTTTCTTCCTTTAGGTTTACTAGCTTGCTGCCTCAATTGCTGTTAGAGATGTCATAACTAGGAAAACTGTGAGAAGTAGTTTGTTGTAGGCTTCGGAGAAAGATGCAGCATATAAAATAGTAATTTTCTTTAAGATTACAAATAAAATGTTGTATATATAGTCAGATTACTCATAGTGAATAATATTGCCCTGCAAATGAGTGAGGTGATACAAACTCTTGCCATTAATTAATCATACAAATTTGGGGAAGACCACCTTTCTAGGTCTCCATTTTATGCTCTGTAAAAATGAGGGGGGTGAAATTATATCAGGGACTATATACCAGTAGCCATGGGCAAAAAAGGCATTTGGCTTTTTGTGTATTCTGTTTAATCTATACATAGTAAGGGAGGAGGATAAAGGTGAAGGGGGGGTAGTTGGGAGTATTTTAACTTTTAGATAGAACAGGCAGTCTGTTGAGATATTTTAGACACTAGCTGTTATAATTTTTATGTTACCCACCTGGGTTTTGGAGACATTTGGGCTTGTGTCTCCTGTTCTGGATGATTTGTAAGGTGACATCTAAATTTAACATTTGTCAGAGTTATCTATGTACCATGGAAAATCAATGTTAATGGCTAATACCTATTGAGTTATTATGTACCAGACTGCATGTAATCTAAATCCTCACAACTGCTCTAGAAGTAGATAACTATCATTTCTTTTTTCCTAATGAATGAAGAAACCCAGGTTTATGGAAGTTAAATGATTAGCCTGAAGTCACAGAGCCAACAAGTGGCAGGACAGGGATCCTGGTATATTGCAATCCACAACTCAAGCTCTTAACACATTTCAAACTGGGGATGTGACATCTATATTTTACTTATTTTTTAAAGATTTTATTTATTTATTTGACAGAGAGAGAGAGAGAGAGCACAGCACGGGGAGTGGGAGAGGGAGAAGCAGGCTCCTTGGAGCCCGATACAGGGTTTGATCCCAGGACCCTGGGATCATGACCTGAGCCAAAGGCAGAAACTTAACCAACTGAGCCACCCAGGTGCCCCCGACATCTATATTTTATAGTTGATTAGTCACTTTCTACCTTGCCTCTCAGTATACCTCAGTTTTGAAGATGTATGCATGGAAACAAAGAGGTCATCTTTTATTTGTAATGTTTGTCATATTTTTGTGCCTACTGTGATTCATATAATTGGAACATATTTAGTTAAAGATAAGAGCAAAGAATAAGGCAGAGAATTAATATAAGTTTTTTTCCATAAGATCCTGTCAGAACTCCAACATTGATTTGTGTAGCAAAAATGTTGCAAAGCACTTAAAATAGAATTTGAAATATCTCTAAAACAAATACAGCATTTGGGTGACATACTTTATGAAACTGGTCCTGTGATTGTAAGGCTGATACTTGTTTACCAGGGAGACCAAAGAGTTCCCTAATCACGTGATCAAATGCAAGCAATGTGGGCTTTAAACGTTTACAATCTCCTCTTCTAAATATACATTTTAGCAACATATTTGGTACATCAGCAAGGGACAAGGGCGGGGGAGTAACTAATTTGGATTCTTCCTGTGGACAGTCACATCTTAGATTCAGAAATCCAGTGATTAAAATGAAAAGATTACCACAGAAACTTGCATATAACATGGCATATTCCAACAAGTTATGTTGTACATTAATCATACGCAATGTGTGTGATTCACATCAGTTCATCCTAAAGGAAAGGGCAGCACAGTGACTAAAATTTTCACATTGCCTTTCCAATAATGTTTTACTGTGTGGTTTTCATGTGAAAATTGCTGAAGTCGGCCTTAAAATGCTAAAGAAATTCTAAGCACATTCAGGCACCTAAGCTCATTGTGCATTTGAAATTGCTCCATGCTCTGCTCTGAATAAACTGACCACTGAGGTTAATAGTCATCAAGTTAGGGCTTTCTGACCTATTGGAAATTTAGATCTTAGCTTACTTTGTACTGCAGCATCCTGTGCTGGTCCTCCAAGGATTTACAGCAAGCCGTAGAAAGCAATTATGAGTTTGGGAAGAGATGAAGCCAGAGAAAGCAAGATTAGCTTCCTAAAATTTTCCTTTTCTCTTTTTTTACTTTAGTGTTTCCCTCCACTATGAGTTAATAGAATGAGGTAGAGAAAATTGTCCCATAGTTTGGAAAGTTGAACCTCTTTCCTTGCTTAGGTGATAGCATTGACACTTCACACAGAGGGCTAATTTACATTTAATGCTCTGGAAATTAATTACAGAGAATAAAGATAATTGTAAAAGCACCCCCTATATGCACTTCCAAAAATAAACAAACCACATCATGATTACTAAGCAGCCATCTAATGCTTAATTTTATGCACAGTGGGAAGGGCACCAGTAGTCTGGAAACGGATGGAGGGGAGAGAGGAAAAAATACTAATTTGAAATATGTAACAGCAGAGGTAGTTTTATGTGATAATGACCTGCAGCTTTCCCAGCAGGAGTGGAAGTCCTCAAAGCCTTACGCATGGAGTCCAAGGATGTGTTTATTGGAATTTGGGTCTAGCCAGTCAGCCAAATGACTTAAATGATGATTTGACCAACTTCAAGCCTTTTTCCTGTGCCAGTGGGTAGATGTGCCAGTCATAAGCACATTGCTTTTTTTTTTTTTTTTTTTTTTGCACATTGCTTTTGCTGCTATGATGAATTGGTTGTGTATCATTCAAACAAATTCCTTTGACTAAATTTATCCTTTTATAGAGAAGACTGAGACTTGTTTACCTGGAGAGGAGGAGTCACAGTGTGATCAAATTTATATTTGATATTATTTTAGAAATTTGAGTGTAGAGCTCTATTTTTTTTAAGTGCTGCAGTTAACTTCAATGGGGCAAATAAAACCCTTTGTCAGATGTCCCTACTTGGCATCTACCAAAACATTTGTTGGAATTATGATAGAGGGCAAGAAGGAAGAGTAGCATGAATAAACAATTTGTGTTTATATGTCAGATAATCAATGAGGCCTCTATTCCCTAAGTTTTATTTAAAATAAAAAACCTTCTCCCCTCCTCTTTCTCAACTACAGACTGGATGGCTGAAATCAACGGTTTATTCTTTCACAGTTTTGGAAGTCAGAAGTTCAAAATTAGTATTGCTGGGATGAAATCAAAATCTTGGCAGGGCCACCTTCCCACTGGAAGCTATAGGAGAGAATTTGTTTTCTCCTTTTCCGTTTTCCACTGATGGCCAACATTCATTTTCTTGGGCTACATCACTCCAATTTCTGCCTCCATGGTCACATTGTCCCCTCTCTTATGTCTCCAGTTTATCTTTGCCTCTCTCTTATAAGAACCCTTGTGATTGCATTTAAGGACCATTCTGGAAACTCCAGAATAATTTCTCCATTAGAAGATCCTTAATTTAATCACATATCCAAAGTCCCTTTTTTGCTGTAAAAGGTAACATTCACAGACACCAGGGATTAGGATATGGACGTCTTTTGGGTGAGGACATTATTTAGCCTACCATAGTCCACCATCTGGTCTACAAAGATTCAAATCCATCCCACATGCACAATATATCCATCCCACATGCACAATATATCCATTCCATTCCAACATCCTCAGAAGTCTCAACTCATGAAAGTATTACCTCAAGTGTAAAGTCTCATCTAAATATTCTGAGCTCAAAAGTCTCAAATTGCATCATCTAAATAATCTAATTTAGAAATGAGTTCGAGTCTGGATATGATCCAATCTGGGGCAAAATTCCTCTCAATTTCTACATCTGTGAAACTAGGAAACAAGTTATTTGTTTCTTTTTTTTTTTTTATGTTATGTTAATCACCATACATTACATCATTAGTTTTTGATGTAGTGTTCCATGATTCATTGTTTGCGTATAACATCCAGTGCTCCATTCAATATGTGCCCTCCTTCATACCCATCACCAGGCTAACCCACCTATCCCCCTACCCCCTTCCCCCCTAAAACCCTCAGTTTGTTTCTCAGAGTCCATAGTCTCTCATGGTTCATCTCCCCCTCCGATTCCCCCCCTTCATTTTTCCCTTCTTACTATCTTTTTTTTTTTTTTAAACATATAATGTATTGTTTGTTTCAGAGGCACAGGTCTGTGATTCATCAGTCTTACACAATTCACAGTGCTCACCATAGCACATACCCTCCCCAATGTCTATCACCCAGCC
Organism: Phoca vitulina; assembly: GCF_004348235.1. Classification (NCBI taxonomy): domain Eukaryota; kingdom Metazoa; phylum Chordata; class Mammalia; order Carnivora; family Phocidae; genus Phoca; species Phoca vitulina. Next base: position 9,398,356 of record NW_022589709.1, read on the forward strand.
ACCCCATCCCTCCCACCCCCCATATTTGTTTCTAAAGTACAGTGTGGGACAGGCCTAGGATAACAGCTATCTACATTCCCAATCCAAAAGGGGGAAAACCGAAGGAAAAAAGGAGTCACTAGCCCCAAAGCAATTTCAGGATCCTGTCAGTGTTCATTAGATTCCAGGGGCTGGGAATAATTGTCTGTGGTTTGAGGCTCTGTCTTTTGGCCCATGACTCTGGCCTCTGCATACACAGATCTGGCCTTTGCTCTTATACCCATGACACTGGCATTTGGACCTACAATTCTCTACTTGGAGTTATATTTCCTTCATTTTATCCTCTCTTTGTCCCTTTCAGACAAAGATGGCAGTGTTTCTGCTGGTAAATATTTCTCAAATCTTGTGGGTCTGCAGGATCCCCTGTGTCACAGGTATTTATGGCAAGAGTCCTCTATACAACTTTTCTGGATAATCCCATCTTTATTTGTGGCTTCTGCTGAGATGGTTGAGTGGGTCTGTGAGTCACATGCTTATACTCTTTAAGAGCCCTCTGTGAGAGAATACTCTGAACTTTTGATTGTTTTGAGACAGTGGCCAATGGTTGTCCAGCCATACCTATAGCTTTATATTCAGAGTTCATTTTCCTCACAGTAAGTCTCATAATTTTAGAACTTTTTGTAATCTAAAGAGGCTGAAAATTTCCCAAATATGAAGTCCTGGTTTATTTTTGCTTACTACTTTCATCCCTGAGTTTTCCTTTTTCCTCTGATATTTGCTATAAGCAATAAGAAAAAAATAAGGCTGCACTTAAACCCTTAGCTAGGAAATCTCAGTGAAATATTCAAGTTCATTGCTTATAAGTTCTGCTTTCCATACAATAGGTCATATTTCTGCTAGACTTTCTGATGATGTGTAATAAGGATCACCTTTCCTCCAGTTTTCAATAACATGTGCTTAATTTCTTTCTGAGCCTTTACTAGAAGTGCTTAAACATCCATAATTCTATCAAGAGTTAGTTCAAAGCAATCTAAGCTTTTTTTTTTTTATCATGCATCTCAAAATTATCCCAGCCTCTACCCATTGCTCAATCTTAGAGGCACTTCCGTATTTTCAGGAATTTGTTACAGCAGCACCCTACTCTCAGTATCAAAATCTGTTTTAGTTTCCTGTGGCTGATGTGACCAATTACAACAAATTCAATGACTTAAAGCAACAGGAATTTATTCTCTCACAGTTCTGAAGGCCAGAAGTCTGAAATCATTATCACTGGACCGAAATCCTGTTCTCAACATGACCACACTCCCTCTGGAGGCTCTAGGAGTGAATCTATTCCTTACTTCTTTCAGCTTCTGGTGATTGACATTCTTTGGTTGTGGCTACATTACTTTTCAAGGCCAACATTTTTAAATCTCTGTCAGCTCCATCTTCACATCACCTCCTTTCTGTGTATGTGTAATCTCCCTCTGCCTCTACGCCTTGATAAGGACGTATATGATTTAAAATCCATTTAAGGGGCGCCTGGGTGGCTCAGATGGTTAAGCGTCTGCCTTCGGCTCAGGTCATGATCCCAGGGTCCTGGGATCGAGCCCCACATCGGGCTCCCTGCTCAGCGAGGAGTCTGCTTCTCCCTCTCCCTCTGCCTCTCCCCCTGCTCATGCTCTCTCTCTCTCTATCTCTCTGTCTCAAATGAATAAATAAAAAATCTTTAAAAAAAAAAATTAAAAAAAAAATCCATTTAAAATCCATAATAATCTCCGCTCCCCATCACAAAATTTTTTTAAAGATTTATTTGAGAGAGAGAGAGAGAGAGCACAAGCAGGAGAGGCAGAAGGAGAGGGAGAGAGAATCCCAAGTGGACTCCCTATTGAGCGTGGAGCCCGACGTGGGCCTCGATCCCAGGGCCCTGAGATCATGACCTGAGCCAAAACCGAGAGTCAGGTCCTTAATCGACTGCAGCACCCAGGTGCCCCACAAAATTCTTAAATAAACCACATCTGCAGAGACCCTGCTTCCCTATAAGTTAACATTTATAAATTCCTATTTAGGTCCTGTCTTATTATTGAAATCATAGTGTCTGACTTTGCACTCAAAATTACTCAACAGCCACTTTTGTTTCTTCTTGGAACTGAACACTTAATTTACACCTATTCACTTTTCTATACTCACTTTTTCCTGAGCCTTTCCTGTCTTCATAAATGACATCATCAGGTGCTGAAGCCAAAAATTTAAGAGTTGTTGTGAAGGTCTGTCCTATTACATTTAATCCATCGATAAGAATGATTGATTAGGACCAAGATATTTACTTCTCATCTTTTCCAGTGCTACCATCCTGATGCAACTATTGCTATTTATTGCTATTGCTATTTCTCTCTGGACATTAACGGTAACTTCTTAAACTATCTCTCGGCTTTCATTCTAGCCTCACAATCTACTCTTCCAACAGTGATGAGAGTATGATCTTTCAAAATCTGGTCAGCTAATGTCAATCCCCTGGTTAATACCATTCACTGGTTTCCTATCCATCCTTGAAGTAAAACTCAGATGTCATACCTTTACTTAAAATGCATCATGTAATCTGTAGTCTAATAGATTAATTTTCTCTTTCAAATATGGGCTTCTTTCTTAACACACAATAAATTAAAATAGCCACTTCTATTCTCAAAGGAAAGAAAATATTTGTTAAAATGGAAACTTTTTGTACTTTAAATAATGTCACTTAATTATATATTTAACCTTGCTTTATAAATAATATCTTCAGGTACCTTTGAAACATATTTAGAAATATGTGGTTTCAATTACATTTAGATGAACTTTATGTTTATTGCTTAGTCTGTAGTGGGTATTTTACTAGTATGAGGTCTGGACCTACAGCTATCTTATTAATTATCACTTGATAAAGGTGTTAAAGTTTTCATTGTAAGGCCAAAAATCAACAGCGATTTATAGAATGCTTGCAGTGAGCCCAAATACATATACATAGTAAGTTGGAGGAATATATAACCTGTAAAAATGTCTCCTTTTTCCATTTTGTCATTTAGTGCCTCAAAATTAAAGGAACATTGTGAAAAAAATTATACTACCCCGAAGTAAAGATGTTGGTGCAAAAGAACACACACACACAACTGAAAGTTATCAACACTTTTAGTCAGAGCTAAAAAAATACAAAATTAAAAAATTATACCTTTTGCTTGTCATATTGTTAATTGTAAGTGTTAATACCTATTGTTTTGTTTTATTTTATTTTAATTCCAGTACAGTTAACAAACAGTGTTATATTAGCTTCAGGTGTACAATATAGTGATTGAACACTTCTGTACAATACCTGGTGCTCATCACAAGTGTGCTCCTTAATTTCTATTGCCTATTTCACCCATCCACCCATCCACTTTCCCTCTGGTAACCATCAGTTTGTTCTCTATAGTTAAGAGTCTATTTCTTGGTTTGTCACTCTTTTTTTAACCCCCCCTTTGCTCATTTGTTTTGTTTCTTAAATCCCACATATGAGAGAAATCGTATGGTATTTGTCTTCCTCTAACTGACTTATTTCTCTTAGCATTATACTCTCTAACTCCATCGCTGTTGTTGCAAATGGCAAGATTTCATTCTTTTTTATGGCTGAGTAATATTCCATTGTGTGCATGTGTGTGTGTGTGTGTGTGTGTGTGTGTATACACCATGTCTTCTTTTATTTATTTATTTATTTATTTATTTATTATCCATTTATTTATTAATGGACACGGGTTGCTTCTATAATTTTGCTATTATAAATAATGCTACTATGAACATAAGGGTGCATATGTCCATTTGAGTTAGTTGGTGTTTTCGTATTTTTGGGTAAATACCCTGTAGTGTAATTATTGAATCATAGGGTAGCTCTATTTTTTAACTTTTTTAAAAAAAGATTTTTATTTATTTATATGAGAGAGAGAGAGAGAGCAAGGGGAGGAGCAGAGGGAGAGGGACAAGCAGACTCTGTGTTGAGTGTGGAGCTGACACAGGGCTCAATCCCAGGACCCTGAGATCACGACCTAAGCTGAAACCAAGAGTTGGACACTTAACCGACTGAGCCACCCAGGCACCCCTCTATGTTTAACTTTTTGAGAAATTTCCGTACTGTTTTCCACATTGGCTGTACCAGTTTGCTTTTAATACCTATTGTTAACAAAAATATGGAAAATGCAATAACTCAGATACAGTTTACTTATACATTGTGCTTATACTTGCACAACCATTTTGGAGTTATTTGACAAAAATCATCGTTACCCAACTGTTCATACCTTTGAATATAGATCTTCCCTTTAACTTAATAAAATAATCAGATATGTGCAAGAAGTTTATATGTAAGGATGTTCATTATATCATTTACAAGAATGAAAATTCAAAAAGTCTGAAAGCTAATCTAAAAACTTAGAGAATTGAATGAATAAATTATGTTACATTATATGCTGAAATATTGTGTGGCTATTTAAAATCATGATTTAGAAAAACATCCTATGGCATGAACAAATCTTCAGGATATATAATCAAAGCAGTTTAAACAAGTACATGTGCCTTATTATACTCGTTTTGTGAGACATGCACACATAAAAAGATCTCTTACCTGTTATCCCAATCAGTGATGCAGAATCAATATTCTTACAATTCCATGAAATTATATGCATACTCACACCTAAGTGCTCTGTAATTAGCTATTATCTATGTCAATAGACTACAACAACAAAATAGAACACATTTAAATTAGACTTAAAAAATTGTAAATTGAGCCTTTCATCAAGGGGTGCTTTGAGGTATCTAGGAGATGTTAAGGCTGAAGATAAAGAATTCCTTAATTTCAAGGGTACTGATAGTGCCATACTGAATATGACATTAGTATTCATTCTGTGGAGGGTGCAATTTGGTAAAACCAACCAAATTCATGTGTTTAAGGAAATACTACTATTGTGCTTATGAATACCTATTTTGTACCATAAAAATCTTATGAGTATTAGATTTTAATAATTTAATATATGCTAAAAGATTAGTTAAAATAAACTAATCTTTAAAAGTAATCCATTCTTGTTAAAGGAATCAGAGAAAAAAGTATGGTAGACTCCAGATTCTGAGTACTTTCTTACCATTCTTTTTATAACTATAATATCTTCACTCTTAGAAAGGAACTTATACATTCATCACATCATATAAGTAATCAAAAAATTGTCTTTCTATGCACTCAATCAATCATATTCTATTCCTTTCTTTACTGTTTCTCTTTCTCAGAGCCAGAATTATTGTTACCATCAGCTACATAGGACCGTCAACTAATAAAACCTAAGTCATGTGCTTTCTAGCTCCCTGTATTTCTTCAGGGATGTTCTATGAAAAGAGTTCACATCAAATCCAAGAGAAATGGGAAGGAGTTGCTACTGCCTCGAAATTTGCTTAAATAAACATTTTCATATAGGGTGTTACACAATGTGTATAGGTATTAACTATCCTAATTGCACATTTGTTTAACATAAAGCATTTGTTTTACCATAACAACTAAAACCCAGAAATGCAATCTAAATGATAATGAACACATACACATAGTCAAATGTGTTTTCAGCTTGCTCAAAGATGGGTAAGAGACTCTAGATCAATATACTAGTTAGATCTACCATAAACAATTGCAAAGGACTCTGGAATCTAGGTTAGACTGTGTCTTTGAAGGCCTGCTTCAACTTTTCTAACATTCTATCATTCCAGCATTTCTTTGTGCTCAGAAGGTAATCAATCACTTGCAGAGCTGTCTTGTAGGTCTTCTACATTTTTTGTGTCCTTCTTATCCCTGGTACTTCCATTTTGATAAATGGTATTTACAAGTTAGTCCCCTTCATTCAATGGAGCTTATAGCTCTGTTAAAACAGGGAAAGCTTTCTTCATCTTTGTATGCCTAGAATCAAGCAAAGTACCTGACACATAATAGGTTGTAGATACAATGAATATTAAAAGGAACGACTATAATGATACTGATATTTTGAAAATGTTACAGAAAATCAAAATTGTAGAATTTCAACAATGATTTCCCAAACAATGTTGGCCACTTATTTACTTTTGAGAGTAATTCGGGTTTGATATAAGGTCTTTATGAAACTCATTTTAAAAATAATAATATAAGAAATAGTACTAATATTATGAAGACTATTATGGAGATTAAAAATACTTCTAGAAATTATAGGATACATTTACATATTCACTGAAAGCAGATAGAATAAAAGAAATTGATTAAGTGAGCTCTGCTTCACTTTACATCCTGCAAAAAGACAGTAAATTGACAAAAATACCCATTTTATATATCTAAGAATATATTAATTGCAGAAGGAAGTTAATTAGTATTTTGATCTATATGCAAGGTTAAGTGTTTAAAAAAGCACAAATGCATGTATCTATCCATTGCTATCCTAGCTCAAGAACAGAATGGATCGCATAGCAAGGGAGAATATGTGGGCATGAATGTGGGGATGGGGCTTATGTGGTGTATACACATGGAGAAATGTGTGTGTGTGTGTGTGTGTACATGCACATATGTATTCCTTGTGTTGGAAATGCATCAGGACAAAATTCTAAACTTAATTCTAAGACAAAAATAAATAAATGATGCAATGAATGTAATTACTTTACTTACCTTTCTTTTGTGAATACATTTGGGAGAATGGAAAAAATGTTTGCTCTCACTTATGCTTAAACAATTCAAACCTTCCCCGTTCCCTAGGTAATATGGTGTTTTTACTTGTTTGTGAGCGTGTGGCCTTCTTTTCTAGAAGACAACCCAAACAAACAGATCCATATTCAATCTGTTGCAGGCTTTTTAAATATAAATAGAAGAACTTTTAAAAAGTCTGTCCTATGAATGTTGGTAAATTGTGTAGCTACTTTTCTCCTCTACTTTCATTGGGGTATAACTTGGGGGACTACTATGTGGGCAACTAAAAAGCTACGCAGATGTGGAAATTTCTCTCAATCATTAACTGTGAAATATAAGCCACAATTAATGTCTATCATCAAATTAGGAGATAATGTTAGTTTTCACACTTGAGTTCTCAGCTTAATGCTTTAACTATCCTTATTAGGGGCTCTTAGCACATCAAAAGAGAGATCAGCAAAACAAATGATTAGCTCTCTGGTCAATTTGCTAGGCTCCAATGGTAGTTTAACTTGGTAGCAGTGCATTTCTAATAAATGTAATCCTCATTTATTTAATGAACCTAATTTTAGCATAAATACAAAGTATAAATATAGGTAATGTATATTATAATTTGCTGCCTATACTCTTTATACACACAAACGCCCATAGGTACGTATAGATATATGTTATTTTCAATTGCATAAAAACTGTAAAAAGGATCACTTTATAATTCGAGCTAAATTGCCAAATTCAGTATTTTGGTTTCCAAACCCTCTTTTTGGCAAGCTTTTATCAATCTAGCAGAAGGAAGTAGAGTATATGTCCTCTTTTAAAAGTCCTACAAAAGCTTACTCTCTGGATTTTCTTTTTGCCTCCAAGAAAACATAAAGAGGAAGGTTAAATGTCTGTTGCTTACAAATGCCTGGAGAGGTCATTGAATGAATACAATTACCTGTTTTATTTTTCCTAATTGGTGTATGCCATGTTTAACCAACAGAAATTCCATCTTTCTACACAGAAGAGAAGCCTCTCTTATCTCACAAGTTGGGTTTTATTTAAGCCAGTAAATTGTACATAATATTATACAATGAATTTCCTTTCCAATTAATTTGTCTATTCTAATCGGTTTGATAGGGGAACTAACTCATTTAACACTTCAGGCAGATGCTTAGAATGTCTTTGGGGAATTGACCACTTCATTGCAGTTAAAAAGTGTATTATTTGGAGGAGTAAATGGATACCAGATCTCCTTTTATGTTTTGGACCTTGGTACTAAATTGTAGTAGGCCACACTCCCACTGTTAGCCTTAATAGGATTAGTTTGGATATTAACAAAAGAACAATTAACACCTGCTGATATGATCACAGATGGTATCAAAGAGTAAGAGGAACTCAATTTTACAGGGACACTCATCTAAGGTTTTTTACTGGGAGTGCCTGTATAAAAATGGCTATAAAATTCAGGGACTGTATTCTATGTAACTATTAGTGATACACTATTGAAATTGGTATGAAACTAAAAGTCTTTCTCTAGCTTGCTTAATTCTGAGGAAAGGGCCCCTATTTGATGGTCTATCAGCTAATACTAGCTCTGTGACTCTGGGTATGTTTCATTTCTATGAGTGTAGGTTTGTTTACCTGTAAAATTGAAACAATAATAGCCTCCAGTTTCTGGGATTGTTGTGAGGATTAAATGAGATAATCCAGGTAAAGGGCATAATCCTGTTTCTTACATATAAATGTGAGTCCTTATTGTTCTAATTTTTGTATTGTCTCTAATAATTTATAGCCTGCAGGGAAGCTTTAAAATTTTGAACTTAGTCAAAAATACTTTTTGATTTTGATGGGTACCATTTGCCCAATTTCCAAAGAATGTTTATAATTTTAGTCATGAAGTGATAGTAAATTTTATCACATGCCTTTTCAACTTTAGAGGGGTTCCCCCCCCTTCTATCTGTGTAATGTGCTTCATTAACAGGTTAGACATTTTGGAACAATTTAATAGTTAAGTATTATTTTTATATACTGCTATTTCAATTTGCTAATAGTTTCTTTCCTTCAATTTTCAAATGATATTAGTTTCTTGTGATTATAGTATCTCTGTTTAGATTGTGTTTTAGGGTCCTGATAGCATTACAGAATGAGTTGGGGATATTTAGGGGCTTTCCTATGTTCCGAATCATTTAAATCATTGTTATATATTCCTTGAAATTTATAAAATTTCACACTTGTGTTTGTGAGCAAAGGGCAGGGAATGGAAGGGAAAAATGATTAACTCTTCCCAGTTTTCTTTGGTTATTTATATATTCAATTACAAGTCTACTTTAGTAATTAATATTTTTTTAGGAAAAGCCCAGACATATAAGAATTCTAGAAGAGCCAAAGAGGTACCAGAACAAAGTAGAATCTTTAAGTTTCACAAAGGAATTTCACATGTATTTACTAGTATTATATCTTTTGGATCATCCAAACAAATTTCGGAGTAACCATGAAACAGGAAACAAAAATTTAGACAATTTAGACAAGAAACAGAAAATTAGACAATTTAGATTCAAATTCGAATGACCAGTACCACTTCACACACATTTAAAAGGAAAAAAAGAAAGAAAGAAAGAAAAGAAGAAAAGGAAAGAAGAGAAGAGGAAAGAAAAGAAAAACAACAGAAAATAGCAAGTGTTGGTGAAGATGTAGAGAAATTGGAACATTCATGCACTGTTGGTGGGAATGTAAGATGTTGCAACCCTTGTGGTTGATGATTCCCTAAAAAGTTAAAAATTGGATTACCATATGATCCAGCAATTCCACTTCTGGGTATATACCTAAAAGAATTGAAAACAAGGCCTCAAAGGGATATTTGTACTCTCTTATTCATAGCAGCATTATTCATAATAGCCAAGAAGTGGAAGCAACCCAGGTGGCCATCAACAGACGAATGGATAAACAAAATGTGCATATACATACATACATAGTTGTAAAAAGGAAGAGAATTCTTACACACACTACAACACAGATGAACCTTGAGGGCACTATGCTAAGTGATATAAGCCAGTCACAAAAGGACAAATACTCTATGATTCTACCTATATGAATTTCCTAGAGTATAAATTCATAAAATTCATAGAGACAAAGTAGAGTGGTAGTTACCAAAGACTAGGGGAGGGAGGAAATGGGGAATCATTGTTTAATGGGTACAAAGTTTCGGTTTTGCAAGATGAAGCAGGTTCTAGAGACAGATGGTGGTAATGGCTGTACAATATATGAATATACTTAATACTACTGAACTGTACACTTAAAAATGGTTAAGGTGTATATTTTACCACAAATTATTTTTTTTAAATCAAATAACAAGTAAGTGACAGAGCTAAGCCAAGAAGGACCTCCAGATCTAGAGGCATTTGAACTATTCTTGAGCACCCTAAGCCTAATGGAACATATTTCTGCCATATCTAGCTCCTAAGATAGATTTTCTGTGATATTTTTGTCTTTTTGTACTTTTATATATTAAAAAAGAAAAGAAAAACACATAAAAGTTGAAACATAAGGCCCTAGGGCAATACCTAATAATTTTCTTTCCAGAATAGGTTTTCATACTCTTAGAAAGTCTTCCTCCAGGGAGCCTTTCTTAACTTTCCTAATATTTCACTATGTGCACCTGTCCCCTTCAACATACCCACTTCATCCTAGTCTTACTTTGTTCATATTTCTTATCACTCCATATTCTAAATATCTGCTTATTTTCTCTTTCTAGAATGGCATTCTCTGAAGAATAGTCAATAAAAGGTTAAAGACCAAGGTTATACCCTCTAATTCTACTCTCATGGCATGGATTTCAGTTACTTAGGGTTTTTTCTTTCCTGTTAGTCCTTAAATTTTTGTATACATGGGGCCCAGTTAATAAATCTCTGAGGTCTTATTCTATGAAGAACACTATTCTAGATTCCAGGGAGATAGTAGTATAAAACTTAGAAAATAAATTTAAAAAAGGCCAAATAAAAATAAATAAATAAAAGTAGTATAAAACTTAGAAAATAAAAGGCTTCTCTTTCTTCATTGAGCTCATGAAATAGAGGAGATAAACAATAAATAAGGTAAAGAAAAGCAATTTGTATTTTGTTGCATATATGATAAAAGGAAAATAAGGCAGGGAATAGGATATAAGGGATCTGGATACGTCGGAAATTTTAGATCAGGTTACACAGAGAATATGGCTTTTAATCAAAGACCTAGTGAAAGGGAGAGTATTATTTTGCTAGAGCCGCCATAACAAAATACCACAGATTGGTAGCTTAAACAACAGAAGTTTATTTTCTTACAGTCTGGAACCTAGACATCTAAGATCAAGGGGTTATCAGGTTTGATTTCTCCTGAGGATTTTTCTCCTTGGCTTGCAGATGGCCAGCTTCTTGCTGTGTCCTCACATGGTCTTTTCTCTGTGTATGCATGTTATACATATCCCTGGTGTCTCTTACTCTACTATTAAGGACATCAGTCATATTAAATTAGGGCCCCACCCTAATGGCCTCTAAAAAGAGGCCTCTAAAAAACTTAACCAGTTCTTCAAAGATCTATTTTCTGAATATGGTTACATTTTGAGGTACTGGAGATTGGAATGTCAACATATAGATTTTTGGAGGACACAATTCAGCCCATAACAGAGAGGGAATAAGTCATGTAGCTATCGGGGCAGGGCATTACAAAGAGAACAAGTACAAAGGCCCTGAAGTAGGAACATGTCTGACAGTGTTCTGACAACATCAAAGAGGCCAGTGCAACTGGAACAGAGAAAAGAAGAGAGATATAGCAGATGAGGCCAGAGAGAAAACAGAGCTAGATCTTGTATATCATTGTAAGACCTACCTTTTTTATTTTGAGAGAAATGGAATACCATTAGAGGGTTTGAGCCAAGGATATATGTTTGGACATATGGTCAGCTAGGACCTCTCTGATTGCTGTGTTGACAATAGACTAGGGTGGATGGAAGGGATACAGAGGCTCTTGTAATAATCAAGATAGAATATAATGGTGGCTTATTATACAATTGTGACATTGGGAGAGGTAAAGGTGATCAAGTTCTGGAGTTTTGTACTTTTTTTAAGATCAAACTAATAAGATTTACTGGCAGACTCTATGTGTGGAATGACAAAAAGAGAAGAATTCTGGATGGCTAGCTACTGGAAGAATGTAGTTATCTGTGACCTAGAAGGAAGGGTATAGGTGAAACAGGTTTGGGAGAAATAGAGGGGGATTTCAGTTTCAGTTTAATAGTAAAATAGATAAGTAGATATAGTAGTGGGCAACTGCATATATATACCTAGCCAAATAAAAAGACAAAGAGTTCAGAAATTATAGCTGTATACTATATCTATGGTGATGTTATAACTGTGATGATAACAAGTAAGAAGAGGGAAAAGAGAGGAGAAAGAAAAGAAGAGATTATTGTGTTACCTTACAAAGCTCTCAAAAGACTTAATGGGAATTACCAAAATCACAATAGTCTTAGTACTAGCTGCTCTGTTAAAACAAGAAAAAAGGTTTGGTATAGTACCTGTGTTCTGAGAATTCACAGCTTATGTCAAGGTGTTAGGTCTTGTGCTTTCCATCCTTCCACGCCACATGTGGGTGAGGGAGCAAAAGAAGCTGTGTTCTTGGGTAACTGTTGGCCTTTTGATGAGGTAAAGATATTATACCAAGTGTGTTTCTTGTCTTGTATCCACCAATAAAGCTAATTGCAAGTCATATTTTATTAAAACCCATTTGTATCTGTGAGTCTGGGTAGTTAACTTCTAACTGCAGTTGTGGTGTTTCAGTAATATGAAGACTCAATACACTCCTTTGGAAATCAGGATCTGCAAATTCCAGTGCTCATAGGATCTAGGCAGGTAACAGAAGTAAGAAAATATTTAAGAAAAGAACTGAAAACAGCTAGAGAGAATGGTTGTGGCAGGCTGAATAATGCCTCCCAGCCCCCACTATGTGATCCATTTAAAGATCTTGAGATAGGGAAATTATCCTGGATTATCTAGGTGAGCCCAAGTAATCAAAAAAGTCCTCTTAAACGGAAGCCCGGGAAGCCAAAAACAGAGAAGATGATTCCACAAAGGAACCAGAGGTTGGAATATGTGCTTTGAAGATGGAGAAAGGAGCCATGAGTCAAAGAAATGCAGGTGGCCTTTTGAAGCTGAGAGTGGCAAGGAAACAGATTATCCTAAAGAGAGAAGGAACAGAAGGAGCACAGCCTTCCTCCAGAAGGAACACAGCCCTGCCAACACTTTGATTTTAAACTTCTGACCTCCAGAATGGTAAGAGTATAAATTTATGTTGCTTTAAGCCACTACCCTTTCACAAAGCCATCATGATCAATTTTTAAACTGAAATTCAACTTTAAAAATAACCACACACAAGAATGGCCAAGGATTGAGCATTCAGGGTCAATTCAGACTGAAGACGTCCAGTTTTCAACTGCTGTTAAATTGTGATTTCCAGGAAAATATTTTGCTTGTTATTTTACTTTACTAAAAAATTGTAATAATGGACGCCTGGGAGGCTCAGTTGGTTAAGCGACTGCCTCTGGCTCAGGTCATGATCCTGGAGTCCCTGGATCGAGTCCCGCATCGGGCTCCCTGCTTGGCAGGGAGTCTGCTTCTCCCTCTGACCCTCCCCCCTGTCATGTGCTCTCTCTCTCTCATTTTCTCTCTCTCAAATAAATAAATAAAATCTTTAAAAAAAATTGTAATAAAAAAACACCATGTCAAGTGTATATAATTTTACATGCCATATATAAGTGGTATGAATAATAATTCTCCCCAATGATAATGCTAATTACTTTTAGGCAAAATAAAAAAAAATAGAAAGGGCAATGGGTCAATTCTTTGTTCACTCATCATTGGTTTCCAGCACTGCAAATTAAAGTCTAATTTTAAGAGGCAGATTTCCTAATCGGTTACGATAAAATATGTTAGAAGTTCTGCTTTCACAATTAATCATGGCATGTGATTTCTTTGATTTTCAATATGAAATTTGCTTCCACAAATTATAATCAGTATAAATTGGGAGAACCGTACCAAAAGAGACACATTTACATTTACTGGGGAATTAATTAATACTAAATACTCTAAAATATTGATAAAGTAATTTATTTATTTATTTATTTATTCATTTGTTTATTTATTTATTTATCAGAGAGAGTGAGAGAACAAGCGATCACGAGCAGGAGGGGAAGAGGGAGAAGCAGGCTTCCTGCCGAGCAAGGAGCCCGATGCGGGACTCAATCCCAGGACCCTGGGATCATGACCTGAGCTGAAGGCAGAGGCTTAACCGACTAAGCCACCCAGGTGTCCCCTGATAAAGTAATTTTTAATGGTATGCATATAGAACCATAGAACCATAGCTGAAATCTGAAATAAATACGTAAGTCAAAATATTTAATCAATAAAATTATCCAGAAAACCAGTCAGGTTGTTAATACATGACAATGTATGGCTAGCACTCCCTACAGTTCAGAGAAAAAGAAGGATAAGATGATAGGGAAAATAAATAGTTTTTAAGAATTTGTAAGGTTCATCTTTCAAATCTCCAGTATAATCCTTCAAATTAAAGAGTGCTATATTTAACTAATATTTAATCCATTTCTCTAATAATTTTAGAGGTCACACTAATTAAGATAATGCTTAAAGCATAATGTATATTGGATCAGAAATATAAACCAGTCACAATCAGACCCAAAAATAAACTAACTCAGTTCAGGTTAAGAATTAATTACTGGGGAACTTCTATTTTTGGCCAAAATGTAGTAGCAGAGACCAGATTAACCCTCTTGCCAAAAACAAAGAAACAAACAATAAAACTCAACAGACAAAGTATATGAAACAGTAGTTTTCAAGATACTGGATATCAGGCAATAAGGGAGAGTGATCGTGGAGAGATGAGAGATAAATCCTCAAAGGGTCTCATCTCATCAGCGGGTTCAGAGAGAAGATCTGCAAGAGAGAGAATTCCAGAGATCTATAGAGGGAACCCTGAGTGTTTAGTAAAGTACTGATCAACACGTTTGTGAGGAAACTATCATCCCCTAATAGGGGCAAAGACAGAACCACCTGAAAGGATTAGTAGAAAGAATACTTGAAACACACACAGGTCTGGGAATATTGTGTGTTTTACCAACCAGATTAGAAAAACTCATAATTTGCAAGGCATTAGATAGAATATCCGAAGGTTTTGCCTCAGTGGATGGGGTGGGGGTGCGGGTTGGATAACTAGTCCTAGACTAAAGATGGCTCTTGTCTTGCCAAATGAATTTTAAACATAAGTCTCAAATGATGAAACTGTTCCCATGTAACTTAACTGTATCCTAGACAAAGTTCAAAAACATGTAAAGGAGTACAAAAATATATTGACCAAAAATTTTTACAGTGTCTGGCATTTGGCAAAAAATAACAGGCATACAAAAGGCATTCAAAAGGAAGATATTCCTGATGAGGAGAAAAATCAATAAACAGAAATTGACCCAGAACTGATACAGATACTATATTTAGTAGGCAAAGACTTTAAAACAGTGGTCACAATTGTGTTCCTTATGCTCAAACATTAAGTAGAGTAGGGAAGATATAAAAAGACCCAAATCAGATTTCTAGAGAAGAAAACTGAAGTATCTGAGTTGAAAAAAATACATAGGATGATGTTAATAGCAGATTAAACATTGCAGAACTAAGATCAGTGAACTTGAAGATAGCAAGAGAAGCAATTCGTAATAAAACAGAGAAAAAAATTTTATTAAAAAAAAGGAAAAGAGCATCAGTGAACTATGGGACAACTCCAAGTGACTTACCCAAGTAGAAGAAGCATGAAGAAAACTGTATGGCATGATATAATCAAATTGATCAAAACCATTGATAAAGAGAAAATCTTAAAAGGAGCCAGTAGGAGGGGGAAGAATTATTACATACAGGGTAACAAAGATATGGATGCCAGCAACATCTTTATAGTACTGAAATAAAAAAAAGTCAACCTAGAATGCTATACTAAGCAAAAATATATTTAATAATGAAAGTGACATACTTTTTCAGACATACAAAAAGCTGAAAGCATTCATCACCAACACCCCCCCCACACACACTATAAGAATTGTTAATGGAAAATGATACAAAAAGAAAATATGGATCTATAGGAAGGCATGATAAACATTTCAAGATACAAAATTGAACACTTCATGAGAGAACTGTTTCCAGTATATGAATGCTGCAGTATTTGCTTCAAAGTCAGTAAACCAGGTCAGGCTATTTCACGTGTCCAGTATTTTTGTCTGAATCACCATGCACTCCATCCTGCATCTTCTTTCAGTTTACTTGAAGTTTACTATTTACCTTTTGGCTCCTCATACTTGATTTTCTTTTCCCTACCTTAAAGCCTTTAAATGCTTATTTATATACTTGTCTGTATCCCACATGATATGTATTTCCTCCATACTTCTTACAACATTCAGCCTGGCCACAGACTTTGCCTCAGTACTCAGAAAGTACTCCACTTGACTTTGTATGGTTGCATTTAAACTACATACATTGCTTAGCAAGACTAAGGAACATACATTTCTTAGGTAGAGGAGTTCGCAGATGCTCTATTCTCTAAACGTGATACTACTCCTGGATAGAGAATTGAGAACATAGGAAGCAGATAACATAGCTAATAAGGACTATATAGGTATGATCTTGTGTAAGCTGTCCTTTTCCCGCCTCTCTGATCCCATCTGTCTTCTTGAATATCTTTCATGAAAACCTACTTTCATGAAAACCTACAGTTACTCATATGGCTAATAATTGACATGTGACTTTAGATAATCCCCCATACCATGATCAGGCCCAGGACATTTTTCTGATTACTTGCTATCAGGTCAGGCAGAGATGTGGATTTTCCCACAATCTCCAACTCCGAATACCTTCCTGGGTCAACTTGAATACAGCTTGAGGGAACTATGGTGAGATTTTATTTAGGCAGTCAATATTGGACTGTGAACCACATCATCCAGTGGCTGTGCTAAAGAAGTGCCCAATGCATGGCCACAGACTGGCCATGTATTTCTTTTTGGCATCAATATTTATAGAATAAATGTATATGAGCAGGTACAATAAAGTTTGATGTTTCCATCCAGAACACACTGTTTTACCACCAAAGAATACAGACTCATTAACTTAGGTTGCAAGACTAATTGGCCCAGTCTCTTATATTTGAATATGAGGGCATATGTGTTCTTTCTCAGAATAAGGCTTTCTCCATGTTTCAGCTCCAGGAGAGGTAGAAAGCATGCAGTGGTCTAATCCCAGTTCAACAAGCACCTTAGCAAGATGCCCAATTGTGTCACCATTATGGCCAGGTGGACCAATTCTTGTGCCTTTTAAGCAAGTGGATTCACGTTCAGTGATGGACCCAGAGCCTATGGAAATCGTGAATGGGTAAACCTGCTTCCAGGAACACCTCTCTCTCTCTCTCACACACACACTCACACACTCAAACACACACACACCCACACACACGCACACACAGAGCTACCTTTGATGATTCAGTTTGAACCAATTTGGAGGCATTATTTTCAATATTATGTGTTCCCTCTACAACTGTTTTTTTTTTTTTTCTCCTTTTTACTTTATATTTTGTTCAAATCAGGATGTGAACATTTTTTACTCCATATTTTGTTCAAATCAGCATGTAAACAAGGTCTGTATGTTGTAAGAAATTTGTTGATAGGTCTCTCAAGTCTCTTTTTCTTTTTTCAATTCAGTAGTTTTTAGTATATTCAGAGTTGTGCAACTATCACTACAATCAGTTTTATATTTTCATCACTCAAAAAGGAAACCCTGTACTCATTAGCAGTCACTCTTCATTTTTTCCCCATTCTACCAGCCCTAGTCAACCAGAAATCTATTCTGTCTTTATAGATTTGCCTAATTCTAGAAATTTCATATAAGTGGAATCATACAACATGTGGTCTTTTGTGATTTGTTCTTTCACCTGGCATATTTTCAAGGTTAATTCATATTGCAATAATTATAGTACTTTGATCTTGTTATGGCTAAATAATATTACATTTAATGGATATGTCACATTTTCCTTATTCATTTATAGGTTGATAGACATTTGAGATGTTTCTAGTTTTTGGCTATTGTGAATAATGCTGCTATAAATATTAATGTACAAGTTTTTGTGTGGACATATATTTTCATTTTTATCGGGAATATACCTAGTAATGAGATAGCCAAACCATATAGTAACTATATTAAGACTTTTGAATACCTGCCAGACTGTTTTCCAAAGTGGTGGCACTTTATATTCCTTCCAACAGTATATGAGGCTTCCATTTCCTCCACAATCTTGCCAATGTTTTTTATTATCTGTCTTTTGATTAGAACCATCTTAGAGTGTGCAAAATGGTATCTCATTGTGGTTTTGATTTACATTTCACTGATGGCTAATGATATTGAGCACATTTTCATGTTTTTTGGCATTCATAAAAAAATTATTTAGAGGGCGCCTGGGTGGCTCAGTTGGTTAAGCGACTGCCTTCAGCTCAGGTCGTGATCCTGGAGTCCCGGAATCGAGTCCCACATCAGGCTCCCTGCTCAGCAGGGAGTCTGCTTCTCCCTCTGACCCTCCTCCCTCTCATGCTCTCTGTCTCTCATTCTCTCTCTCTCAAATAAATAAATAAAATCTTTAAAAAAAAATTATTTAGATCTTCTGTCCATTTTTTAGCTGAATTATTTATTATTGAGTAGTAAGTGTCCTTTATATATTCTGGCTAAAAAATCTTTTATCAGATATGTGATTTGCAAATGTATTCCATTCTGCATAATGTCCTCTGAAGTACAAAAGCTTTAATTTTGATGACATCCAATTTATCTATATTTTCTCCTATCGCCTATTACCTATCACCTCTTACCACCTTTTTGCCTCATATACCTAAGGAGACTTTGCTTAATACAAGGTCACAAAGATTTCTTATGATAGTTTACTCTTATATTTTGGTCTAGCATCTGCTTTGAATTTTTTTTGTGTATGGTGTTACTTTTGTTGATTGAAAACATCTGATCTCACCATTAAGTGGACAGTGGAAGTACAGCTTTCAGCCTACCCAGTGCTACTCTGAATGTTGAACTAACCCATATTAACTTTATTGTAGAAATACAGGAGTGTCTCCTCTACCCCTTCCCTATTAACACTGAAAATTACTTGATTTCTGCCTAAAATGTCTATCAGGTCGCTCTTTTACCAAGTTCAATAAAATGATGCATTCTACCCAGGAACTTTGGTTTCTCCTATTGTCCACTCATAATAATTTCACATGTATCTGAATGTACTCTATAGGCCATACCCTGCAGATGCCAGTCCCTTTATATAGTACATCAGGGATAGGTCATCAACATAAATAACACTTAGCCTTGATAGTCACAGGTCACCACTGATAATGCAAATTCCTTCATTATAAAACAAGGTTGTCAAGATTTTTTTTTTCAACTTTTGCATTTTTTTCACATTTTTTCCTTGTTTTTTAAAAGATATACTACTTACTTTGGGGTGCCTGGGTGGTGCAATTAAGTGTCCAACTCTTGGTTTCAGCTCAGGTGGTGCTCTGGGAGTCGTCAGATTGAGCCCCACCTAGGGCTCCATGCTCAGTGCAGAGTCTGCTTGAGACTCTCCTCTGTCCCTTCCCACCACACTGTCTCTCTCGCTCTCTCAAATAAATAAATAAATCTTTAAAAAATAATATATATATATATAACACTACTGACTTTGACGTAGTGAGTGGTCATGAATGGGGGAAAAGTGAGAATAATGATTTAAAATCATTTCCTTTTTTTTTCTGTTTTATTTATTTTTTATTATGTTCAGTTAGCCACTGTAAAAAAAATAAAAATAAAAAATAAAATCACTTTCTGCAGTGGTAGTTCCTTGAAAATTAGATTCTATGACATCTTTCTAGAAATTATAATGTTCTCTGTAATTAATCTTATAATTTATACTACACTATTAAACAAACCTTTACTACTTTCAAACCTAGTGCAATAGTTGCTACTAAAGGGAGGCTGAACTATAGCCAGCATAACTACTACACACATAAGACATCATGATAAACTAAACATAAGGTTTGTGGTGTTTTCCAGTCCTTATAAAATATTCCTATACAAAATAAAGTCATATTGGTTCCAGACAACACATAAAATAGGATGGTCATTATCTTTAAAATATCAAATTTATTTTTTATCTCAAATGGTATAGGTGGAGGTGAGGGTGTGGTCAGGAAAGGTATACAGTGGAAAACGAAAACGAAAACCAAACAAAAAAATGGATGAATTCCTACTTTTTATACATTTTTTTCAGTGACTTGAGAAATGAGGAGACAAATCACAGGGCAATTAAAAAAAAAAAAACAATTTCTTTGTAATATTAAATCAGCACTTGAGTGATGAAGAATTGGTTTTATAACATTTAAATTATCAGTTTAAAAGTAAGAACAAGCAAGAAAATAAAAAGAAAATATAATTTGTTATCCCACTGGATGATATTATTACAAATTCATAGAATTACTTATTTCATGAAAGTCATTTGAAGATAAAAAAATCAAACCACTAAATTCTTAATGAATAGAAATAAAATGTGGAAAAAATTTAATGGGCTTTAAAGCTAAACTTTCAGCTTTTAAAAGTAAGGTAATAACAAAAGAAAATCAAAGTCTTAAATTACTCTGCACATAACCTTTGGTACAAATATAAAGCTGTAATACTAACATATAGTTTACTCATACTTTATAGTTTACTCCTTGTAAAAGTATACAGTGGCCAAGATGTTGGACCCTAATTGTTGAAAAACAACACTAATTACCATTTATTTTGCAAAGAACTATCATCTACAAAATAGATTTCTTTGTAAGAATTATCATGTAAATTTAATGTACCAAAAAGCATATTAATTTTTTTAGTTTTTATGTTAAACAAGAATCTAACCATTCTGTAGAAAACAATTGACCATTATTTTTCCTCCACAGATTTATAGTGACATTTCTCAATAAAGATTTTTAGATGATAAAAAATTAACAGTGATGTGCCAAATTTAATGGTTACTAGTTCAAAAACTTTTCCTTCAAATTCATGGCAAGGTAGCCCATTTAATAATGTTTCTCCTATTATGTAACAAGGTTACACCTGTGGTACAGTACTTTCTCACAGGACTATGACTCCTTTCAAAATGGTTATGGGGATTTAAGTCTAATAATTTGCTTCAGGACTAGTCTTGCTCTACATACTTTTGTTCTGTGCATAAACAAAGATATGTCCTAAGAACTTGATATCATATTTGTAAAAAAAGAAAAAACAAACAAAAACTTTATCTTTTGACATAGCTTAAGTTTAAATGTTATTTATCAGGATATATTATTTCCTTTGTTAAAAAAAAAGAAAACAGAAAAGATGGCAATAACAAGAACCAATGTTTAGTAAAAAGGAAGCACAAACTTCCCTATTGTCCATCTTCACATCTCCCCTCTCCCCTTAGTCCATCAGAAAATTTTGAAAAGCTTTTTATAAGACATTTAAAGGAATTGCTTAAACCTAGAATCACGGGGCTCCTGGGTGGCTCAGTTGTTAAGCGTCTGCCTTCGGCTCAGGTCACAATCTTGGGGTCCTGGGATTGAGCCCCCCATTGGACTCTATGCTCCACGGGAAGCCTGCTTCTCCCTCTCCCACTCCCCCTGCTTGTGTTCCCTCTCTCGCTGTCTCTCTCTCTGTCAAATAAATAAATAAAATCCTTAAGAAAAAAAAAACCTAGAATCATAACCTCCTTCCTTTTTTTTTAATTCAAAGAAATATCAGCATCCTCTTATAATAAGAGACAAGATAATGAAACCCATTGCTTCAAAAAAGGGCATATTTTGATGAATCTGAACAGGTGGCAGGGAGACTCACTAATATCCACTCCACCTTTTGCATGACTTTAAAGCAATTATTCCCAATGTGTGGTCCTGCAGTATTAACATCACCGAGGAGCTAGTTAAAATGCAAATTCTTAGGTACCACCAAGACTTACTGAGTCAGAAACTCTAGGGGTGGGGCCCAGCAATCTGGGGTTTAACAAGCCCTCCAGGTGATTCTGATGCTGGTTCAAGATTTGTGAACCACTGCTTTAACGCCATGATACGGAGAGTGGAACAAAATGAAACTGCTGTAAATCCTGATTCAGAATCATAAACTTCAGTGTTATAAACTAGGCTGGAAAGCTTGCTCTTGCACTTCTTAGGAGTATGAGGCTAGGTAAGATGCTTTTCTTATCTTTCTTATTTATAACATGGAGAAAATGTCACATATATAGAGCATATTATATATATGCATATATATATAAGGTTATTTGGGGTATAAAAAATAATATGTGCAAAAACTTGTTAGTGTCATTCAGAAGCAGGCTATTATTAATGTTTGCTATAGTTAAACCAAATAATATTATTAAACAAGAGAATAAATAGACTCTTAAGAAGAGTTAAAAAAATTTTCCTGAAGCCTGAGTCAGGTTCTCTAGTTCTAATTCACCTCACATACCCATGTTTAAATATTAGTCATGGAAATTATGTTTAATACACAAAAGTAGAAGATGGTAAGTTTCCATTCAGGCAAACCAAGAGGCCTACAAATGATGGATTTATTTAATAGACGAATCTCTCCATGTTAGTTCTACCTTAGAGGGTTTAGCACAGACTCTTCATACATGAATTTCTAAAAATGCTTTTGAAGCTATTAAAATATTGCAATCTCATCCGCAAAATGACCTTAGGCCAAAAGAATTAAGGTGTGTACGGTTTGGTATCTCAGAGAGGGAGATCAAAAACAAAACTTCATCAGTTAGTAAAGGGGAGAAAAGTGTTTACATAGTTTAAACATCTATAAGAAAACTGACTCAAAGTTTTATTTATTCATTTACCTGTTAAGGATAAATATTTATGTATTAAAAATATCTTAACATGAAAAATGTAATTTTAAATAAATTTTCCATGCCCCAGTAGCCCCTGTTTACTTAAGATTGGTAATGTAGTCTCTTAGCTAATCTGTCATTTTGACTTTACTGAAACACATCCCTTTTTCCTCTTGAATTTCTTTAAGTCACACTGTGGGCTGTTAAAGTCTCTCTCTAACTCTCTGGACAGAGAGTGCTAACATGGAGCTGGAGTTTTCCAAGGGAGCTGTTAGGATCTGTTGACTCGATGATCCATTAATGACACCTGAATGCTCACAGCAGAGCCCACCTCAGCTTGCTGCTCTTTTAGGCTGGCCCATTGAGGATACAGGTGCATCGTAAGCACCCAAATCAGCCATGAAGGTCATTTTTATTAGTGGCTTCTGCTTACAAAACAGGGCTCCAGGGCACTATGATTCGGTCTAGGCGAAACCCTGACAACTCGGAAGAGTCACACTGTTAGGAACCAGTCACATCTTGTTATAATAATGAAAATAAGAAGAATAATACTGTTTTCACTTTCGCAGACTCCTATGCCCTATTATGTAAAAATTTAAAGAGTGGTTTCCCATTCTATACCTTCATTTCTCCCCTCTAGTAGTAATGAGTTTTAAAGTAAATCAGCACTCCATCTCTTCTTGGTGACCTAAGATTAATTCCTTTGGAAATACCACATTTAGTTTGCTGAAAAAAAGTCCAGTGAGCCGACATAACTCTAAAAAAGTTTAATAGACTGGCAATACAAACGTTGGTAATGAAAGATAAACATCTTTAAACTCCACTTAGGGAGTACCCCCTATGTGAGCTGAGCCCCACATGAAGCATCTAACCTACATACTCTTTTGCTCCAGACAACCTTATAAGATGTAAAACAAACAGTCTTTTATTGTTTGACACTGAGAGGCTTCTTTTAAACTTTATCCTCAACTTGTGTGTTTCATTTTAGTTAATGGGATAATAATACGCATTCAGCCATTTTAATTCTACCTGGCATTTTATTTGCCTAATTGTTCTTTGGAACATACTTGAAATCATTGGAAAAGCCCACCAGTATTTAAAAAGTTTTTTTCCTCACTATTCTTTGTCACACGAGTAATAATAATCCTTCTACCTTAAAGATATTAGAAAATAATACACCCTACTTGAGTAAAGCCATCTATTACAAAAGGAGTTGTAACATAGCAATACTATATTTGGGGAGAAAAAAAAAACTTGAACAAATATCCTTCACGGAACCACTTGGTTTTATAAAGTTGGAGAAAAAGCACAATGTTGAAAGAGCTTCTAGTGCATGCATCTGCATTTTTGGTTTGACATAAACTGTTAACTGAGCTGCAACATTTGGCCAGTATCATTGAAGAAATTGATTACTGATTCGTTGTTAATATTTTCATTCATAGAAGAAGAACTCCTTGGTGATTAAGACAAAATACTTTTTTTCTGCATGTTTTGTATGATGCATCACTATATGTAGATTTGGTTTCCAAGTTCTTTCATTTTCAGTAATAATACATCTGTTGAAGTATATTTCATCCTCTGGACAGCCTTATGCATGGATAAGCTGAAAACTTCTTTCCAACTTGCCCAGTGCTTCCAGATGACATCTGAAGCAGGATCTTATGTCACTTAGTCAAAAATCTTCTCTGGTTTCTTGATGCAATGAAAATAATACAAATGTTCAGTGGCCTCTAATTTAGAACCTTCCATGATCTGGTCTTGATACAGCTGTAGACCTCACTTTAATTATTGTTTTTATGCCCTTACAACCAAACCTGCAGTATGGCAAAAGTGTCTTCCATCAATCTCCACTTAACCTACCTCTGCTTAACTAGTGTAGCAGATTTAACCATGCTCTCCATTCTCCTCTCCAAAATATATGCCTGATATTCATCACATGTTCCTCACACGCAGATGGTAGGCTAATTGCTATTTGCACCTCCATTTCATCAACCAATTGAACAATATGATTACTGAGAGAAGATTGTGCCCAAGCCTATTTATACATTTTGCTATTATTATAATTACAATAATTAATTATATAATAATTGATAACTATAAGTTGAAAATCACTTTTTTCCCTGTGAAAACTGAGTTATATACTTTGAAAATAATAATAAATTCATGTCTCAAAAAATATTTCTGTCAAATCAGTTGTGCCAAGGTAGCTGTAAAATATTCGGAGAAAATCACAGCAAACTGGAAAGATTCTGCGTTTATATTTCTAGTCAAATATCTTTAGGTTTCACTTGTGACATTTTAAAGAAATTGAAAATGTAATTTTATTTTATTTTATTTTATTTTATTTTTTTTTTTTTAAAGATTTTATTTATTTATTTGAGACAGAGAGAGAGCACATGAGAGGGGTGAGGGTCATAGGGAGAAGCAGGCTCCCTGCCGAGCAGGGAGCCCGATGCGGGACTCGATCCAGGGACTCCAGGATCATGACCTGAGCCGAAGGCAGTCGCTTAACCAACTGAGCCACCCAGGCGCCCTGAAAATGTAATTTTAAAGTCACATATCTTGGGTGTGGCTTATGCAAGGAAGGTGACAAATTTATAGGAAGACGTGTACAATAGTGGATTAGTGGTGACAATTCTTTTGGAAAGAAATTATGGATCATGCAGACATCATATATGTGGTGACAGAAAAAGACATTCTAAATATGATGCAGAGGAGGTTGTACCAAATCTAGAACTTTTTTAAAAAACCAAACATGCTCCTTTTTATTATGAACATTTTCAAACATTTGTGGTAGGTACAGTTAGTTTTTTATTGGACTATAATATTTGGAAAAATGTACATATAAGCTTGATGAATTTTCATAAACTGTATACATCTGTGTAATCAGAAAGAGCCTTATGCGAACTGGAACAGGTCCCCCTATTATTCCTTTCACCCACTGCTCCTCATTCTGGAAGAATAACCACTTCCTTTAACAGTATAAATTAGCCTTGCCTCTTTTTGTAACATACATAAATTATATATATTATTGTGTTTGGCTTCTTTCTTGTACCATGTTTCTGAAAATGTTTACTTCATCCAACTGTAGGTCATCCAATGTTGTGGCAGCAAACTATTCTTTGTATCATCCTAGAGCAGATACTGGGTGGATTTAGTGAAGAAAAAAAGGCTTTTCCCTGATCTTTTTTATACAGTTGACTTTTGAACAATACAGGTTTGAACTGCACAGGTCCATTTATATGTGGATTTTTTTTTTTTTTTGATAAATACAGTACTGTAAATGTATTTTTTATTCCTTATGTTTTTCTTAGTAACATTCGTTTTTCTAGCTTACTTTACTGTAAGAATACAGTTTACACAAAATATGTGTTAATTGACCATTTATGTTTTTGCTATGGCTTCCTGTCAATAGAAGGTATTAGTTAAGTTTTTGGGGAGTCAAAAGTTATATGTGGATTTTCAACTGCATGGGGAGGTTGGCACCCCTAATCCCATCATTGTTCAAGGATCAAGTATATATACCAATTTTGCATTTTATCACTCAGTTCCCTCCCCCCGAACTGTTAGGCTTTTTTTTTTTTTTTTTTACCCATATCGTCAAAATGTAATTTCTATAAAATTATATGCATGATCCTGTTTACCTTATTAATGAGAGAACTGACAAGATGGTGAAGCTAATTCAAAGAGCATTTGAGGAACCAAATAAGCACGGGGCTTGAAAGGATGATGTTAGAATAAGATTCTTTTGCTAGGTGAGATGCAAAATCGGTAATTATCCTACAGGATGAAAAGCTCCAAGTTAATGTGCAACCTCAGAATATGGTCCCTAAATAATTGTTAATAGTATGTTGAACAAAGTTGTATCCTCCTAGAAAATGAAATAATAAATAATCATTGAATGTGCCTGTTGGACTGTTTCCCAGGATAACACTGATGGAACACACAGATGTCATTTTGCCTTATTTCGTATCTATCCATTATGGTCAATTTACATCACACTTCCACTCTGGTCTTTATGATCACCCAGCTGGAAGTCCAAGGAGCTAGGCCAAGGATCACTGGAAGTACATGGAATATGCTCAATATGAATGTGGCGAGTGAATAATTGTGTTCTGCCACCCTAGGGGCATATCACTCCTTGAGCAGAAATGGCTAATTAAGAACATAATTAAATTTTAAATCATAGCTGGAGAAATTGTACTGTAGAAGAAAGATAAATTAGAATACATCATGGTGCAGTTAGCAGGTTTGTGTTCTTAAAACGAGTAAATAGGCAGTGGGAAATAATTGATTTATAAAGTACTCTGCTTTTTCAATTTTCCTTTTTCTGTTTCATCTTTTTGCCCTTTCTTTTGACTCTGCATGATTGAAACATTCCCTTTGTAATTCTCTCTTCATTTTAGTCTTGTTAAGTAAAACTACAGGAACCATTTATCTCAAGTTTCATTTTAGCCATTTTTCTTCCCTTATCAGAGCTTAGAAAGGCTGTGTTAAGTCCTGTTAAATCATGGGCTTTTATGGTCACCAGTTACCTCTCTGGTTCTGTGACCATGCCATTTTCTTATTGACCACTGTCAAGTGCTTGCTACTCATCTCATTGGACTCATTGGAATTTTATTCATTCCCTCTTAGTGTCAAAAACATTTTTTTCTGCAAAACTTTGTTAAATACTAATCTTTTCTCTTTAGCTTTTCTAGAATAACTCCAAGAAATCCTATCATTTAGGGAAATGTGTAATGTCTCAATGAGTATAGTTTAATCAGACTTTTTCTTGTTTTCTCAACTTCTTCTAAATAACTGAAGAAAATAAGTTCTTGCTGAGATGGTTCTGAATTATGTATACTGTTGTTCAGACTCACTTTTCTTACTTTTCATAACTTCAACTGGAGTTGATAATACAAGATAAGAGATAGGATGACATAGGGGTGCCCAGCTGGCTCAGTGAGTAATGCATGCAATTCTTGGTCTCAGAGTTGAGAGTTCAAGTCCCATATTGGGCGTGGAGCCTATGTAAAAATAAAATCTTAAAAAAAAAGAGAGAGAAAGAGAGAGAGAGGATGATGTAGTATAAAGCTTACCTTTTTCTTCTTGAACTCTGAAAGTACAAGGAGTAATTGATAGAAATCTCAAATTACATTTTTGTGAAAACTCAGGAAAACAGTTTGATGATAGCCTGAATCCTCAGCTTTTAGCTTCATGTGACTGAATTAAAATTAAAATTTAAATAAAATTCAAAATTCAGTTCATCAGTCACACTAGCCACATTTCCAGTGCTCAGTAGCCACATATGGCTACCATACTGAGCAGGGCAAATATAGAACATTTTCATCATCATTGAAAGTTCTGTTGGACAGTGCTGACCCAAAGTATGCAGTAGTTGTTCAGTGCAAATGTGCACGCTTGTGACCTCAGTTACATTTTTAGGTAAAGTGTTTCTTACTTTTTACAGAATTTTACTTACTGAGTTCACTAGGGACTGGTACTATCAAATGGGCTTATAAATGAGTTGGAAGTGACAGAACCCAATGAAATCTTCAAGTGTGCAGATGAAACTAAGTTCTTCTGGGAGTAGAAATGCCAAATTGAAAAACTATGCCTGAAGGCTTTACGAGGGGTCAGATATGCATCAGAGGAACTTCTCTCCAAGCAAGTATAAATGTGACAAATAGAGTTGGAAATGATTTCATCATTATAGGATTATGGATTCTATTTTCCTGGTAAACAATTGACCAATGGTGGTTTTATTACTTAACGTGTTTTCTTCTCCAAAATAACAAAGTTTGGTTATAGCTCAAAATAGTAAAAATAAATTTGGGCAAATAAATGATGAAGAAAGTATTTCCTATATGTGACAATATTTAATGCTATGTATCCGTGAAAGGAAAGCCTCGCAGAGGTGATATTTTAACTTGTTTTAGTAGTTTTAATAGTTTAGTTGTAATTTTCCAAGTAGAAATGGAGGAAAAGGCAATCCTTGTGGAGGGATCAACATAAGCAAAAACACAGAAGCATAAAAGAGTGAGGGGTGTTGAGAGACAAATAATTCTTTGTGGTTGAAGCAAAAGTGTGTGATGTAATGATTTAATTTTAGAAATAAGTACCAAGCCTTATTGTGTAAGTTCTGGATAATATGCTGATCTTTTTTTTTTTTTTAAGATTTTATTTATTTATTTATTTTGGGGGGAGAGAGAGAAAGAGAGAGAGATCGAGAGAGATTATGAGCAGGGGGAGGGGCAGATGGAGTGGGAGAGGGAGAAGCAGACTCCCCGCTGAGCAGCTCAGTCCTAGGACGCTGGGATCATGACCTGAGCCGAAGGCAGACATTTAACCAACTGAGCCACCCAGGTGCCCCATAATATGCTTATCTAAAAGAGGAATAAAAATAATCTTAAAAGGAATTCCTTAAGCAGTAGAATAAATAATGAGTATTTTAGAAAGATAACTAGCATTAATAAAGATCACTGGTTCTCAACAGGGGTGATTTTTACTCCTAGGAGACCATTGACAATGTCTGGAGATCATTTTGGTTGTCATGACAGGTTGGGAGGTGGCTACTATCATCTTGTGGTAGGGAGAGGGGTGCTTCTAAGTATCTTATAATGTATAGGATAGCCCCCACCACAAATATCCAACCCCAAATGTTGATAGGGCTCACGGTGAGAAACTCTGATACAGACAATGAATTGGAGAGATACTTGAAACAATAAAATCATTTAGGATGCTGATACAATAGTACCTTATGGAATGAAGTTAGACTCATTTGTTTATTCTTAAGTTTGGAAAGAGTATTGACAGGGTGACTACAGAGTTAAATGTTCTAAATAAAAACTAAAAGGAATCTGTTGCCTCTTTTATATGTTTGGTGTAATTTATAGAATGATTTACTCACAAATGTAATATGAAATGAAAACAAAGTTCATGAAGAATATATTGTGGCACTCCAAGTAAAATTAAAAAAAAAAGACCTATACGGACACATCTGGATTTTGTTTTAATTATAAGGAAAAATAGGGAAAATCTTATACTTTTCTAGAGAGAATATAGAGTTACCTAAAAATGCAAGAGGTGTTCAGCATCAGAATTCTCCTCAATAACATTAAATTTCAGGAGGACATGGTATATCACAATTTCGTGCCAAAACAAGGTGTTTTTCATGAGCAAAAATGAAAGAAATACTTCCAAATTTTACAAGACACAAAATATATAGATGAACAACATATTCTTATTGAAAAGGTTACTTAAAGATGATAAACAGTAAATGATTAAACTTAAAGAACTCAGTGTGCGAAGGATTTTTGGCTCTTTTGCTATTTGGTAAACCCAGGAATTAAAGATTGGACTTTTAAATTTTAGCCATGTAAAGTATAAATCCATACAAAGCTTGATCCTGCTATTCATACCTGATCTATATGTCTTTGGTTGCTTTTAATATCTTGGGATCAGCATATCCTGTACTTTATATAGGATTTGTTTCTCGGTTTGATTACTTCAAATGATAATGGTTCCCATTCTGTTGGAGCACTTTTCTAAAATGGCTAAGAAATTGACTAGTTGGGTCATTGCCTGCTATAATTGCTTTGCAAAGTTGCAGGTATGTTGTTTCTATAATCTTATCCCCATAAATGAGGAGTTCCATAAGGAAATACGGTGGCATTTGTTAATTGTACTTAGGCAGTGTGCTTCCTGTATGTTAAAAAAAATTCCATTAAATAGTCTGAGTCTCTGGATTTTATTTAATAATGAAAGACAAATAAAACAAATTATCTTCTTTCAAGTTTTTTATTTAATAACTCCTTTTCCTTGTCTGGAAGCAGGAAATTTTTATTCTTGTGAAAGACTCAAGAAATTTTATGAAAACAGTGATAATGAATGAAAATGTTTAAATAGGATCTGGAAGATAAAGTGTGGTGTTTAAAAATATGTGAAAATGCCACTGGTATGTGTTTCATATTTTTAAAACCTGAATTATTTCTTATCGATTTGGAATATTTCATGGGATTTGGCAGAAATTTTTAACATATATGTTCTGGAATATTTAGTTGTTTTACATAAATGATTAAAGTCATTTTGAAATAGAACATAAGAATTACATATGTTAACTTGGAAAGCAACAAAAGCTACATCTATATGCATTAAGTCAAGAAGACAGAAGATTCTCCAGGTTTTTCGGTTATTTTATTTCTTTTTATAGTTAGAGGTTCTGAAGAAACTTGATTAGTGTTTGCTTATTTGTTTTAATGGCCAAAAGAGATGTTTAGAATACTTGCTTTCATTTTTCCCAGGCTAATATTACCCCAGCTATGCAGTGACAAAGTCACTGGTATTTCCTGGTCTGAAGTAGACCAAAACCTTTTTTTAAAAGTTTGTATTAAAGTACAATATATGAACAGAAAGTAAGCACCTCAATAATTTCCACCAACTGAATATCCTTGTCACTTGCACCCAGATAAAGAAACCGATCATTTCTGATACCCCATTAGGCCCTCTTCTGCTTCCCCCAAAGGCAGTACATTATCTTAACTTCTTACAGCACAGATTACTTTTGTCTGTTTTTACTTCATATAAAAGGGGTAATATAGTATATGCACTTTTATGTCTGACCACTTTAGCTCAACATTATGTTTGTCTGATTCATTCATATTGTTGCATGTACTTGTAGACAGTCATCATCATTGCTCTATTATTATGTGAATATACCTCAGTTCATTCTACTATTGTTAATGAGGATTTGAATAATAACCAGGTTTTAGCTACCACAAATAGTATGCTGTGAACATCTTATTACATGTCTTTTGGTAAACATTTGTACACATTTATGATGAGCATATACCTAGAAATGGAGTTCCTGGATCATAGAGATGGCAAATGTTTACCTTCAGTAGAAATAGCCAACTGGGTTCCCAAAGAGGCTGTACCAAGTTTACACTTCCAGAAGCTGTGTTTGAGAATTCTGGTTGTTCTGCATCCTCATCAATACTTGGTATTTTCTTTCTTTCTTTTCTTTTTTCAAGATTTTATTTTATTTTTTAAGTGATCTGTATACCCAATGTGGGGCTCAAACTCACAACCCCAAGATCAAGAGTTGCACGCTGTATCCACTGAGCCAGTCAGGTGCCCTTTCTGTATTTTCTAAATGGCTTATTCAGGTGATTATTGAGAGGTATTTCATCATGGTTTTAGTCTGTATTTCCCTGACAGATTTTCATACGTTTAATGGCCATTTGTATGCCATCAAAGAGAGGAATGCAAAGGAATGTTTTAAAAAGTGATGGGTGGACAGGAAAGGGGATGAGTGGGTGTTACCTGAAATCAGGAAGATGCCCTTGCCTCTGCCCTGGAGAGCACTCATAGCTAAGCTGAGGCACTGCTTCTGAAATGGGGCTGTCTCAACTGCTGCTGTTAGTACCTGAAAATGCTGGAGTCTACACTTCCTTCGTAGTTGCCTTTCTGTTAATTTGAGAGTTGAAAACAGAAGGACCTTTTGTCTTGCTTTTGCCTTCTAAATTCCTACCAGTGCCTCCCACTTGTAGGACCTATCAGGAAACCAGCCAAGAGAATCTGGAAGTGTCATTTCGAGAACACCACCTTTCCCTCCCAGTAAAGAGAAAGCTTGGAAGGTCGGGAAGCAAACTGCATACCCAACCTTCCTTTTCTTACCTGCCTACTGACTATCTATCTGGCCCAGGACCCTTTACCTTAGCCCTCTAAACATCAAGGAGCAAGGAGGTTCATCAGGGCGATAGCCATAGATATCTGCATATAAAAGTGTATCAACATTTTCAGGCAACTGCTTAATCGAAGTTTCATGTGTGTAAGCACTTTATAAAGTGCTCTAGAGAAATAAAAAAAAAAGTAAAGTACTTGCCCTCACAACTCTTATAACTTATTAGTGAATGAAGAAAAATATACATGTAATGTCAGTGAATAATACAGAAAATTGGGAGGCTGAATTGTGATAATAGACTGAGTCCCAAATGATTTTTCTGAGAGCAGGAGGGAAGAAAGGACAGCTAAAGTAGTTTGGCATGCCATGGGGTTGAACTTTATCTCAAAGGGTAAATAATATTTGCAGAAGTGAAGGGAAGAAGGAAAAGCATTCTGAGCAACAGGAGGAATATGAATGGAATAGAGAACACAGGATTGAGCTGTGACATCTTTCCAAAATATTAAGATTCTATCTTATTTTGACTGAAAGTATGCTTTAGAAGAATATGCCAGAATTAACAAACTAAAATTTTATAGCAAGATTGCTGTTAACTTGGAAATCTAGAAACCACACTGCAGTAAGAATAAGGGAACTAAGATGTTTATCTCAGAGAGGAGAAACCAAAAAGGAATGCCTATGAAGTGTTATGTAGAAGAAAGTATAATAAACTTTTTTTGGTTATTTGAAGAGGAAGAGCTTGAGTCATAGCACTAAAGTTAGAAGTACTCAGCTATAAATTCAATGAAAAGGAATTCTTTGAACAATTGCTATCTAAAAATGAAACATACTGCTTCATGCAGATGTAATATCTCCAGCCTTGAATTATTCTCACAGAAGTTAAGTGATCAAGTGTATCAGGCAGAGGATTCCTGCATTCAGAACAAAGATGATGATCACAAAGTCCCTTTTAAAAAAAATTGGGGTAGGTAGCATGGCATTTATCAAGAAACCCGAAAAACAGTTAGTTTACACTTAGTTTTTCTTACCTGCCTACTTTGTGCCAGGTACAATAAAGGGAATGGGGAATAAAATAATTCAGTCTTCTCTAAAATAAATGTAAGGAAAAAAATAATAAAAAATAAAATAAATGTGAAGGAAACTTAGTCTTATAAGGTGCTCCATGGGAAAAAAAAAGTGAGTCTGAAGTAAAATAATGTTGAAAAATTCTGTATCCACTTAACTTCTTAATAATAATTCACAGAATATAGAACACTTTCATGGCTCTGCAATGTCTTTTGGTGAGTGAGTTTGCTTAACCTTGTATCATGCAGCATTTTCCAAATTTATCTCAAAAAATAATATTTTTTTTAAAGATTTTATTTATTTATGAGAGAGAGAGAGAGAGCATGAGCAGGGGGGAGACGGAGAAGCAGACTCTCCGCTGAGCCGGGAGCCCGACATGGGACTTGATCCCTGGACTCTGGGATCATGACCTGAGCCAAAGGCAGACACTTAACTGACTGAGCCACCCAGGCACCCCCCAAAATAATCTTTTTAAAGTACATCAACAGTCTGGAACTGGTGCTTCCACAGGACTAATTTTTTTGTATACATTTTAATTATAATCACAACTACTGCCTATGGGAGCCTATGATCTAGTAAGGGAAATAGGTAAAACACAATTTGTCTCAATGGTGGGGAGGGACAGGAAGGAATTTCTGGAAAAGGTAGTATGTTGCTAGAAGCTATAGGATACTCAGGGATTACTGGGAAAGAGGATGGGAAAGAGTCTTTAGACCTAGGAAACTCCAAATGTGAGGTCCTACTTGTGATTATGATACTTTCGTGAACAGCATGGCACATTTTTAAAGAAATGTTTAATATGGACTTGATATTTAAAATATATTGATACAGATTGGTTTTGCATCTCAGATTTTTTGGTAGGGCCACTACAAAGGTTACTGAAACACAGAATTATATGGCCCAAATGTGGGAAAGAAGTGTTGGGGCCCTCAGGTCAGAAACCTTTTCTAGAATGGTCTAACATGAGCCTATTCTGTATTTAAATATTTTTAGTCGCTGGGAACACTCTATCTCATGATGCATTTTCCCCCCCTTACATTAAGATGAAATCAACCTTTCTGTAACTTTCACCTGCCCCAGGTCTGCATTCTTGAGCTGCAGAGAAAGAACTCTGGGCTTTATTACTTTGGGAGTACCAGAATCATTTTCTATTGGTGATGGAATTTAAAATCAGATCTATTTAATGGAGTTTTCACTTGCTCTGCACATTCATTTTAAAACCAGACACTTCACCACTTTTAACATGTGAAATATATCTGTATGTCTTAAAGTTTTCTTAAGACTACAATATAAATATTGAGTTTTATATAACCTTGTATTTATCAAGGGAGTATTTTGGGGATTTGGTTTCAGCATCTTTTTGTAAAAATGTTAGATCTTAGGAACATTTTCATAATTCAGCAGGGTCTGCAATGTTAATGGACCTGAGAAGCAGGATCCTTGGACCACATACTATAATTACTCCTCAGAGTGCTTGTAATTTCAATTCCAGAGCCTAATGCTAGCTGTAATTCATTTGTTTTTCTTCTCTTATTGAAAGTGATTCACAGCAGCCCACTGATTTTGGAAATCTATTGCTTTTGCTCAATTCTAAGTTGGTAGTCAAAATTTAAATTGAAGTATGGTATTGGAAAAAACATGGTAGGGATTGAAAAAAAATTAATGGATAGACAAATATTTTCTATGAGCAAAAGATTCTTTTAAAACCATTTAAATCACTCAGGGACAAATTAGAATTTTCTTTCTTCTTTTTCATCTCAGGCTTCAAGTGTTCAGAATACTAAAGTTTAAGGAAAATATGTTCTTCTTTTGGTTGAAATTAAATAGTTGCAAATTGCTCAATAACTTCAAATTCCAGTATAAACATGAGATACATGCAATACATCTTGATAATTTGTGTGTGTGTTGGTGTGTGTGCAATTGGTATCTCAAAATTAATATGTATAAAACTTGAAAATTACTTTAGCTTAGCTTTGAACAGAATTAGAATTTTAGATATGAAACAGATTGTATGATTTTATAAAATGAGGAAACTGAGTCTAATAAAAGTTAAATGATTAATATTAGAATTAAAAGTGGAAATTTCTTAAGTATTTTCACCAAGTATGGTTGGCGTGCTTTTATACTTGCTAAAAGACCAATAGTATTACAACAAATGTAAAAGTATTTTGGCTGTTCAAATAGTTATGGTAGTTTTATTTTTATAAGTATGGTTGAAGGACACCTAGGTGGATCAGTTGGTTAAGCGTCTGCCTTTGGCTCATGTCATGATGGACCGAGGCCCCACATCGGGGGTGGGGGGCGTCCTTGCTCAGCAGGGACCCTGCTTCTCCCTCTGCCTGCTCTGCCTGTTGCTCCCCCTTGCTTGTGCGTTCTCTCTCTCACAAATAAATAAATTAATTAATTAAAAAAAAAAAGTATGGTTAAGTTCAAGAAAAAAGAGAAATCTGAATTTGAAAATGAAACCTAAATAAACCTAAACACAAAAGATGTGATACTCATTATTTCTAATTTTCATGGTTTCTTTTTTCCCCCACCAGGGAAATCATCTCTTGGGATCTTACCCTATGAAGAACTTCTTACGGTAAGGACATTTAATCAATCAAAATTTTATAAAATAATCATAACATGTTTATTGCTTGACATTATCTGTGTTTTCAAACAGAATGCCCATATACAAAGGGCTGAGAAAAAGTAGATTGCTCCTGTTTACAGGCATTCTTTTTTCCCATTAACCTGGTCAATTTATTTATTTGTTTATGAAACATAACCTGGTTTATTTATTTTTTTATGGTACATATCACCACCTGATTTTTATTTGTTTATACCTTGGTTGACTATCTTTCTCATTAGAAGGTACCTTCTATTACTTACTGACAAATGTCTGACCTATGCTAGATTTTTGTTGAATAGATGCATTAATGATTGATAAATAAAACAGGATGGTGGGGTAGATTGAGTGGTTAGAGAGAGAGTGATGATGGCTACGTCTGCTAGAGTAGTCAGAAAAACCTTCCTGAGCAGGTAACACTTGAGTGGAGATATGAATGCTGAGTTGGAGTCAGCAATGCAAAAACAAAGACTTAGCATATTCCAAGTAGAGGGAATGACAAATGCAAAGACCTTAAGATGGGAAAGAGGTAGGGGACTTTGTTTTAAAGATCTATAGATTAAGATCTCTCAGTCTTGGAAATTGTCTGGAGTACTGGTTTCTAGAGCCAAAGTCCTAATGGGCAGCATTAGTCAAATGCCACCCCACCACCTTGATATCACTTACTAAATGGACAATAAATACAATTTTCATGATAGAGACAACATGGCATTTACTAGAGAATGACACAGAAATCAGCAGCTGGAAGAACAGGAAACTTGAAGTGCCACATAGACATGTAAACTAAGAAGCAAGGAAAGTTTTACATAGTTGAAGGAACTGTAAGCATTTCATTTGAATAGTTTAAGGAATAGCAGTAGGGCTAGGATGGTTGAAGACATAAGCAGAGGTGAGAATTGTAGAGGAAGAGGTCCTTCATAGAGCCAGACATGTGGATGCTTTAGGATCTTGTTGGTTTTTAAACTATTTTTTTCAGTAAATAATAATGGCTGAAAATATGGTTTCTGAAGCCAGATTGAATCTTCATACAACCGCTTACCAGCCTATAACCTTGAGCAAGTAAGTATTGTTGTTTGATCTGAACTTCCTGGTCTGTAAAATGGTACTAATATTTGAATATACGTCATATTGGTTTTGGAGTGCTAAATAAGTTAGTTTGAGTAAAAACTGGAGAATTTTAAGTATAGGAGTTACAAGATACTGCTTGAATTTTAATGGAATCATTTTGGCTTTTGTGTGGAGAACTCACTGAGGAGTGAGAGCAAAGGTTGAAGCAGGAAAACCAGTTAGGAGACAATTGAAAAAATCCAGTTTGGAGCAGGACAGTGGCAGTAGGGAAGTGAAAAGTGGTCAGAATCTAGATGTAATTTGAAGGTAGACTGAATAAAATTAGTTGTGAATCAGTGGAGAGATTGGAGATAAAATAAGGAGTCAAGAATGACTTCCATGTTTTCTGATATGAATAACCAAAAGGATAGAGTAGCCTTCACTGAAATTTGAAAGACACAAGAAGAAACATGTTCAGTAGGAAAATAAAAAGTCTCCTTTGAACATGTTAATTTTCAGATGCCAGTTAAACATCAGAGTGGAGATGCTAAGTAAGCATTTAAATATTTACCTTAGGATTTAAAGTCATGAGACAGGATGAAGTCACCAAGAGAGTGGATCAGAAAGAGAAATGAAAGGATCTAAGAACCAAATACTGAGATACCTCAGTGTTGGACATTGAGGTAGGAAAATCACCTGAACATTAAAGAAGAAAGTGCTTCAAGGTAGAGGGAACCGTCAAACATGTCACTTGCTGCTCTTGGTTTAAGTAATACCAGGTGAGGATGAAAAACCAATGTAAGGAGAAAAATTGAAAACAGTGAGCACAGAAAACTGTCTCAAAGTATCTTTCTGTAAAGGAGAGCAAATGAAAGAAGTGTTAGCTAGAGGGGAGGTGGGAATGGGAACAATCTATTGGAGAGAATAAGGTTGATGATGAAAGAGAACGATATTCCTGAGTGGATAAGAAGCCATGGACTCTGGTTCACATTACAGAGGACCACTTACTAATGGGGGTGTGGAGGTTTCATCTGTATCATTTGGATGAAAGAATAAATGGGTACAGAAGTTGGTAGGAGGGTGGAAGTTTTGGTGGAAGTTATTTTGATTTTCTCAGTGAAGTAAGAGATAAGATTGACAACTGAAAATCTGATTGAGGGAGGAGAAGTTGAAGATTTAAAGAATGAAAAGGCATGTTACAGTTGTCTATGGGAAACTTAATTATTAAGTTTTAAATGAATTATTAAGTATTAAGGAATCACTTAGATTCATGTTCAAACGTTTAAAAAGAGTACCAGTCTTCTCTCTTTTCTCTTCTTTGTTCCATTCCCTCTCTCTTCTTTTCTTCTTTCTCTCTCTTTCCCTATATATACGTATATGACCAGAAAGAAAATGTTTGAACTCGTGAATATGGAAATCTTATTGTTATTTGTATGAAGTTAGAATGTTGGAAGAATCATCTTCTATAAACTGATATCACTAAGATTTGTAAGATCTTTGAGAGAGTGGTGAAATAGAAACTAAAATTTTCAATAAATTAGGAATAAAATGAGGGACAGAAGCTCACTATAAAGCGTGGTATGTGGTAATATTTGATGACATGATTCAATGCTAGAGCATGTCAGAGAGAAGGAAGAGGGAATAATCTAGAATTGGAGATAAGGCTTAGAAAGGACACTTAGCGGAATACAGGCTTATGTGTGTGAGGAAGGAGGGAGAAAAAATGTAAAATGATCCACTGAGAAAGCACTATTCTCAGAGAAGATCCAAGGCTCCTTTGAGCAAGATGATGAAAGAAACATTCAGAGTCAAGTTTGAAGATACTGCATTATGAATTTTGAAGATGATGCACTGTGAATCACACAGAGCACAGTGGGCAAGTTTAGGAACTGTGGAAGGCTGGGAGAGAGGAAATAAACAGGGGCTGTGTAGAGTCTAAAGGGGTGAAAACGTGAGAAATGAGAGGTGAAATCAGGAGCTTCTTGGAGTAATCTGAAATAAACCAGAACGAAGGCTGTAGGGGTGGTGGTTTCATAGAAGGGAGAAGTGGTGAGAACTTTTTGGTATCTGGGGTACTCTCTGCACTATTTCTCAAGGCAGTGGGAAGCAGGAAAAGTCCAGTATTTTACCCACACATCTCTCTCTTGACCATCATTGTGGAAGCTTTTGACACCTGATAAGGAGTTATCTTAATCTGGGTGCGAAAAATTAGAAGTATGTAGTGAATTCATAGTTCATATAATACTCATTTTCAAAGTGAAGTAATAAAAAGAAATACATATATTCTGAGCCAGGCCAATTGTAATCTCTTGAGATTACTTGGGAAGGGATGGTGGTCACTATCCTGGAGTTTCCCACAAAATCTCACATTGAGTACAGGTATCTTGTTTAGGTCGATCTCAAATTATTTTCCCTTATTTTTCCAAATAATTTGGATTTAAACAATAGATGGTTATGTTCAGAAGCCATCCCTTTTGTATTTAATTTCTCCATTGACTTGATTAAGTGCAACAATTTTTCTCTCTAAGATTTCTCTCACCAGGAGGTTTTTCACGGCTCTCTTTGTTATCCTTTCTCTTCTTTTGGTTGTCTGGCAATGAAATCATAATCCTATCTTTTACAACATCACAGGCTGATAACAGCATGAATACACTCAGAGGATTCTTGCTCTCATTAAGCTTTTAATTTCTTTATTGACTTTAATTAAATTTGAGAGGCTTTTTCAGTAACAAGAAAGAAACATGTTTGTATGTTGGATTAATAACACTGTATTCACTAGACTATAGATGATATTTTGTGGGGGAAGGATAAGCTTTTCTCTTATCCTAGAATCAGAAATGTGATGTTTTCCATCTCTGAATTTCTTGCTTTTAAAGGAGACATTCCACCATATGAACCACCATAAAAATTGCGCTACTTCCTAGAAAGATGTTAAGAAGCCAGTCACTCTCAGGTGAAGCTTTCTAAACAGTATTTTAGCTGATTTGCTTAGTGTAAATTATACTGAAGAGTGCCTATGTTTTTAAAATGCAATGAGGATCTTTATCAGTTCAATGAAAAGTACTTATTGAACACCTTTGATGTGCTACTCACTGTTCTAAGCAGTGAACATCATTGTTGCTTGAGGGAAAAAATGTGCCTGCTCTCAATAGAACCTGTATTACAATATTGTAACAGAGATAAACAACAAACAGGTAAACTGATTTAAATAACATTTTAAATAGTTAATAGTTATATGAAACTTGAAAAAATTAAGCAGGATTACATGATGGAGTGACTGGTGGGATGGAGGGTGGGGACAACAAGAGAAAGTGGTCAGAGATTTCTTTGCACAGGTGATAATTCAGCCAAAAGAATTATTCATTTATTACATTTAGTCTTTCTCTTGCTAGTTTTGGAAAACTGATTAAATCTGCATGTTGAATTAAAGTAGCATACCAGTATTTGGAATTAAACCTAGTGGGAAGACATGAAAGTTTATTTTAAATAATAAATAATTTTCTTAATTTCCATAAAAGGATCCAAATCAAATATATTTACTAATTATTTGAGGCTCTTGAAATAATTAGAACCTTGCCATAAAGGGAAAAAATGAAGTAGATATAAATGCACAAAACCTGAGATTTGCTCCACTCTGGGTAATATTCTATAGCTACACTCTC
This sequence comes from Phoca vitulina, assembly GCF_004348235.1. NCBI lineage: Eukaryota > Metazoa > Chordata > Mammalia > Carnivora > Phocidae > Phoca > Phoca vitulina. The sequence goes on from NW_022589709.1 coordinate 9,438,972, forward strand.
CAACTAGTCAACCCTAGTCACATGTGGCTATTGAACACTTGAAATACGGCTATATTTCACACTGAGATGTGCTGTTAGCGTAAAATAAACAATCTATTTCAAAGGCTTAGTACAACAAAAACCAAAATTTTTAATTGACTATAGGTTGAAATGATAATATTTTGGACAGATTAGTTGTAATTATATATATTTTTAATTAATTTCACCAGTTTCTTTTTGCTTTTTAAAATGTGGCTACCAGAAAATTTAAAATTCTATATGCAGTTTTTTTTGTGTGTGTGTGTGGTCACATTTTTTTCCTGCTGGTCAACACTGCTCTGTAGAATTGCCAAGTGTCCCTTAAGTGAATTAAATGATCATGAAAGATGGCATATTTTCCAATTTAGGTGACAAAATCCAAATAGAATTTAAGACAAAATAATACTGAGGTTATATTATGACCAATGTCTATTAATATTTGGGAATGATGTGCTAACACAAAATAATCTTTGAAATCTAGTGATTTTTGAATTAGGTTAGGAAAAAGAACATTCTAATTTGTTGGGAGACATAGAATGTCTTCTAGAATACCTAGCTACATTGACTAAGTCAAATTGATTTTCATTCTTCATGATCATGTACAGTCTGCACTAAAACTTAGATGTCTTTTTCAGATACCACCTTTGGGCAAAAATAAATTTTTACTTTCATAAATGAAGTTATTCTAACTAGAAATTGCAGTGATATTTTTCATCTGATCCAAATACTTTTGCACACAGACCTTGGTCTAAGTAATTCAACCAGCCATATGGACTGTCAGAAAAACATTTTCTCTAGGTTGAAACTATTCTGATGAGAAAGAGGTTATCTTCTCTTGTTGTCACTTGTTTGCTTGCTTGCTTGTTTTACACAGCCATTTCCCATGCTTGTGAGGCATATTTTAAAGGCAGAAATAGTCAGAAGTAAAACATTATATGTGTGACAAATATACCAGTTCACAATTACCAGTTTAGGGTAAGTAGAAAAGACAAACCCAGCTTTAGCTAAAGTCCTTAAACACATAAAGTTTCTATAGAGTTCTTGACTTGATAGAGCACAATAATACCCTATCTGGTAAATACTTTTTAGAATTTCCAAATGTCAGGGTTCTTCCAGGCCAAATGGAATTCTTTTTAACAACAAGTAACTGGTTATTTGAGGATAAGCTCTTGTGTTGGAGATTTCTCTTGAAGGATTGTATTTTTCACTCCATGCTTGTATGGATCTCTTATTTATGCTGATGAAACTTAGAATCTTTGTATAGTGATTACCATTACTGCATAACAATTACTCTAATACTTAGTGGCTTAAAACAGCAGTTTTGCTATGCTCACTGATTCTGTGGGTTAAGAATTTAGAAAAGTCATAGCAGAAATAGATTTTCACTCTTCAGTGACGTCTGGGGCTCAGGCTTAACACTTAACACTTGGGGGTGAGTGACAAATATCATCTGGAGTTGTCTTCATTCATAAATCTGGTTGTTCATTTTAGCTATTAGCTTGGACCTTAATCTGGATTCTTAAATGGTGCATCTGTATCTAGTGTCTTCATGTGTCTTGGGCTTCCTCATTGCATGGCTTCCTCAGAATGGTTAGACCCTACATGTCGTTTCAGAGTTCCATGAGTGAGTGTTACAGTGAGTAAGACAGAAGCTGCATTGGTTTTTATAACTTAGCCCCAGAAATCATAGTGTCACTTCTGCCCTGTTGTATTAGTTGCAAGCAAATCACAAACCCAGATTCAAGGGAAGGGGGGAACATAGACTTTACCTCCTGATGGAAGGAGTGTCAGAGAGCTTGCACACATGTTTTCAAACCATCAAACACTGGAGGACCAATCTCTCTTCAAAAGAAGTCTTGAAAGACAATTATAAAATTGTAAAGGCAGATACTAATGGAACAGCTATTTTTCTGGTAGTCTAATATAGATAATTATATGATTTTTATTACTGGGTGTTGGGAGTGGTAGGAAAAAAAGTTCCTTGATCCATTAAGAAATTAGTAAGTATCTAATTTTTGAAACTTGAAAAGAGGATTTGGAATTTAAGCTTTCAGCATCAAATCTTTTTTGCTTTCACTGTAATAACTCATTTTCCTCAAACTTTTTAATTCCTGAAAATAAATAAAATAAATGCATTGATATTACTTTTTTGAGTGAATATTATATATTTATATATAATAGAAAATTAAGCCCTACTGAATGAGACTGTGATCTTTGGAGAATCATTATTTCTTTCATTCTTTAAGCTTTTGATATCTATTTAAGATTATATGCTTGCTTATTTTTAAAATAATCACTCTCCTAAATGATCTTTGAAATATTGTGTGCTCATCTGTTGCTCTCATGCACATATAAGATACATCTCTAGGTTAGTCTTTCAGAATATTCCAGTGAGTACAAAGATACGGACCCTGCTTTATGGAATTTATATTTTTAGTGGAAAGATACATAAAATAAATAAACATGCAAGTAACAAAAAGATATCAGGAAGTCACAAGTTTTATAGTGAAAGAAAAATAGGGTGAAAATAAAATAAAAAGTAAAATAAGGTGATGTAATAGGACTGGAGAAGAGGTGTGATTTTGCTTTAGATTAGAGCGTCAGGGAAGATCTCAATGGAATTACAATATCTAAACTGGAACTTAAATGAAAAGACAGCTGTAGATTTGTGAAAAGTCTGGGGGCTAATGGTGACTATGATGGTTGGTTTTATGTGTTAACTAAGCTATAGAATGCCTGATAGCTGGTAAAACATTTCTCTGTGTGTCAGTAGGAGTATTTCTGGAAGAGATTAGTGTTTGATTCAGTAGACTAAGTAAAGAAGTCTGCCCTCACCAATGTGAGTGGACCTCATTCAATCTGTTGAGGGCCTGAATGGAACAAAAAGGCAAAGGAAGGGCAAATTCACTCTCTTCTTGAGCTAAGATGTTCATCTTTTCCTATCTTCAGACATTAGAGCCCCTGGTACAAGGGCCTTTGGACTTGGATTGAATTATACCAGTTTGTAGAGGGCAGATTATGGGATTTGCAGACCTATATAACTGTATGAGTCAATTCCTATAGTAAATCACCCCTTCCTTCCTCCTCCCCTCCCTTCTCCCTCCCCTTCCTTCCTTCCTTCTTCTTTCCTTCCTTCCTTCCTTCCTTCCTTCCTTCCTTCCTTCCTTCCTTCCCTCCCTCCCTCCCTCCTTCCTTCCTTCCTTCTTTTTGTTCCATCATCTATGATCTATCTATCTATCATCTGTCTATCTTCTATCATCTATCTATCTATCATCTATCTATCTATCTATCTATCTATCTATCTATCTATCTATCTATCTATCTATCATCTATCTATCTGTCATCTATCTGTCATCTATCATCTATCTAATCATTCTGTCTATATCCTATTAGTTCTGTTTCTCTGGAGAACCCTGACTGATACAGTGACTATTTCAAGTAGAACAGCATTACCAAACACCACCTTTTTTTTTCATACCTTAACACTTGCTCCCTTTTGCCTATCACCTGCTTCTCCTTTTCAGCAAGAAAACAAACAAAAATTAAAACAACAAAAAATGAAAACAACTTCTCTTTTAAGATCCAACGCAGTTATCAACTTGCCTTTTTTCACCTTACAAAATAGTCACATCCCCGTCTATCTTTTCAGAATGTTTTACCACTTACCATATTGTATCACTAGTATTTGGTTTGTTGCTGTTTATTTTCTTATTAAATGGAAGCTTGACTGGAGTAAATCTGTTTGTTTTGGTTTTAAATGGGGTGGGGTGTATGTTTGTGTCTACCTCAGTGTTTGGCACATAATTAAGTCAAAATTGTTTCTTTAATGTAGTTTTGAATCCAAAACACATTTTTTTTTTTTTTATGTTAAGAGACTGCTGTTTGATAGTAAATATTTCCGAAAGACTTCAGTTCATTCAGTTATATTTGACCATATGTCTTTGCCAATCCTCCATAGATGACATGATGGGAAAAACACCTGATAACTCACCTGGAACAATTTTAGAACTTGAAAGAAAGTTTAATGAATTGACTATATTTTTCAGTCAGTGATAACCCCTGAAAAGAGGATTGATACTTGTTGTATGGGATTTGCAGCTTTTCTAACACATTCCACTAACTAATCACCTCCTGTTAAGTGTAAATGTGTTTTCAGTGTCCTGCTATCTGAAGAACTACTCTAGTTATTCTTTGGTAATTATAGGTTAGCTTGTCTATTAAGAACTGTGAAATAAAAATAACAGTTGTGATAAAGCCGTAAGTGTGCATTCTCATGCAAGAAAAAAACAGGAGAGGAAACATCCTTTTCTCCCCTTTGTTTTCCTAAAACTCCTGCATCCTACTAGTTCTATCTCTTCATCTGCCTTTTTTTTTTTTTGCCTACCTTGAGTTCTTTTCCTGTTTAACTACAGTTCTTACCTAAAGTTCTAAGTTTATTTGATTATTTTCTGTCTAAATTCTTGCTACTTAATACTGCATTGTTATTTTGGTTTCCAAATTATAGAAGAGGAGTGATGGTACTAACAATTGATAACTAGACCACACTTTAGAGTTTCTAAAGAAATTCCCACTAATTACCACATTTGATAAAGCTTTTATTCCTGTGAATCTATTGCCTGCAAAATGGTGTTTTTAAACTACCTGTCTGTATTTTAATTTTTTGTGTCATCCACCTCACTGATACGCTAAGCTTAGTTCCTTGACTACTCTGTAATGATGTGGTGCTGATAAACTTCTTCATTATGATCACGTTTTAGTTGCTTTCATTTCACTCTCTTACAAAAATGCTCTTTATCAATTTTAAAATTTCAAATTCTGCTTTTATGAAACATTCTCTCACCTTTCATCAACATCTCCATTCCCTAGCATTAGGAGAGCTGACCAAATAAAATTATTATTTTTTCCCATTTTATGTTATTAGAGGTTTTCAAATATTTATAAGTAATAATGGAAATTCCTCAAAAGAAGTACCCATTATAACGTAAATCTCTTATTACTTAAGGTGTTGTATATAACAGGTTATACAGAAAAGCTTTGTGGCAAGTTGATTTTCAGGAGAAATAGTTTTGTTAAATAATTTGGTAAACCAAAATACAAGTGAAGAAGATGACTTTTTACATGTTCTAATAAAATATAAATGTTCTTATATTAAAATCCAGTACTGTTACACTTTGATACCATAGAGTCCCTGAGTTCCTATAGTCCCACTGAAGCCTGCTTGAAGTTGATAGGTTTTACACAAAGGTAAAGTTTAAATGAATTAATCTTGGATTAGGAATTGTATTCAAAGCATGGATTCAGTGCAGAACCTGAAGGGTGAAGAGCTGCTCTTTGAGAGGTTATTAATAACACAATGAAGATGGTAGCATAATTCCTGTTGAGTTGATGACCTTCTTAATTAGGTGTTGACACATGTATTCAATTGAATTTAGTAATTTATTGAATTACTGATCATCAGCCTGGAAATTCTTACTTCAGCTAATAGATCTACACTTAGTATACTTCCTATAATAGGACTTAATGTTGAATGCCACAATTTAGAAAACTGAGAATGGAAAATGAATGGTGCCCATTACCTTTATCAGCCAGTTTTTCTTAATCAGTCAACATAATCAGTGAGTGCATCTGAAGTGCAAGACTCTGGGTGAACACATATCTTATGGCATTTAAATAAAAATAAAATATTCGTAACTTTGAAGTGGAGGAAATGCTTAATGTAATTAATAGAAAATAACTTCATATCTAGTTTTTTGGCTCTCAGTTGGATCTGCATTTATCTAGGCAGAAAGGGTTCTTTCAGTTAAATGACATGGCTTATGTATAAAGTCACACTAAAGCAACTGAAGTAAGAGTTAGAAAAAGTGTTGCCATGTAATCAGAGAACTGAGAAGATGCGGGTTTTGGGCGGAGAGATAGTACCTTTTACCACATTCACAGCCATCCAATTAGGAAGAAAAAATCCTAAGTGATAATAACTGAGATAGAAATTTGTTCGAGGGGCACCTGGGTGGCTAAGTAGGTTGAACTTTCCAACTCTTGATTTTGGCTCAGGTCATGATTTCAGGGTCAGAGGATTGAGCCCTGTGTAGGGCTCTGTGCTCAACGGGGAGGGGAGTCTGCTTGAGATTCTCTCACTCCATTTCCCTCTGCCCCTCCCCTCTGCACCCACTCTCTCGCTCTCAAATAAATAAATAAATGTAAAAAACAAAAATAAATTTGTTTGAAAGCATTAGAAAAATGTAAAAACCAATGATAAAGACTCTACCTAAGAAGTCAACTTAAAAAAATGGTAGATATAGACAGACATGTATGCAGTCAGTAATTTAGACCAAATACATAGAAGTTACTTCTCAACAGAGACTGGCATAAAATGATGATTGTAATACCCAGAGTTACAAAATAGCATTAAGTAGGTGATACAGAGGGAAAATTTGACCTGATAGTTTCAAAAATAATCCTTAGACTGGTGTAAGGATTTCCAATGCTTATGGTACTAAGAATTATATCAGAAACCCACTTTTTATAATGAAAATACATATAATTATGTTTTAAGTAAATAACACAATAAATTAAATAAAATGTCCTGTTAGGGAATGCTGTCATTCTTAATCAATTGTGTTGTTACTATGATAAAATTCATTCCTAAATAATCTGCGATAATTAAACAGGAAAGGTATTTGGATATGGTGAACCTCCCTTCTCTCTCTTATTATTGTAGTTAAGGTGAGAAGGTCAGGTTAGAAGTATCCTTAACAGAACTTGGTTTCAGTAAGGCTTGTTTTTGTCTCTATGTGTTATATTCAAACTTAAACATGTGGAGAATATACGCTGGTGTTAAAGTATTGAAAGAAGGAGGCCATTAGACTGGGGTGGTTCTAATGCCTTAGTAATCTATTTAAGCAAACCAAACCTACACCAGAGTCAATGCACTTGAATCTAAGAAAATGAAACCTAACAACAATCAATCACAAACAGACGCCAAGGCTTTCCCAAATCAGGCAACTGCTTAAGCTATAACCAGTCAAATAATTGCTTTGCTTCATTGTCTTCTCTATAAAAACCTTGCCCCTAGCTCGTCTGTGGAATGCTTTCAACCATTCTTGGTTTGCCTATGTGATTCCACTAGAAATGTGCTCAAACAAGCTCTTGAAAATTTTAATGTGTCTCTGTTTTCCTTTTTATATGGGAGAACATGGCTAATTATAAGATAAAATTTTCCTTGTAGAAATTAAATCCTATCAGAGAGATTAAAAACAAGCATTCCTCAATATATGCTAAATAATTTAAGCCTGGATATTATTAAATGACAATTTGTACTGTTTCAATTTCTACAGGAAATCTGAAGTGACAGTGGTCATTGCTGTGTGTCAATTAAGACTTTTGGTTGCAAGGTACAGAAAATTTAACCTAGATTGGTTCAAACAAAAGGCAAAATTATTATCCCTGGAAACTGAGACTTCCAACAATACATACAAACTCATTAGCTGCTTGAGTCAGAGGGTCAAACAATGTCCTTCAATCCATTTGTTCTCTAGATCTTGGTTCTCTTTCATATTAGCTCTATTCTCAGACAGACATACTCCTTGTGTTTGCAATTTGGGTACCACTAGGTCAACTACTGCAAAGAAAGCAGATGAATTCTGTATGAGAAATCTTAGTAAAACCTGCTCAGTTGGTTCTGATGAGGTTATGTACCCATCTTTGAGCTAATCACTGAGGCAGAAAAATGTGAGGCTTTTATTGGCCAGGTTTGTCACATGCCAGGCATGTAACTACAAATGGAATCATTTTCATGGGAACCACATGCATTGAGAATAGGGGATGAATATTTCCCAAAATGAGAATGAATAGCCAAAAACATATATTATCTACTACATGACAGATCTAGAATAACCTGGGTAGTTTTATAAAGGAACCTGGAATAGTTTGGCCTTGAAGAATGGATGGACATGACTCTAATAAATAAGAAAACGGAAACTGAAGAAGGATTCAGAATCTTGAATGTTATGGCCACAAATAGAATTACTGTCAGTGAAGATAACGCTTTTAAAAAATAAGAAAGATCATACTAAATGCAGACAAACTAATAAAACTTTTACGAAACCATAATCAATTGTAAAAAATAATTTACAAAATAATTTATTCCAGAATCAACTATTTCTGAATTCCAGAAAACTAGAGAAAGATGTTGATTATTTTTCTTTTTAATTATATATTTTTTAAATTGTTTAGGAAAAGTTAAAATTTATTTATTTATTTTATTTATTTTTTTAAAGATTTTATTTATTTATTTGACAGAGAGAGACACAGTGAGAGCAGGAACACAAGCAGGGGGAGTGGGAGAAGGAGAAGCAGGCTTCCCGCCGAGCAGGGAGCCCGATGTGGGACTCGATCCCAGGACCCTGGGATCATGACCTGAGCCGAAGGCAGACGCTTAACGACTGAGCCACCCAGGCGCCCGGAAAAGTTAAAATTTAAACACCAGATTATTGTACTCTAAAATCTCTTGCGGATTTTCTTTGGCTTCCTGAACTTCAAGTTTACAAAAATAATCAAGTGAACTAAAAGTGAATAGAAGGAAAGTCTGCCACTTTGAAAATGTAAGCTATGCTATAGATGTTGTATCCTTAGTTTTATTTTCTACAGAGCCTGTTGTAAATCTTGGTTGCTCAATCATTAATCACTTTGATTGGTTTATGTGTATTTGATTGGTTTATGTGTATTTGATTAAGGCAAAGTTAAAACTATTGCTTGTGGTGTGATTTAGTAAGGAAACATGGTCAGGGGTCAAAGAGGAGAGAACAGGGAAGGGAGTGAAGGGAGAGGAAGAGAGAGAGAAAAAGAATAGTCTGGAACATGAAATGAAATATCCTCATATGCCAGATATGAGAGATTCAAATACCTTTGATCTGTGGAATGTGTGAAGTGTATTTCTATTAGAATGGAAATGCCTTGCAGTGTGAGCTTTCTGCATTATAAGAAGGCGATTGGTTTTCCATTCATGCTTCAGCCTTATCTTTTATCATCAAAGGTGCTGCTATTTTGGTATCAGGTCCTGAAATGTGATGACAACATATGACCTTCACAGATTCTGAGTGAAATCTAGTGGGTGGTATGTACACTCACACCTGTGTTCTCTCAGACACAATTACTTACACTCAGGATAACTTTACATCAGCTGTGTTAATGATGTTGTATCATCAAGTGATAACATGATCACAGCTTTTGACACTGATTTTCCTAGGTATGGCATCAGTTTTCTTATAAACTTATTACCTTTTTCTTTTCTTCCATTAAGCTCCATTTTATTTTGACTGTGAGGTTAATTTTCATTAAGGCTGAGTGAAATACTGAAGGGAAAATATAGACTCTGACAACTTCAACAAGAAAGGGAAAAGAAAGTGGCAGGAGATTTCACAACAAACGTAAAGGAAGACAAGGCAACATTGTGTGGTTAAAATTAAAAGGAAAGAAAATAGATGCTTAGAGTATCAGCTGTGGGGAAGTACTGGAGTTTATCTATTGTTCTTAAAGGGAGGTTGAATGGGCCTCAGAGTGTTTTATTTAGCATATTAGGCAACTGTGTAATATATAATTAGAATTGTCAGTTAATTTTTAAAAATTATTTTAACTGTTGGAAAAGATTGAAATTTAAATAATGAGATGAATGAAACAAAGGATTAATTTATTTTAGTATATGATCTACCTTAAACTTAGGAATATATTACTTGAACTTTAAGAAAACATCTTTCTCACTGGGTGTGTATATATGGATATGTGTAGTGTTTGTATTTTATCTTTCTTTTAAATTCGCATAATCTTGTGTTGACGTGTTTTAAGATTGGGCTTGCTGAGAGTAGTTATTACTCCGTAAGAACTACCTCTTGAAGATCTACTCATTTAGTGTTGAGGACAAGATTTTAAAGCTGAGAAAATTAGAAAATGTCACGCACTGTACACACACTCTCAAAAACTGGTAAGCAAATGAATAGTTCCTTTTCCTGGGAACTTAGAAGTTTAAATCAAATTTGCCCAATTTTGGTACATATTGAAAAATATTTTGTTTGTTCTTTGCTTCTGGTATTTTTATATTAATGTATTTGAACAAAATTTATGTGTGTAATTATTTTGAAACAAAAGCATGGGCCAGACACAGAAGTTTCAGAGAATTTAAGGATCTACAGTGACCAAATATTTAATATAATTAGAATTTTCAATTTTCCTTCTTCTCCCTGAAAATGGACTTGATAAAGTTGGGGGATTACTTGAAGTTTATCTCTCAGGAATATCATCAGCATTGTTCAGAAATTTCAAATATAAATCCAGTAATAACCTAGAAAATACTATCTCATCAGTTGATCTCATCAGATTTGTCTTAAATCTGTTTTTTTTTAAAAGGTGAGTTTCTTTTTGTATTTTTATAATTAAAAAAATTGGAAAAGTTGAAAATGAAATTGTGGAAGAAAATAATATTGGAAGCATCCATAATCCTGCTATTCAGAGAAAACATTTTATATATTTTATTATTACCTTTGTATAAATATCAATTTTTTATTTAAATTGAATTCATATTACATATATTTTTTTGCATTTTTTAAAAGATTTATTTATTTATTTATTTATTTATTTATTTATTAGAGAGAGAGAGAGGCAGAGGGAGAAGGAAAGAATCTCTTAGATTTCCTGCTGAGCACAGAGCCTAACACTGGGCTCGATCTCATGACCCTGAGATCATGACCTGAGCTGAAACGAAGACTTGGTCACTCAACCAATTGAGACACCTAGGCACCCCTGTTTTTTTGCATTTTATTTTAAAATTTTATTATAGATGATTTCCTATATCATAGAATATTCTCAGGATCATTTTAATGAATACATGATATTTCAGTCTTTGAATAGGCTGTAATTTATTTAAAATTTCCACAGAATTTGGGTATGTTGTTCTTTTTTCCATTTTAAAACAGAATTATAAGTATTTATGTACATTAATCTTTATAAATTAGATCATTTTAATATATATCCATATATATAAAAGCAACCTTAAAGATGCTAACTGATAATGATACAACACTAAAGGCACAGTCCATGAAAGAAATAAATGACAAAATGGATTAAAATTAAGATTAAAACCTTCTGCTCCATGAAAGATAATGTCAAGAGAATGAGAAGACAAGCCAAACACTGGGAGAAAATGCTTACAAAAGACATATTTGATAAAGGACTGTTGTCTAAAATATACAAAGAACACTTAAATTTCAACAGTAAGAAGATAAACAACTCATTAAAAAATGGACCAAAGACCTTAAGAGACACCTCTCCAGAGAATATATGCAGATGGAAAATCAGCATATGAAAAGATGCTTCACATCATATGTCATCAGGGAATTACAAATGAAAACAATGATGTACCACTATATGTCTATTAGAATGGCCCAAATCCAAAAATACAGACAACACCAAACTCTAGTAATGATGTGGAGAATTGGGAACTCTCATTCACTGCTGGTTGGAATGCAAAATGATGCAGCCACTGTGGAAGACAATTTGGTGTTTCCTTACAAAACTAATCATAATTTCCAGCAATCTACTACTTGGTGGGGTGCCTGGGTGGCTCAGATGGTTAAGCATCTGCCTTCAGCTCAGGTCATGATCCCAGGGTCCTGGGATTGAGCCCCATATCTGTCTCTCAGGTCAGCGGGGAGCCTGCTTCTCCCTCTCCCTCTGCCTGCTGCTTTGCCTACTTGTGCTCTCTCTCTATCTCTCTGTCAAATAAATAAAATAAAATTTTTCAGAAAAAGTCTACTACTTGGTATTTACCCAAAGGAGTTGAAAGTTTATGTGAAAGTCTTATGTCCACATGTAAACCTTCACATGGATGTTTGTAGCAACTTTACTCAGAATTCAGCAAAACTTGAAAGCAACCTAGATGTCCTTCAGTGTGAATGAGTAAACAAATGCTGGTACATCTAGACAGTAGAATATTATTCAGCACTTAAAAAAAAAGAGTTATCAGGCCATAAAAAAGGCATGGAGGAAATATATACACGTGTTACTAAGTGAAAAAAGCCAATCTGAAAAAATTATGTATACTGTATGATTCCAACTATATGACATTGTGGAAAAACGAAAATTATGTAGGCAATGAAATGATCAGTGGTTGCCAGGCATTTTGGGAAGGGAAGGGATGAATAGGAAGATCACAGAGGATTTTTAGGGCAATGTAATGATGGATATATGTCATTATACGTTTGTTCAAACCCATAGAATATTTCACTAAGAGTGAGCTGCAGTGGGAACTGTAGACTTTGAGTGATTGTGATGTGTCCATGTAGGTTCACCAGTTGTAACAAATGTATCATTATTTTATAGAGGAATGTTGATAAAGGAGAAGGCTTTATGTGTGGGGAGCCATTGGGTAAATGGGAAATTCCTGTATCTTCCCCTCTATTTTGCTATGAATCTAAAACTGCTCTAAAAAGTAAAGTTTAAATTTAAAAAAAAATGCTGACTAGATAGGCAAAAATCTTATCATATTTTAATTTGCATTATACTTCTAGCAAATGAGAAAAGAACTTTTATTTTTTATTTTTTTAAGATTTTATTTATTTGACAGAGAGAGAGAGAGCGCAAATAGGGGGAGCATGCAGAGGGAGAGATGCTGCTGAGCAGGGAGCCCTGGGCGGGGCTCAGTCCCAGGACCCTATGATCATGACCTGAGCTGAAGGCAGACGCTTAACAGAGTGAGCTACCCAGATGCCCCAGAAAAGAACTTTTAAAACAAGTGTATTATTCATTCTGAATTTTGTTTCTTAATTGCATATTTATATAATTTCCCTTATTTTTTTATTGCTTTTTAGTATTTTTTTTAGTATCCATATTCAGTTCTAAGATCTACTAGGACTTTAAGGTTTTATGAAGACTATAGCATTCTTTCAATAAAAAATAAGTAGCATTCATACCCAATTTGTGAGCTAGTAGCCATTTTACTCCTTTTGCTAAAGACATCATTTGCAAAACTTGATCTTGTCCAAGCTACCTAACGTGATTGTAGTGGTATTGCTAGGGACAAGTCATTATTAATCATTGGGGAGGTAATCTAAGGTAAGCTGTTGTCACATATTTTCTAGAATTTCAGATTTGCTATTGTATTTTGATAATGTATCAAACATTAGTTAACATGAAATTGAGATGACACAAAAACTTTTTGGGGGTGAAAATAATTTTGACACATCAAAAAAGTTTATGTAATTATATTCATAGGTATGCTCAAAACTGTGTATTTGTCCAAATTATCACAGGCCTGTTCCAAAAACAAACAAGCCAAAGAAACAAACCAAAGAACTTAAGGTCCTCTAAAGATACTGTAGTGTATGAGTCAGCTGGGACTATCATAACAAAATACCACAGGCTGGGTGGTTTAAACAACAGGAATTCATTCTCTCACGGTTCTGGAGGCTAGAAATCCAAGATCAAGCTGTTAGCAAATTTGGTTTCTTGTGAGGCCTCTTCTGGTTTTTCAGAGGGCCACCTTCTCACTGAGTCTTCACATGGCCTCTTTTCTGTGTTCTTGTTGACAGGGAGAGACAGAGTTTTCTCTTCTTAAAAGGAGACTAGACCTATTGGATTAGGGCTCACCCTTATGACCTCATTTAGCCTTAATTACCTCCTTAAAGACCCCAGCTCCAAATCGTCACATTGGGGGCCAGAACTTCCACATAGGAATTCTGGGGAGACACAATTCAGTCTATAGCAGATATTTACAGCTTTTGTTAAACCAGTTTATAATTTTTAAGGGAAAGAAAAGATTCTGGGGCACTAGATTTGTAATATGTAAAACTTCTAAAATATTAACTAGGAATTGATATCAAAATAAGTGGAGTAGTACAATAAACAAGACTCTGTTTCCCACCATGCACAGTTTATTTCAACAAGTGGGAGCTTTACATAACTCTGAGTGACAGTGTTCTATGGCATCTTCTCTTGCTTAAGAAAAAATGCAATGCAGTGGACAAATTTAGGCAAAATGTGCACTTTATTTTAAAATTTATAATGTGTGTAAGCATATATGAGGACTTTTAAAGAATAACTTAAATCCTCCATTGTGTCACAGTAAATGCAGCAAATGCCAGTTTATCTCTTTCTTTTTTCCTGCTTATAACTTCTTATATATCCACAGGTTAAAACAAAGTTATTAAAATGTAGTCTCCAGGAGCCATCTGCCACTCCCATTCTCAGATTCTCTTGGGTCAGCTCTGAAGTTTGGCTGTAAGAAAATGTACCCCTTTAAGATCATTCTAACAGATGGTTATTTTGATGGTTTTCCAGATTACTCTGTATTTTAAAGTGAATGTATTGGTGACCATCTGAGAAAGTGCCCACTGAGAAAGTGACTTTTTTCTTTGCTTTTTGTTTTTTAATTTCCATCCACCTGAAACATCTGTTCATGAAAATGACTTTATGGAGAAATTGTGACATCCCCTAAGGCAATCCTATCACATTATCTGTAGTGTAAGCAGAAGCAGATCTGGATCTGAGCTTCTGATCTAGCAAAGACTATATTATATATTATATTTCTGACTATTTTCAGGGTAATGTTCTTTCCTTCACTCACAACTATATTATAATGGTAGTCTTGAAAATAAGTATCCCCTGTCTCTATACAGATTTTAGTATTTTTTAGGCTAAGGGTGTTACTTTTCTATGCTGCCTGGAGTTATAGTGGTTTAGTGTGCCTGTGTTTTTTAGATTTGGGTGTGTAATTAATCTTTGAATTCTTGTTGTTTGCTCGAATAATGTTAAATATGAATATATACCAGGGCTACAGTGTAGATCTAGACATAAACATTTTCGTTAAGTATTTTAAAGGTTAATTTTAATGTACTGTTTTATTCCTTCTTTCAGAATTAATATGAAATCGTAACATTAAACACCATGAAGTTGAGATACATGGTATGATGAAAAAATTGTATGAGGGAATGGACAATGCTCAGCGAAGTTAGGGAAGGCTTTCTTGAGCAAAAGTCTTTTTCCTGATATCTGAACTGTGAGGAGTAATTAATTTAGCAAGGGCATGGTAAGCAGAACCCAGAATTTGTAGCCGGTAGCCTGCCACTATTAAGTCTTTTGAGCTTTTTCTAAATAACTGGAAAAGACAATGCAAAAATTTGAGCAGGGAGTTACTTCATCTTATTTATATATTTAAGTAAACACTTTGCTCAGAGATGAACAGAGGGTATCAAGAATGGATGCAGGAAGACCATTTAGAAAGCCATTACCTCCAGCTGGGTGAGAGATAATAGAAATTAATCCAGAGAGCTGGGGAGATTCCTGGGGAGAAATCATTGGTTTTAGGAAATATTTAGGAGATGAGTTTGATAAGACATGGTGATTGATGGGATATGGGAAGTGAAGAAGAAGCTGATCTAAGGATGATTCCATTCTGAGTACAGTCACTCATCAAATTTGGGCATAGAGGTTTAATTTTCAATGCATGGAGTTTTGGATATCAAATAAAAAGTTGAATGGAACTATAGCACAGAGAGAAATGTTTTAAACTGTGCATATATAATATATAAATGATTGTGAGTGAGATTACCTACAAAGATAAAGAGCTAAAAAAATGTTAAGAAAGTACTTCAATTTACATGGAAGAGAGATTATACTTGTTCCTCATAGTTCTAATGTAAATTAGTACCAGTAGGTATAAATTACAGATAAGGTAATTTCACATAAGTATTAAAAAAAAGGTTTTAGACCCTAATGGCTTTAGGAGTAAGAAATTAGTTTTGGAGGTGGTAATTCCTTATTGACATATGTGATATATCAAAGACTAGACAACCAGAGAGTTTTAGACTTTGACGATTCTTTTTTAAACCTGGTATTATTATTTCTATTATAAAATCAAAAGGGGGTGCCTGGGTGGCTCAGTCGGTTGAGTGACTAACTCTTGGTTCCAGCTCAGGTCATGATCTCGTGGTTGTGATATCGAGCCCCACGTGGGGGCTCCATGGTCAGCGTGGATTCTGCTTGAAATTCTCTTTCTCCCTCTCCCTTTGCCCCTCCCCCTGCTCTCTCTCTCACTCTATCAAATAAATAAATCTTTAAAAAAATAAAATAAAAAGAAATAAAATATTTCACTTTGTTTTTTGTAACTTATTAGAAGGAATATGGATTCTTTAATTATTTTAAAAGATTAGTAGTGATGATTAAAAGAAAATAAAATGAGAGGAAGAAATAAGAAAAAGAAGAAACTTGACAAAAGTCAATGATTTTTTTTTTAAAGATTTTATTTATTTATTTGACAGAGAGAGACACAGCGAGAGAGGGAACACAAGCAGAGGGAGTGGGAGAGGGAGAAGCAGGCTTCCCGTGGAGCAGGGAGCCCAATGCGAGGCTTGATCCCAGGACCCCAGGATCATGACCTGAGCCAAAGGCAGACGCTTAATGACTGCGCCACCCAGGTGCCCCAAAAGTCAGTGATTTTTTAAACATTGTATACCATCCGTAGTTACAAAGCTAAAATTGCCATACTTTAAAAAGTCCCTATTTAAAACAGAGGTTTGATGTTTCCATGAATCCCAGGGTTAGTCATCATACTTAGAGAAATGGAGAAATTATTCCATGTTGCGCTTAAATTTTATGGAGCATTTTGCAGTATCATTTAACTGTTTTAGGTTTTATGTCCATCATAGTAATTGTCCTCCCACAAAGATATGGTAAGAAATAGAGCAATGGGAATAAGTCTGTAGATAAGTTTTAAAAGCCACTGTAAACATCACATAACCCAACGGTTTTGGTATTTTGTTCTTTCGCTATGAATTATTCATGGCCAGAGGAGTGCCGAATCATTTACTGCATTCAGCAGTGGGGTACTTATAAAATGCTGCATGAGGAATCATTGCACATTTGTGACCAGAAGAGTAAATATGTGAGAGCCATAGGTTTTTTTTTTTTTTGTCTGCTTTTCCATAACCATTTTAATGCCTAAAGAATGCTAGACGTAGAAGATACAGAGGTTCTATTCAACTTCATACTTCATCAGCTATTTTGAATGTTATTACTACAGAATAACACATTATGTTGTAAGCAATAGAAAGACTATATAATTATTGGGTTGCACTCGGAAACACTTTAAAACTTGGTTCTTGTCAATCCGTACCTTTAAACAGCTGTTTTAAAATCTTGGTTATTTTCAAAGAGAAAGAATGAGCAAAACCCATGAGAAATGGTGGGGCAGATAATAGGGTTTCCTATAATATTCTCCATATCTGCATTCTTTTGTAGGATACAACATTTACTGAGAGTACTAATTTCGATCTTTGTGCTAGGGCAGTACTGTCCCATAAAATTGTAATGGGAAATGGAAATGTGAATCACATATGTAATTTTTAAGTTTTTATAGCCATACCACTATACTATACATACTATTGGTAAAATTATTTTAATATGTTTTATTTTAACAAATATATTAAAATATTACCATTTCGACATCTAACCAATATAAAAATTGAGATATTTTACCTTTTTTTTGTGCTAAGACATCAATATCTGCTTTGTATTTTAAACTTATAGCACATCTCAGTTCAGACTAGTGACATATTCAAGGGCTCAATAGCTGCACATGATTAGTAGCTGTTATACGGCATGCAGAATTCTAGGTACTCAAACATGGCATATTCATAATTTCTGATTATCCCAATAGATATGTGGAAGTTGAGAGACAAGAGTAAGGATTTCGGGATTGAAATCTAATATACACCAAAACCAAAAGGAGAAGTTAATTGCTAAGAACATAAAACTCAGCTTCATTACTTACATATGAAATCAATAAATGAATTGTTTGTGAACAAAACAGAGTATAATGCTAGGTAATTGACAAGGTTCTTGGCTTTGCAGGTAAATCATAACTGTGAAATAAGAGTTATTCATATTTGATAGTGAAGGTAGTAAGCAGAACTCTTAATCATCCATGGTGGAGTTGGGGGGTCAGAATGGTATATAGATCCATGGAAAATTAGAAGGAAGAAGTCTCAAAAATTAACCAAAAAATAGCTTTAGGAGTTAGGATTGCACCTTCATTTAATTATCTCCAGTTCCCAGGAGAAACTAGAGAAAATTGGTTCACCTTTTGGTAGCTTATTAAAAACTAATTCAGATGAGTTAAATGAGTCGGTTATAATATTGCCTGGGGATTCCAGAAGAAAAATTAAATTAAAAAATGTTGACTTTTCCTATCTTTTAGTTGTAAACACCACTCAGAATCACTTAATTTTTGTAAAAGAATATTCTATATACCACAGTTAAGAATGCCCAGATAACACAAGTTTTTTTTTCCCAATATATCCTACTTAAGTATTTTTTTATGGCATTTCTTTGCTATCTTATCTTAGTGGTTCTGATTATTCTCCCTAGTGTCTATGATCGGCAGCAGGAAAAAGGCAAACCTTAAAATAAGGTCTTACTAAATGTTAGCAAAGTTAAGATGCTAAGAATTAACCCACATGTATTTTTTCAGGGATGTAATCAGGTAACTTTTCCCTGTGGGAAGGGGATTTAATATTTCATAATACAGACGGAGATTACAGTCTTATTTGTAGCAAGTAAAATATGGGTATGTTTTATTTTCTGCCCTACTAAATCACCTGTAACAGCCAGACATTCTGGAAGAACAATTAGGTGTAATGAGTCATTCTTTAAAATTTCACCAAGAGGGAGAATACTGAATTTCTTTTCAGGGCTAAGTAAAGCTTCAGTGTAAGTACCAAATATTTACAAGGGTCAGCAGATTTATCCAGTTACTTTTCCTATTAAGAATTTCATACATAGGGCGCCTGGGTGGCTCAGTTGGTTAAGCGACTGCCTTCGGCTCAGGTCATGATCCTGGAGTCCCGGGATCGAGTCCCACATCAGGCTCCCTGCTCAGAAGGGAGTCTGCTTCTCCCTCTGACCCTCCTCCCTCTCATGCTCTCTGTCTCTCATTCTCTCTCTCGCAAATAAAAAAAAAAAAAAAAAAAAAAAAAAGAATTTCATACATAGAAAAGCAGCATAAAAATTATATGTCATTCTTTTAACAATGTAGCTTTTTAAATCTTTTGAATCTGTTTTAAAGTTTTATCAGTAGATACCAGCAGTTTATTCATAATGTTTATATGTAGCATATGAGCATTCTGTAAAAATAATTCTCACTGCAGTTTAATGAAACTGTTATCATACAATAGTGTAAATTTTCTGAATTATAATATGAAACATTAAAGGGGTTTTCTTTTTCTTCTTTCTTTTTATGGTATACTAGGAATCTTATTTCCCTGAGAAAATAGAATAACTAATATTTGATAATTTTTTCAAAATTTGCCTCATTAACATTTAATACCTTTTTTGGCAGCCAGGGTCTTGGAACTCTTCTCTAGTTACTTCCCTCCACACCCCTGCCCAACTTCAAGACAGATTTCTAGATTATTTTATGCATCTCACTATCCTTTACAACTGTTCAGTTTCCAAAATCTTAAACTCTTTATCTGAAACCATCTATCCTTTCAACCTTCCAATTCCCTTACTGGCACTGCTACTGACCCTAGCCGTCATCCCTCCTCCCCCCCTGGATATCCACCTGCCTGCTCCATCCTGCACCTCCAGTGACCTAGAACTTTGAGCTCCATTAATAAGTCAGTCTGTAGCTGGCTTTGCTTACCTGTTATTGAGCCTGGACACATTCAACGCTCATTTCAACTAGGCTCTCTTCAGACTTTTATTACTTTGTTCCTCTTAACTAACCTTCCACCACAGAAAACTTGCCGCTGAGAACAGGAATCAGTTCAAGCATTTGATTTGTCTTCTCTTCATCTCAGCTGCTGAGGACTTCTAGAGAAACATTACTAGCCCCGCTGATCAGGTCCATTAAGGTTATGAATATAGAATCTTCTGACTTAACTGCTCTCTCTCTCTCTTTTTCCCCTGGTTTTCCCAAAGAGTTTATTTGGGCAGACCTAGGGACAGGGAGGCTCTACATGTAAAAGAAGATGTTGGGCCTCTTGGTGGTAAAGCATGGCTTGTGTTGGCAACTCGGGACCCAGCAGGGCAGTGGGAGCTTGATCTTGGAGTTATGGAACTGCTTGGCTGCCAGTGGGTAGTTGCTAGCTGCAGTCTCCTCCACCATCATGATCTGGATCGAGTGGGACTGGACACGGTGCCAGGCGCCCAGGTGTCAGTAGCACTAGGTGACAGCTCCAGCAGTGCTCAGATTCTGGTCCTTTCAGTACATGTTGTGGGTGCCACTGCCAGAGTCACAGTGCAGTCAGGTGCTGAAGTTCTTCACCCACAAGGTGGAGTTCTTGAACACCTGTCCACAGTAGACAATTTCCCCTGAAGACTTCCATCTTCAGCTGAGACACAAAGTACCAGAAGTGAATCTTGGCAACACCATGATTAGGTGTAAAGATTCACCTGGGATAGAGGGTAGGCATGTGGCATTTGGGGGTGGGAAGGCTACTAACCCTTACCCTCAACAGATGTCTTGGATTATTTCCTAACTGAGAAAACAAGTCAACAGTGATAAAATTTCTTACTGCCTCCTCCCTTTACCGTCTATCACAGATCCTTCACATTTAGCAATACTAGGATTTATCTCCCTTTCTCCTCCAATTTCAGAGAATGAAATACCTTTTCCTTTTCAGGGTTAGTTCTCCAACCATGTTCTTGATATCTCTTTCTTCTATGTACTCTAGGAACTAAATTCATCAAATTTCTCCTCACTTTCTTGGATCTTCAAACCCTTCTTTTCCACAGACCCTTTCTTAAAGCAAACTAAAATGTTTACTTTTCCCTGTCATAAGTAATCTCTCCTGCAAGCTTACATTTCCCTCAAGTTAAATTTCCATCTCTGTCCTATTCACATTCATACTTTAAAAATGACTGATTTCCACATCTCCTATTCATCAATTTGCCCAATGTAATCTGTCTTCTATTTTACCCATTTCCTCAAATACTCTTTGGAGTATTGACTCTTATACTCCCTATTTGATGAATTTTTTGCTTGTCTCACTTCATCATGGTCACAAAGAGACATTGTTGGCTCCTCATGTTTTCTGTGAGATTGTTTATATTCAACAAGAGAACATCATATTCTTAGCTGTGAGTGCCAGGGCCAGCTCCTAACAACACCCAGGCCTTGCTGTTAGAGTCAGCCAGCTGCTGGATATTAAGGGGCTGATTTTCTCCTTCTCAACAACAATGATGGTGATGATGTCAATAACAAATGATAAGTGCATTTGGTGCCTATGTTGTTACTATTTTAAATGATTGATATATATTAAACCTTTTAATCCCCACAACACTCCTGGATAGGTACTATGATTTTCTCCATTTTGTAGAAATTAAGACACCAGAAGGGGAAATAACTTAAGAGAACAACAAAGCTGATAATATTTAGAGACCATATATATCAGCTATTTCTTACACACCATTGCATAGTTCCCAATCGTACTTGTCTCAAGGACTTGGTCTCTTATTTTCCATTAGCTTCCTTGTGATTGTGTAACGCACAACTCATCAGTGCCTTATCTTCCGTTCATGCTGAATCTTTCTTGCGTCCTGCCCCAAGACGTCTCTGTTGCCACTGAGGCCCACTTGGTATCTTTGCATGAGCAACCTAGGAAGGGCAGGAGAGTTAAAGCTTTTGGAGCAAACATTTAATGTTGCTGAGAGTTAGTGAATATTCTCCCTTTCATCCTCCATGTGGACTATAGTGAAATGCAACTGTTCGAATGCCCTCTTTGAAGACTGTCTTACAATCAAGAGATCAAGTGTGTTTAACTTAATATTGGATATTTGCTCTCCCTATCTCCTTGACTCACCCAAATTTCTCTTCATTTCTGCTTCTCTGGAATTGTCCTCCCTAATAAACTGGTAGTATGCAAGCTTTTATGCCAGGTTTTGCTTTTTGAAGAACCCAGACAAACTGGATCCAAACTGTGAAAACTCCACCTGGATTGTCTATAATCTCTCCTTATCAAATAAAGCGTAGAGGTTGACAACATTGGCTTTAGAAGAAAAATCTCAGTTGGAGTCTGGATAGTGCCACTAATAAGCAATGTGACCTTGAACAATTTATTTAACCTCTTACCCTGTCTTAAACCTAGGGGTAACAGTACTTACTTTAAATAGCTCTATCTCCCCATCAAGGGTTATGACAAATTTAATAGTTTGCTGTGACTAGCACACTGTCTGACATATAACATATAAATATTTTTTGTCATAGTTATTAATATATTAAAGTTTCAAAACTTTGTCTTTTTCCTTCATTCCAGTATATGTGAATGTTAACACCATCTAACCTACCACCCAAATGAAACAAATTTTAAGGAAATCATTGACTCTTCCATCTACTTCAACTCTTTCTCCTCCCAAACTTTCATCATATAATTGCTGGATAACTTAATATTTATTTTATCTCTCAAATACCCTCTCATATCCATTCTTTATTAACCTTGCTATCTTTATTTCCAGTGTCTCACCATAATTTGCCATAATAGTGTAACCAAGTCAAATGAGTTTTCTTGCCTACTCTCCTTGACGTGTCACAGTCTATCCTTCACTTTCCTCAGTCTTTTAAAGCATAGCCCCATTCATCACTAATACTACTGACTTGTAATTGATTACTTATTTTTCTGTGACTCTCAAGGGTTTATCTATCTTGGCATTATTGGCATTTTGGGATGTTTAATTATTCATCATGGGGGCTACTGTTCTTTTTATTGTAGGATGTTTAACAGTACCTCTGGCTTCTATCTAGTAGATGACAGTAGTGTCCTCTCCCCAGTTGTGACAAAGAAAAATGTCTCCAGACTTTGCCATATGTCCCCTGAGGGGAAAACCACCTTGGGTTAGACTCACTAGAAAGTGAGTCCTTTAAGACAAGGATTATATTTTATTGACGTATATCTCTAACACCAAGCACCATGTTGGAAAAATAATAAGTGTTCAATAAATATTTTAAGAATGAATGAATGAGTCCTCTCTCCAAAGTATTATCTTTTTCACCTCAAGGGCCACTCATATCTGTAGCTTTTAGCAGTTTTCTGTGCCTATGTCTGTTTCCCCAATTACATTGTATGACTTCCTTATATCCTTAACCCCCACAGAATGAACGGAATACAGTAGTTTCTCAATAAATATTTATTCAATTATATTTAATTATTAAATTTATATCTATAAATTATTCCATGAATATGTTCAGACCACATGTTTTTCTCATTTTGAAGCTACTGTATGATAACAATTGTATGCTCTCACATTTTGCACAACTTTCCCTTTGTGACACTTATGGCAGCTATAATTAACAACCATGTACTTAATTGTTTAATATCTGTCTCTGTAGGGTATTTGAGACTGAAGACTGTGGATACCTCTTTTTTTTCCCCCTCCCGCATGGCTAAGATAGAACTTTGTGCAGAGTACATATTCAGTAAATTATAAATCTTTGTCGAATGAATGAAACAAATTCATGCTGCTGCTAAATGACACGCAAAACTTATGTACTTGGAGAATTTGGCTCAATGTGTGTATCATGGTTCACTGATTTATATGATGCAGCATCCTTGAGCCTATATTATGAAGTTTTAAAAAGTCTCATCTTTGTCAAATTAGTGAAAAAGTAATTTGCCTCTCTAAATCACTTAACAAAAGAGAGAACTTGAGGCTGTCATAAGTCAATACAGATGTTTGATATCCCAGACGTGCAATATCCTGATGCTCAGCATGTTCATTTTTTTCCAGTACTAATGAATTAGCCCACAGAGCTTAATTGACATACTGACCTTGAAAACTCTAGAAAATGATCTCTTCTGCCAGCTTCATTATCTATGGCTTTATTAGCAAAGGAAATTTGACAATAAAACATGAAACAATCACAATTAATCTACATACAGATGCCATAAATTATACTTCTATCAAGTAAAAATAACCAGTGTAATCCCTAACATTGGATCTCACAAAAACATTTAGTCTCATATTCCAAATATGAAATAAGTAGCTTTGTTCTATTATTGTCTGAAACTACTTACTAACCCATATTTTTTAAATCTTAACAGTGGATGTTTTATAAGAATTTCATAGAACAGAATATTGTTTAAAGACTCTAAATTTAGTGTCTTTTGAGGAATGTTCTCACATCAGAGGAAACCAGCATGCTGTCTTAAAGAACATTAAAACTAAGAGAGAAAAAATTCCCTTTTCATACATATTTCTGTGTATTTTCTTTCCTTACCGTGGTTTCCTGTTGTTCCCAGTAGGGATCCCAATTTTAGAATATGCGGTAGACGTCTATACTATAGAAGCTAAAGCTCAAAATTGTTCGGGAGAAGCTAAGATACGGCTTTTCATTTGACAAGAAATTGGAAGCAAAGAAATCATAGTAAACAACCTGCAATAAATGACCTCTAATAGAAGTTTGACATGTTTTTTTTTTTTTATTAACTGACTTATAATATTCTGATGGAAATACTATGTCAAAATAAATTTGAAAATGATCCTAACCAGAAGCAGTCATATGAGGCACCTGTTGACTCTTCTATATCACACATAACTTAATGAAGAAGACCATTGTTTCTCACAAAAGTGTGTGACTGTGTTCCTGACAGGGAGTAAAAATTACAAAAGTGATAAACTGGCTTTTTAACTTAAAAACTACTGATATTTATGTGGATATTTTATTTTAGCTGAGAGCATCTCTATTATACAAGTTTTTATTCCTTTTTAACTTCTACTGAATACACAGTTATTTTCCAGGACATAAAATGTGTTATTATTTTGTTGATCAATTGCCTGTAAAATCATATCCAAATCCCCAAGATAATAATGGTCATTCTTCTATCTACCTTTCTAACTTCACTCCCATTTGTCCCTTTTTTCCTGTCCTTGTAACTTCACGCAGTATGAAAGCATCCTTAGTGCCTAAACAGACAGTGTTTCTGGTTGTGTTACTTCCTGTGCCTAGAATGAAAGCCCCACTCTTTGCCTCCCTGGCTATATATATATAGCAAGGTATAATACTATACCTTGCCTTTCAAATCTCAGTTTGAGCCAACCCTATTTCCTCTCTGAAGCTATCATTGACTCTTCCAGGCAGGCTTAGCTGCTTATTCCTCCATATACCCATCTCCTTTGATCTTTTTTCCCGCCTCCCATTCTCTTCACTCTAAAACAAATTATCAGAGGTGTTAGTCTTAAAATCAATGGACCTGGTAGAGTCACTTGCCTCTGCACTGATCAGACCACATTTAGAAAATATCTTTAATTCTTGGCTATTGTAGAGCAACATTGATGAATCAGAGCATGTTCAGAGACGAAAAGGATCTTAAAGCCATTATATCATGAGCTTCCATTTATGCATTTATAAATTGGGAATAATAATATCTGGTACTGTTCTAAAAGTGAATTAAAATAACACATAAAAATGCTGTTAACTTGAAAAGTAAATTTTTATAAAAGTATTCCGTTCCTATTTACCAACATGACTCTCCCTGTATCTTGAAGGAATAGACTTGCCCACCATCTTGAAAGAATAGACTCCCCGTATGTGTTTGTTTCCTTTGTTTATAAATAAACTTGCAATGAAATTACTATTTTTTAATTTTTAATTTTTGTTCTTATTTTTTTTAAATTTTTTTATTGTTATGTTAATCCCCATATATTACATCATTAGTTTTAGATATAGTGTTCCATGATTCATTGTTTGTGCATAACACCCAGTGCTCCATGCTGAACGTGCCCTCCTCAATACCCATCACCATGTTCTTATTTTTATCTCCTTGACTGAATATGAGCTTCTTCATGGCAGAAACTGGTGAAATTATGTTCATATCCTTTAATACCAGCACATTAATATTAAGCACACAGTACACAATCTTTAAAAGAATATGAAGAAGAATTGAAATGAGTTTACACCAAGGGAAAACATTATTGTTTTCTTTCAAATAGCCAACAGGGCATCATGTAGAACTTCATTAGCTCTAAATGGTAGCACAAGAAAAAGTGTGAGTAGCTAATTTCATATCAGTATTGGGAAAATACTGAAAACTTTAAAAAAGGAGACACAAATGGTTTGTTATCCCAATATCCAAATAACCTCTGCTAGTTGAAATACATGAAAGCAGTTCATACAAATGATTAGATACAGAATAATTTAAAAGGTGTAAACTAAAAATAAGAGCCTAACCTTATATTTCTAGAAACCAATCTTTACCATATTCTTTAAAAAGGTATTATGTATATAAGTGTACAAACACGGGGACGCCTGGCTCAGTCGGTTAAGCATCTGCCTTTGGCTCAGGTCATAATCCCAGGGTCCTGGGATCGAGTCCCACATTGGGCTCCTTGCTAAGCAAGGAGCCTGCTTCTCCCTCTGCCTACCTCTCTCTCTCTCTCTCCGATAAATAAATAAAATCTTAAAAAAAATAAGTGTACATATATGAACATAGGTACATCCTTAAAATATTTTACACTGAAGTTATTCTCCCTATTCTCATTTATATTGGGTGGGTCCATCTCTCTCTCTCTCTCTGTATCTCCAATTCTTTATTATTGGATATTATTGAGCTTATTAATATGAACAACGTTGTCATGAGCAGTCTTGTACATGGATACTTTGAAGTATCTTGGGGACTTTTTCTAAAGATTTAATGTTAAAAGGAAACCAAAGAGATAGACTGCCATGAGGTAACAATATATTCATTAGTGTAACTTTTCAGAGGCTTTTCTTTAAAATATTCCTGCATTGTAAGTGAAGCTAGACTAAATGGTTCCTAACAGCTCTTCAAAATTCTAATATAAAAATTAACAAATTTGTTTGTTGCTATTTACATCAAGTAATGCTTCTCAACTTTAGCTTTATATTATAATCATCTGGAGAAATTTTTTTTTTCCTTTTATTTTCCCATCTGGAGAACTTTAAAAAAAAAATAATGCTCAGGTTCCAATCCTGATGAATTAAATCAGAATCTATAGGGATGGGTGTCAGGCTCTTTTAAAAGTTCTTAGATAATTCTAATGTGCATTTAGTGTTGAGAATTACTGACATAAAAGTCAAGTCATTAACATTGTTTATCAATAAGTTTGAAAACAAGAATGGCAGTAGCAAAGGTATAAGAACCTTACGGAATTGATTTTCTTCTCTTATAGCAAAATGTGGGAAGTATGACAGTCATTTAAAGAGCAGAAACAAACTGGAGAGAATCTCAGACAATGTCAGTACAGAACTTTGGTAAATGCTGGTCATTTTCTCTGAGTAGATACTTCCTTTTTTCAACTCTTTCTCTACTGGTGCCTTATACAGTGGAGGAAAGGGTCCATGTCTGCCTGAAGTCTTTCTCATTGTTATTCATCGGTCCAAGGAAGCTGAGATGGGCATCTCAGTTTATTTAATCAGTGGTTCTCTACAAGAAGGTTAGAAATCATCTCTGTGTATCAGGACTGATATGTAGCAACGTCCATCAGAAGAGATTAGTAGGCTTCTGTCAAAGTAGATGCCGCAGGGTAGAATGAAACCTGAAGCTAGCTTAAGTAATTGGGTTCTTGTTCAATAAAAGTGCTTGTTTGTGCTGTGTAATGAAAGATCTTTGGTGCAACGGATGTCTGAATCCAAATACCCTTCGGATTTTCTGATGGATAAAGAGATAAGGGTGAAAGGGATTTAATTTAGAACTATTGAAAAACTTTAAAGAGATTAGAAAAAAAATTGGCAAATGCACTTTCTTTTTAAAAATTGGGATTCTTTGTTACTTATATGGGCTGGTTATTTTATTTTTTTTTAATAGTAAAACTTTTTTGTTGGTTTTGTTTTTGTTGCTTTTTTTCCATTATCCATTTGCCATCATTAACTGACCTTTAAGATTCAGGTTATGAAGAAGATACTGGAGAAATTGTTATCTCCCAGCCCATGTGGAGATAACCTGAATTTAGGAAGTGTTAACTTTTTGGTCTCATTGGAATGTTTTATCAAAGTTGTAGGCACAGCATTGGTGAATAGAACAAACCTTATGTCTTGATTCAAGTGATGTTTTTTTTCCATAAAGTCAATACTCATGTATCTAAGCTTCTCTTAAAAAAATCGACATTTAAACCAGATTCTTTTAAGAACACACTTTAAAAAGTTATCTAATTAAAAGAATAATGTGAGCAATCAGAGCAGTGTGGAATAGTGGGTGGAATTTGGTGAAATATATTAATCTCAACAATAAAATCATTCACACATTGGGTTTTTTAAAGCATTGTCTCAGATAATTTCAGTAAGTAATTATTTGAATCTATTTACTTTCTTTGGGATAACAAATCTGTTCGGGAAATGAGAAATAAAAAAAAAGGCCTTTTTCTTTTCATTCCACTCATTTAACACTTGAAGAAATAAAAGGCTTTATTTGGGTATAAAAGTTTAGGGATACACAACTTGAAGGGGGGGGTGGAGATTCACACTCAGAAGGAAAAAAATTTGTTGACTGAATAGGATCTATATTTAAACTCCCTATACTACGTGGCACATTCAGAATATTTTGATCTTTGGTGCAAATCATATGCATCTTGCCCTCTCAGCCTCTTATTTCACATCTATATATCATACTTTCTAACCTTCCCATCATTGAGTAATCTACTCATTCATACTTCATTTTTGTTCTTCTCTCAGGTTTCCCTCTCTTCCTTTCTCTCCTCTGGAGATTATTATATTATATTATAATATAACATTATAATATAATTAATATAATATAATAATATATAATATAATATATATTATATAATATAACTTATATTAATTATATATGTTATATAACATATATAATATTATATTATATATGTAATCTCAAAGATCATTTTGTGAGTCAGAATTATAACAAATAAATGCTTATTGAAATCAGCTTCTCTTCAGAGTTGCCTAGCAGGCCACATGAAACAGCAGAGCTAGGAAGTAAGAACACTGAGTTGAAGCAAAAGTTCAACTTAAAAATTTTAAGTCTTGGCAGCTCCTTATCACTTTAGAGATACATTTTCTTTTAGCAGAGGGTCAAAGGCACAACAGATGATGCATAGCTATGCTGAAGATGGGAGTATCTCCTGATATAAAACGTCACTCTCTGCCTCTGGGAGGCTGTCATGTGAAGGGGTGAATTAGTAATACTTTTGAAAAGAGACAGTTGTCTTTTGGAGAGTGACCCTCCTCTTAAAAAAAATTCAGGAGTTGGACTTCCCATTTATCTCTCAATGAGGAAGGAGACCTTCTCCATTTTCCCTGACTAACTCTTGACTTCATTTTAGAACTGACAAGTTTAAACAAGATGAGAATCAGATTACCTCTGCCTATCTCATTCTTTGGCTCTAGCAGACAACGTAATTAATGTTGCTGTAGGAAAAAGAAAAAGGATTCTTGACGAGAACATTTTCCTTTCTGTCTTTTGCAGGCACATTCTTAAGAGGCTAGGCGGTCTTTTTGACACATTAGTGGGGGAGGTATCACACACAGATGTCCTTGATGATTTTTTGTATGTTAATTTGTAAGTTAAGCCCAAAATACGTTTGTCTTTTTATCTTTTTATGGTGCACAGAAGTTGATAATTTCCATAGTGCAAAAAAAAAAAAGTAGCATCCAAAACAAAAGAAAAAATTTTACGTACAAATGCACATAATTTCTTTTGCTGGCCTTCCCTATAACATATGATTTTCTTTTCTTTTTTTTTTTAAGATTTTATTTATTTGAGAGAGAGAGAGACTGAGAGAGAGAGAGCATGAGAGGGGGGAGGGTCGGGAGGGTCAGAGGGAGAAGCAGACTCCCCGCCAAGCAGGGAGCCCGATGCGGGACTCGATCCAGGGACTCCAGGATCATGACCTGAGCCAAAGGCAGTCGCCCAACCAACTGAGCCACCCAGGCGCCCTAACATATGATTTTCTTTAGCATGTTTGTTTTGGGATATGTTTCTGGGGAAATTCACTATAGTCAAGTGCTAGAGTTATACCAATAGCTATCAGGCTTCTGTTACAGCTAGTTCCCCTCAGTTCAGGGCTTTACATGTTCTTACTTAGACTATCAAAATTGTCTTGCAACATCATTCCTACAAATTCTAGTAGACTTCCCATCTTCTCTTGCAAGTCGGGTTCCCTCCTCAGAATCCTTTAATTTCTCTTTTTTACTTACAAAGTCAATTGTGAATACTTTATTTTGGCACTCAGTTGTCGATAGCTACACCCATATTTGAGTTCCTGTCCTGATGCTTTTATATGCTTCAATTTCTGTTCTCTAATTAAGTTATATACATGGGAATATTCAGACCTCACCCATCATATTCAGTCGACATGGATTGCTTTTATAATCCATCTATTTACTATAATTCTTCTCATTTATCAAGACCAAGTTTAAATTCCATTTCATCCATAACTTTTTTCCCCTCATTTATACTCTGTTCTCAGCGTCCTTGCCCACCATCCACTACCACCATGGGGACTCCATCATAATTAACTGCTAATATTTTCTATATTTGTTCCTGTACTATTGCAAATGCACAGTACTTTGTGATATATTTATTCACGTTTATATCTGTCTGCCTTATAAGAACCACAAAATAGGAATAAAGTCTCTGTACCTAATATACTCTCTACTCAACTCTTTGTAGATATATGAAATGGTTTAAATACTTGTTATAGAGAATACATATAAAGTTTTTTCTTACATTTATTTTTTAAAGGACTGATTAGATTATTATGAAAAAAATGTACTAAGAATGTCTTGGATGCTTTCTACAGACAAACTTATATTCTGTCAAGAAGAGAAACCAACATCTGTTTTCAAAGGGAGAAAATTTTCTTTTTTTTCTTGGTAGCAATAATGAGAAACACTTAAACCTCCTGTTTTTTAGTCAAAAGTAGAATGGTGTAATTTATCATGCATTGATTTGTTGTCTCTGAACCTACAAAGTAGGTGGTTTGGCTATTTCCAGTCAGCGTAAGATGTTATATATGTTCAAGGTTGCAGATGAGGACCATTAGAATAAGTCCTTTGGGACTCTTAGGAATGTGGCAAAGAGTTATCATACAAGTAATTAAGGATGCAAAAGCAGGAAAGTATAGAAAGGTATGATGGCTTTAAACGTAAGCTGTCTTCTAATGAAGTTGATGTCATACCATTGTTTATAGAAATCTATGTAGAATAAAATTCCAAAATTCTCATTTTGTGATCATAATTATATTTTGAAATGATTTCTCTTTATAATTGGAATCAATATTTGATCTAGTGGATCCTTAGATACTTAGAATAAAGCATTTGTAAGTTGGAAAAACTGAGGAATATAACAGGCATGAATCACTCTTTTTCAGTTTTAGTTTTTATGATATATATTTAATGTTTACTATGAGCTTATTGTAAGTAATAATTTTCTCCTTCTGTAAGGGAATATGTAATTGATAATGTATGTAGAGTTTTCAGTAAAAATAATTAACAAAATGGTCTTAGTACATATATTCTGCATATAATTAACTTCCATTTGCATGGAATGAGGACATCCCAGGATTCATATCAAATGGCTGTAAAATACCTACTTAATGTTATTTAACCTTCCATCAAAAGCTTATTTGGTATTACTTTTTTTCTCTACAGAAGTATCTTTATTTTAAAAGATTTTATTATATTATAAATTTATACAATAAAATACTATTAATATTCCTAATAAATTATTTATAGAGTTAATGCAAATAAAGCACTTAGCAAACTGTTTTCCACAAAGTAAACACTTAGTAAATGTTTCTCATTGCTATTAACATTATTTATTTTAATGGCTAAATATTACAGCATGTAATTTATTTAATAGATCCCCTATTAATGGACACTACTCCTAAAGTTTAAATTGAATTTTAATTGAGTGTTCTCAATTAAATTTCTGAATTTAATTGAGATTTCTTTTTTTTAATTTTTAAAGATTATTTGACAGAGAGAGAGAGCAAGCACAAGCAGGGGGAATGGGAGAGGGAGAAGCAGGCTCCCCGCTGAGCAGAGCACCCAATGTGAGGCTCAATCCCAGGACGCTGGGATCATGACCTGAACCAAAGGCAGAAGATGCTTAATCGACTGAGCTGCCTAGGTGCCCCTAATTGAGCTTTCTGATTCAAGTTGTCTGGTGAATGAATATACTGTTCCTAGTTTTTCAAATAGTGTATGATAAAACATGATACACTATACTTAAAAACTATACAAAAAACAAATCCATTTTTCTTTGATGATTCAGTAATCCTTTTAGGGATTATCCCCTCTGGGTTCATAATTTTGACCCCGAGTTTCCATTTTGCTATTGATTTATGCAATTATTAATACTTATTTTTATTAAGAAATACTTTTATTTATTAAATACTTTTTAATTATATTTATTAAATATTTTTATTTATTAAATATTAAGAAATATTTGCAGAGGGGTGCCTGGGTGGCTTGGTCATTAAGCATCTGCCTTTGACTCAGGTCATGATCCCCGTGTCCTGGAATCCCTGGGATCGAGCCCCTGCGTTGGGCTTCCTGCTCAGCAGGGAGCCTGCTTCTCCCTCTCCAGCTCCCCCTGCTTGTGTTCCCTCTCTCGCTATCTCTCTCTGTCAAATAAATAAATAAATAAAATCTTTAAAAAAATATTTGCAGAGAAGGAAAAGGTCTTTCATAAAGATAAATAACATGAATAAAACCTTAAAAGCCATCTTTTTATTATTCTCCATTTAGCTCATGTGAACTTGCGATCAAAAGTGAGAAGCTCCCTACTCACAAAGAACATATAGTCTAGTGGGGAGTAACATAATGAATGAATAACCACTAAAAATTCCTGTTCTTATTACATCTTCCTTCATAATCAATTCACTAAATACCTTGTTATAAAATTAAACTTTTAGAGATTCCTGTGTTGGCTTTCACAAACCTGATCACTACTAGGGTGAAGAGGTAAAATTGAGTTCTTCAGCTTGCACTTTGGTGAATCAACCATATTGAACCACATCTTCTTTGAAACATAGCCTTCAATAGCCAACAAACTAATGCTTCTGTACCAGATTTCCTATTGGTATTTAGTTCTATTCCTGCTCTCTGTGCTATAACACAGAGCTAAAAGTCTAAATGATCCAACTCCTTTGTCAGCATTGATTGCACCAATGAGAATGGAAGACTATTTACTCTGATAGTAAAAGGTATATGTGCGGGTTTCAGCAGATAGAAATTTTGCATCAACCTGTGGATTTCCCCAGTGAACGTCCTGCCTTATTATTACAACAGCTGTGACTTTTAGTGTCCAGATACTGCAGAGCTAATAACCTTCACTCCTACAATGCATTGAATGGTCTTGTAAATACTTAATACCCTATATTAAATCATTTTTTGTGAAATACCTAGAATAGTTTTGTTTTCCTGATTGACCACAGAATGATAATTTATTCTTAAATATTTAACAACAATATAGTTAACTTCTGCAGCACGTATGATCTGGTTGGGTAAAGGCACCCCTACATCTAGGACCCCTAGGTATATTGCCCTAAGTTAGAGAAGTACAAAAATTTGAATACTGTCCCACTTAATCACTTATTTGGATGAAATGATTTGTCCTTATTAATCTCTGTTTTCTATAGTTTGTCTTGATATGTCACTTTAGTACTTTAGTTATCAGATGTTCCTTGTTTCAAAACCATTTTTTAGAGCTGCTTTCTAAATGTTTCCTTCTGGTTGCCCAAATCAGACCCCAAAGCCATCATTACCACCTATATGCAAATTATTTACTCACTTCACTCTTTGTATTAATGATAACAATATTTTTCATGCTTCAAAATCAGAATAATTTTTGCTACTCCTCTTTTGTCCTGCTGCCACCAAATCATGTCAACTATTTATTAAAAATCTATTATAGCTAAGTCTTTCATTTTTATTCTTATTGTCCTACGGTCCAACCATTTGACAAGACAAATTCTACATTTTGGTGGGAATTGCAATGCTAATAAGCTTAAATTGTGCTGGAGTACCTGGGTCTCACAGATTCTGTGAGCTAGTGGTGCATAAAACTATAGAGATGTTAGAGAATTATTTTATGGCCAGAAGAGATAGAGGAAAGGGGAAGAAAAGAACAAGGGATTAAAATATTTGTCAAAACTCTATTGACATTCCTTAGGCTGTTTTATTCATTCAGTAATCTCTTAATTAATCAATGAGCCCCATAAAGGCATGAACAGTATGTATTTATTCTAAATACTACCAGTGCCTGTCACTTGGAAGATGCTGACTGAGTATTTATTTATTGTGTGACTGAGTGAATGCTGTAAATATCATGTCCTAAAGGAAATGATACCTTGATCATACTCTACAAAGTTCAGAGTATATCTGGACAATTATATTGTTTATGATACTAAAAACTGAACTGTATGTTTACTATAGCCCATGTTATATAAGTATCATATCCATTTATATTGCCTTTTATAGTAGACTTCGAATTACAGGGTTTTTTTTATCTTTATATCCCTGGTGCTCATAGAATATTGCACATAGCATATAGTTGATGCCCAACTAATCCTTGTTTTATGAATGGATATTCCAGGTAGAATTTCAGGCTAATCATAATAGTATACAAGGGAAGGTTAAGAAATTTTCCTCCCCTCCCTCTTTCTCTCTCTTGCTCTCTCTCAAAGAAATAAATTAATAATTTAAAAAAAGGGGGGGCTCCTAGGTGGCTCAGTCGGTTAAGCGTCTGCCTTCAGCTCAGGTTATGATCTCAGGGTCCTGGGATGGAGCCCTCTGTCATGTCAGCCTCCCTGCTCAGTGGGGAGCCTGCTTCTCCCTCTCCCTCTGCTACTCCCTCTTTCTTTTTCTCTCTCTCTCAAATAAATTAAATTAAAAAAAAGAAATTAAAAGTATTCATTGTGAAACAGAGAAGAAAATAACAATGATGATTTTTAAAAGATATAAAATGTCTTAATATGGGAGGATTAGTAAACTTGGTTTATTATATACCATAGTCTTGAACCTGGCCATGTTGAAGGAATTTCTGGGAACAAACAGTAAAAAGTTATAAAGCATAAAGTTGAGCATTATTATGCTTACTCTTAGCAATACATGGACTATTTAATGTTATAATAACCATATTTAGGTGGTATATTCACATTACAACTGTATTAATGAAAATGACACTAGTTTCCATAGCAAACACAACACTTACTGTAATTTATTTACAATTAAGTGCATAATTATAAATATATTTATAATGAAGTAAAATTAAAAAATGATGTTCTTAATTGTCAGGGAGTTTCTAGATCATCTAGAGACCCAGGCTTATCATAGTGTAGCTTTTCTCTCCTATATAGCCTGAAAGTCCTTTGCGTTCAGCCAATGAATGAATGGGGAGAAACATGGAAGATTATATTTGGGTGGTTTTAAGACCTGAAAGCGGTGCAAATCATTCTCACTCAGGTTGATTTGAAATTAGTCTCTTGGTTACCTGTAACTTACAAAGAAGCTGAGAAATTCAATCAGGCTGTATGCACAGAAAGAATTAAAAGAAGAGTTTAGCATGCATGCATGTATCCAGTCTCTCTCAGTGTGTAATTGCTTAAAACCTGGGATTTAAGTAGAGTTTTATTTAATTCCAGAATCACCAAGTTCTTTCTGCTATAGTGTAGTGGCATCATTCAAGTACCAAGAGCTGATTTTATGTAAATAGAGCCTTTGACAGCCCCAGCCACCCTGAGATTAGAGCCATGATCACCACCCAGATGCAAATTAACTCCCCTGACTTCACTCTTTGTGTTGATGAAATGCAGAGGTGATATATACATTAAGTAGGCTCTCAGACAAGATGACCTCTAAGGTCGATAAAACTTTAAGATTAAATGCCCATCACCTCTGGGTTCTACTTAATGGGCAATGAAGGGACCATTGAATGTTCCTTATCAAGAGAATGACTAGATGAAAAAAATTTATGTTTTAGGAATATTACTCTCTTTTGTTGCAATGTGTATTCAACTGCATAAAAGAGGATGCCTGAGATCCAGTATTATTTTTTTGAAAAGAATAGTAAAATGTTAAATAAATTTAATTGAAAGAGATTTAGTTCAAAATTATTTAATTTCATGTAGTTTGTTTTGATAAATAATCCTTAATAATTTAAGGACTAGTCCATATTGCTACTATGTGTGATCTATAAAATAATTTAATTCCTTCTATGTATCTAATTATATATCAAAATCAGTGTTATTCTGAAAAAATATCATAATAAAGTGAATATATTTGATGGGTTTATGATTCTTTAAGGAATAGAAAAAATGAAATTAATTTTAATGAATTTAATTTTAAATAAACATTAAATTTAATGAATTTAATTTTAAATAAACATAACCATTCTTTCTGTCCTTTCTTTGAGATTTTCTGCACTGAACATATATTCATCTATTTTCCAATTAAGGAAGTTTCCCTTATGGTAATAAGTGTTATTATTTCTCCTTCCACAAGAATTTTTAGCTTTATAAACTTCTTATGAATAATGTTATTAATAGGTTATTATTTTTTATTTATACTCATTTGTGTATAAGCAATTTTATATAGTCATGCTGCCAATCTTCTCAGGTCAATTTATGTAATATTAGTTATTCATATATAGTTTTTTTTTTTTTTTTAAAGATTTTGTTTATTTATTTGAGAGAGAGAATGAGATAGAGAGAGAGCATGAGAAGGGGGAGGGTCAGAGGGAGAAGCAGACTCCCTGCTGAGCAGGGAGCCCGATGTGGGACTCGACCCCGGGACTCCAGGATCATGACCTGAGCCGAAGGCAGTGGCTTAACCAACTGAGACACCCAGGCACCCTATTCATATATAGTTTTGAATTTGAATGCTATTTTTAATATAATGTTGCCTTTGGGGGCTAGAAATCACATCTCTATTTTATAATTCAATATATAATAACATAGAATTATGCATTCAAACAGTATAAAACAAGTACTTATTAAAGGAATAAAATATAAGGAAAATGTAATCATTTGTAGACATATTATTAAAATTTATATATTGATACAACATGAAAAAAACCCTTATGTTCATGTTGAATAGCAAACTCAATATCACTTATGTGATAGAGAACATTTTCTTAATATAACTTAAGGGTAATTTCAATATGTATAATATAGATGCTAAAAGCAAACAGTAGAGCTTTGGACAATGAAGAACTGTGTTTTTTAAAGAATACAAATCATATATGAGAAGCAATATAGCATTTGGAAAATAAGAGATGAGTTATTGGATAAACCCAGAAAAGTTCAATTTCTTTTTAACGTACTATTCACTATAACCAGTGAGTTGTTTGTGATTCTTATCGCTTGGATTCCAGTATCACAGAAGTTAATATTATAGCAAAATATCAGTGTCTGTCTCTGTATCATTCCTCCTCCAAGCTAAGTTATCTTTTCTCCCTAAACTGTCAGTGTCATCATGACCCTACTTATAAAGAATTAAGGTACTTTAGATCAGAATTCTATAATAAGTCATTCTTAGTTCTGTTCTGGAAAATTGACTTGTTGTGGCCTGTATCCTGTAATTGTGGTAGCTAGATCCCAATTTCAAGCCACTTTTGCTTAGATCTTACCAGTCTCCAGGGTCTTGAATCCCGACCCTATACATTTGTTTCTGGCAAACACCCTGCTACTTGCTTATAGACTTTCCTTTTTTTTTTTTTTTTTTCTCATTGCTCCAATGGATTTTATTTTCTATTTATTTTATTTAAATTCAATTAGCCAGGGGTGCCTGGGTAGCTCAGTAGTTAAGCGTCTGCCTTCAGCTCAGGTCATAATCCCAGGGTCCTGGGATTGAGCCCCACATCGGGCTCCTGCTTAGCGGGAAGCCTGCTTCTCCCTCTCCCACTCCCCCTGCTTGTGTTCCCTCTCTTGCTGTTTCTCTGTCAAATAAATAAATAAATAAATAAATCTTAAAATAAATAAATAAATTCAATTAGCCAACATATTAGTCATCATTAGTTTCAGATGTAGTGTTCAATAGTTCATCAGTTGCATTTAACACCCAGTGCTCACCACATCACACGCCCTCCCCAATGCTTACCACCCAGTCTTCACAACCCCCACCCACCTCCTCTCCAGCAACCCCCAGCCCGCTTCCCATAGTTAAGAGTCTCTCATGGTTTGTCTCTCTCCCTGATCACCTCCCATTCAGTTTTCCCTCCCTTCCCCTATGATCCTCTGTGCCGCTTCCTATATTCCACATATGAGTGAAACTGCATGATAATTGTCTTTCTCTGATTGACTTATTTCGCTCAGCATAATACCCTCCAGTTCCATTCACATCAATGTAAATGGTAAGTATTCATCCTTTCTGATGGCTGAGTAATATTTTATTGTATATATATATATATATATATATATATATATATATATATATACCACATTTTCTTTTTTCTTTTCTTTTTTGATTATATATATATTTTTAACATTTTTGTTATGTTAATCACCATACATTACATCATTAGTTTTTGATGTAGTGTTTATACCACATTTTCTTTATCCAGTCATCTGTTGATGGACATCTCGGTTCTTTCCACAGTTTGGCTATTGTGGACATTGCTGCTATAAACTTTGAGGTGCATGTGTCCCTTTGGATCATTACATTTGTATCTTTGGGGTCAGTACCTGTAGAGTAGTTGGCTGGGTCATAGGGTTGCTCTACTTTTAAGCTCTTGAGGAACCTCCATACTGTTTTCCTGAGTGGCTGTACCAGCTTGCATTCCTACCAACAGTGTAAGAGGGTTCCCCTTTTTCCACATCTTGCTGACATTTGTTGTTTCCTGACTTGTTAATTTTAGCCATTCTGACTGGTGTGAGGTGTTATCTCATTGTGTTTTTGATTTGTATTTCCCTGATTATGAGTGATGTTGAGCATTTTTTCATGTGTCTCTTGGCCATTTATATGACTTCTTTGGAGAAATGTCTGTTCATGGCTTATAGACTTTCCTGATGGTAATTATTTGTTTTACTACCTGCTAGAATCTCTAAATGTCACTTCCTTCTAAATAACCCTTTTCTGTGCTCTTTATGTTTACTGGATTATCCTTTCCCTCTGTATTAGACTTCCTTTATGAAGTTTGTGCCAACTTCAATATACCCAGATTATGAGATCTTTTATTATGCCCCTCAATCCACATATGGGATTTATGAGTAAAATAGAAACCTAATGTCATCCTACTAAATTCTGACTAAAACATTCAAAGGGACATAAAGAAGAAAATCTATGTTAACTGTGGAATTTTGTGAGGGATGCATACCATAGACTAAATAAGTTTGTCATGCATAATACCTATAGGAACAGACTGAAGCAAAATATTGGCAAAAAAGATTGTGAATGGCTTTCATTAGGGGCTTAACAGAACCCTATAAATAATCACTAACTTGGTGGTGTAAAATCTAGTGCCTAGAGAAAACTGGGATAGATGTGTGTCCACCCCTTAGAAGTTCTTTAGGCACTTCAGATCAGCGTTGGTGTGAGTGCCTCAAGAGCACACATGGCCACTGGAAACATGAACTGGTTGAAAACATCTCCTTGATGTAGTGAAGTTTGTCTGTGATCCACTGAGCAGTGTCACCAGAATGAGAGTCCCATACAGTCAAACCATTTATCTAGAGTTGATGTCAGGTTAAACAGAAAACTAGAAAGAATAGTGTAGCAGTTTTGTCAAATCCAGAGACAACACTTTGCTCCATAGGTCTGCCCATATGTGAGAACCCTACAGAGTCTCCACTGGCTCTTGGGTCCTAAGACTGATGTAAATGATCAAACAGCTCTGTAGCTGAACACATGGTTGGAAGAGTCCCTAGGCAACAGTGAAATATTTCTTCTCTTTCAGCAGAAAACCTAGGCCTCATGTTCATGATTAATAAACATTTTTAAAAAGGAAAATAGTGACAACGTCATTAAGCCTTTGAATTTTTTTCAACAACAAAAATATGAAGACTATAACATTCAAGAGAAACATTTTTAAAAACGTTAACTACAAAAGCAAAAGAAAGTTGGCAAAAAAACAGATGACTTAGAAGTTGGATATTTCAAAAATGAATGTTAGGAAATGAATATTCTGCTCAAATACTAAAAAAATGAGGGCAAGGGGGACACACTGTACTACAGAAAGTCTGATCAGAAAGACTATGGAAGATGAACTTGAGAATCTTCTCTCAAACTGCAGAGAGAAAAAAGGGATAAAAATAGTGAGAAATAGGTCAGTACATTAAAAGAGTAAAATGCCAGTTTTTAAATAATTGATATTCCTGGAGAATAAACTAGAATAAAAGGAGGAAACACAATATGAAAAATATAATGAAAGAAGACATTTCTCAGCAGATTGATGTCTGAATTTTAGGTATCATCCAGGCAACCAAAAGCTAATAAAATTCAAAACTCCAAAATAGGAAAACTGTTATGTAGAAGTCCTGTTTATATACATTCAAACACTTTAATCATTGAAATAAATATAAATAATCATTGGACTATGATTACCGTACAAAACGTAGAAATAAACATAAATCCTTATAAGTATGATTAATATATTAAAATTAAAAGCCATAATTATTCTTAATAGAGAAAATAGGTGATATTTTAAAACCACTATTAAGTTTTCACATTGCTGTCTATGTATGCATGTTGTCCTTTAGAAGCAGAAAAATCTGTATGAGAAGACAAGATACAGGTGTGAGAGAGATTAAAATTCAGATTAGTAACTGAGTGATAGAACACATGCAGGAATCCCTATCTATTGTTGCTATTGTGGTCGGTGTTATTGTTACTATTATTATCATTGTTTCTTTAGGCAATTTTAAGGACTATCCTGGAAGGGTCTGCAGTATAAGCTAAGTGTTTTTCATTGAAAGAAGCATGATATATTAGGGACCAGTGAGAATCATTTATTAGTTACAGGGTATAGCCAAGCTCTATATTTGAACTTCAGATGTGATTTGTATTACTTGGTGTCTTAAAAGTGGCACTAAACTTTTAATTTTCCCCACTCCTCACCATTATGCATAGTCGTATACCAGATTTATAGAAGCCTCATTTAATTTAAAAAGCTCAGGACCTTTTGTTTCTATAGCATAAACTTTGTTATTAAAAATGCAAATATACCTGGTA
Source organism: Phoca vitulina (assembly GCF_004348235.1). Lineage (NCBI taxonomy): Eukaryota > Metazoa > Chordata > Mammalia > Carnivora > Phocidae > Phoca > Phoca vitulina. The sequence continues at coordinate 9,480,136 of NW_022589709.1, forward strand.
AGTGAAGTACTTTAACGTATATGTAGTTACTTTATAATACTTTTATTGTAAATAATGATTTAAATATATGAGAATGCTGACTTTGATGCCAGGTATGATGGTTGGCAAGTATGAAGGAAAAGAACCATAAAGACTTGTTACACCAAAGTACCCATCATAGAAAGGGAGAGAAGTATAGAAGCCCAAACTGATAGGATTGAAGATAACCTTTGCTTGACGTCCCATTTTTCCTTAAATTGGCTTAGGGATGCATCTGAGTCAAACTTCACATAAGTTGTGTATTTTGATTTTGTCATTAAATGATTAGAATCTTTTCAAAGGCTTTCTAGTCTTACAAAGAGATCATTTTGTACCCTTCATCTAAGGTCATTTGCCAATGTTCACTGATTCTTAATAATAAGGATCAGAACCAGGTATCCATCAGGAATTTTATGGCAAAAATGAAGTGCTTTCCTCAAATACTTCCTGATATTTGATTACATTTTAAAAATTTATGGATACATTCATTGGAGTTATGAGACTAGAATAACATAAATCCCAGAGAGTAGAATTTAAACTAAATCTTAGAAACTTCTCACCCAGTTTTCAACATTATTCAGGAACCACTTCTACAAGTTCCCAGGCATTGAAATAATTATCAAGTTTTTCTTTTTAAATAAATGGAATTTGTTTTCCTTCAATTGAACATGCAACACAAATAAAAGTACTCAGCAATTTTGAAGATAGGGTAGGTAGCTTGGAGTTCCTTCTCATTTTTTCCCCTCTGGCCTCAACCCTTACCCTACTTGGCAGCTCCAGAAGGCTACCTGCAACACAGTTTAACCATCAATATAAATTCATCTTGAAATCTTGTAGAGTTTGGGACTTCTGGCCCACATGAGAGAGACTTTTAATATTAGGCTACCTTATTTTTTAAAAAAATTAAATGCATTTTCCCACACCTCTTCTTCCCCTGTGACTTGCATCTAGTTTGTACTCTATTGACTTACTTTGAGATATTTAATAAATAATTTCACCTCTCTTTGTCTTTATGCCTCTGTTTCCAATTCATTTATCAAAACTATTGTGAATGAAAAGAGTTGTTTTGTCCCTTTTCCTAAATCAAATATATATGCTTAATAAGGACTTATACATGGAAGCTATCTTTTGGAAGATTCAATTGTACCAGAAATAGAAGTATTACAGAGAAAAACTGTGTGCACACAAACCCATGCATGTGAGGACAGAGCAGTGAGAAGGCTATATTACTACCCCTAAAATTAATTGTTAGTCTTGTCTGTGCCCTGTAACACTTAAATATTTGAATACCAGTCTAGCTGATATATTCAAAATTGGACTCTTGCCTCAACTGTCAGTTTGAGGTTACCACAGTGATCTCAGACTCATGATAACTATTTTATCCTGCTCCTGATACTTGATCCTAAAGCCTACAATTGGCTCTGACTCACAGGTTTCTGTGACCTGGCACTGGAGAATACTCTGAAGCACTATCAATTCATGATGAGAAAAGAAAGCACATTTATAGATTAGCAATTTGTAAACCAGAAAGGAAAAGATAAAGTGAATCAGAAAATCTTCATAGGCCATTATAATAATATGGAATTAAATGATAAATGCCCGTATTAAGATTATATTGGAGCTGGAAATGGTGGATGACATTTCAAAGCAAAGTTAATAATGTTAAATACTAATTGTGATGAGGAAGAGAGTAAGAAATTATTGTCCAACTCCTAAGTTGAGTAGATTAAGAAAATGTAAGGAGAGAAGTTGGGAATAGGTACCAGTTTTAATTAATTGCTCTGATATGGATTATGAACTCTGTTAACATTTGAAGAAATAAATTGAAGAGAGATGATCTGTTAGTTACTGTAGATGACAAGACTTTTTCTACGTTGAAACTTCAAAAGTGAGAAGTTAAAGACTCTGACTCAGGAGGCAATCAGTAGGCAATATCTGCAACAAGATTTGATGTAAAAAATTAGATGTATGCTTAGAAAAAAAGGTGGCCTGGGAAGTGTACAGTCCCTGAAGCAAAGAAAGGAGGACTTCAAGAAGATTGAAGGAAAGTAGACTGAGAGAAAAATTTCTGATTTGGCAAGAACAATTGCCATTACTTTGCTTAACACTGCTACTTCAGTCAAATATTTGGTCATCTACCACTTAATTCCTCATTCTATGTTTTCATTTCCTTCATGTAAAATGCCTCCCTCTTCCAATTATACATTATCATAAGCTTATCCTTTTAAAATACCTAAAAGAACTATTATTTTTCATAATTGATACCATTCATTAAAGTTATTAATAAATTGTTCTGTAATGCGTTTTTAGTATTTTAACTTTTATTTGTGTATATATATATATGTGTGTTAGTTTCATCATATAAACATCACATAAATTATTATATTACTTTTGTTATATATCCCAGAAAAGTTCTGATAGGTTGGAGATACAGACTTAAAATCAGCTTCAATATATGTATGTATATAAAATTACTTCTCAAAACTCTCTCTCTCTCCCCCTTGGTACCTGATACCTGGCTGAATTGTATGAAATGTATCATGAATCATAATATCAAATGTGTTGTTTTATCATATAATGGAATCTCACTTTATCATGAGTACATTCAAGGTAAAAATGTCACAGAGGGGAACACTGAGTGGACATATTTAGGCAATGAATTATTTGCATGGAATAAACTTTTAGGGCTTGTTACCCTTCATTTGTGCAACACCAATTGAAGACACAACCTTTAGTGATTCTGAAAGTGTTGAGTAACATTAGGCCAAATATAATCTTACAAGTAAGTTGGGAAGTGTGTTGGGGGAAAGGAGAGGTAGGTATATGCAAAAAGGAAGATTGATTTTTCTTTGAAACGGTTTCAGAATGCTTTAACTATTGAGGTTTTGCTTTGCTTCACTGATTGTTGCAGATGGTTATCTCACATAATCAGGGCAATACTTAGCCCAAACTGTTATCTGTAGAGCTCTCAAGTCTACTATGAACTTCATCAGTTGACTCTAAAACCTCTTTTATTTTTTTTTAAGCTTAAAATTTTAGAATAAAATTCCATCCTTGGCTTTTCCATATTTCCATCCAGGGTTGGGATATGCTCTATTATCTGATGAGAGAGAGAGAGAGAGAGAAAATGAACTGGAAACGGAGAAAATGTGTCTTCCAACTCTTAATCCAGATGTTCTTAGTAAAAAATATAGCATAAGAAATTTAACCAAAAATTTTAAATAACAAACATAAAAGGAACTCTGCATAATGAGAGATACCATTTGGGCAGTTTCTTAGGACAAAATTTGTGATAAAGTTAATGTAATCTAACTACTTATTGACTACAGTGGAGTAAAGGATTAACTTAGTAAAATAAACACACCAGTACTAAACATGTCTTTTGAATCACTACACATTTGGACAGAATTCCAATATGTGTACATTATTACCTTACTTTCTTAAAATTGTGTTTGTAAGTCAAAGATTGAATAGCTATGGGAAGATTTAGAAGCGTTGCTATTATATTCACAAAATATTATTAAGAATTTTCCTGAGATAATTAACTATATACTGCTGTAATAATTGTAGTATGTCACCTTAGAATTTACTTGAGAATTCAACAGGAATAGTAACTTCATACTAGAAACAGGAATTGGGTGAGACATGGCCACCTATACTTTTTCCCTCTCTTCCCATCTCTCACTGTGTTCTATGAACACTGCCCTCTTTCTCTCCTTCAACCATGCCAATCTCTTTCCAGCATCAAGGCACTAATAACTACATATATTATTCCCTCCATGGACATTGCTCCCAAAACCCCATCTTTACATGGTTGCCTACTTCTTGTTATTAGACAAAAGCTCAAATCTTCCCTTCAGTCCCACATGTTACATGTGCAGGCATGCACTCTTGAGTGCACAGACACATAATCCTAAGGCATTTACACATTATTCTCTCCATGGGCATTGTTCCCTCCATCATGTCTCATCATTAGATGAAAGCTCAAATCATCCCCTCTGTCCCATATACTGTGTGTGCATGTACACACAAGCACACACACACACACACACACACACACACACACACACACACAAAATCAGTCTTTTTCTTCATAGTACTTAGATGAAAGTATCTTGTCTGTTCTTATTTATTGTATGTCTCCAGCTGTTAGAACAAACTTTGTGCAGAGCAGTAACCTTTCTTATCCTCTCCTGATATTCCAATGCATAGATCCGTATCTACTTAGAGTGGGAACTCAATAAGCATTTGTTGAATGATTGTAGTCTTTTAACAAGGCAAAGGACAGCACTGTATGCCTAGATCCTCAGAAATTTTTTACAATTATATCTTAATATTCTCCTAATGTTTTGCTCACTTTGGCTGACAGATGTTGACCATTTCTTCATTAGCTAGTATTGAGATGAACAGGACTTATACAGGTATATGCCATTACTATGGAGACCAGCATGGGAATGAAGATTATTGTAGATTGCTAAGAGGATAGCAAATTTGTGTTAAAATTACATATATATGTTCTTTTTAACCATTGGGTATTGTGTGATCTGCATATTTATTATTAAGTTTAGCTTAATGCATTGTTGCCATTTGCTAAACGTATTTAAATCAAGTCCTGTATTTTTATGACTGAAGATAGATGTTGATATACACATGTATGGCAGAGTTTTGGAGGCCGAATACTTATTTGTGAACATTGCATATTCAACTGTCAGTGATTTGTATTTAGAAAGCATTTATATTTAAATATGTTCTATATTAGACAACTACCAAATGCCTAAACTCAACTGCATATTTTAAATTTTCCAAGGATGGTTGAAAGTGTAAGATGGTAATTATCTTTTTCTGATGTGTTGGTGCTATTAAAATCATATCATGATAACTTATCATTTACATTTAAATCTTGTTAAAATTTCAAAGCCCTGTGCAGAAAATATAAAAATAAGTGTATTTAATATAATTGACATAAGATTGCTATTTTCCACAATTTTTATGAAGGTAATAAGAGAGATCCACTTTTGCATGCCTCTTCAAACAGCATTTTGAATTCTATCAACATCACACTCCTTTTATCCCCAGTAGTTGAAGTCCCAAAAGACTATCTCACCACAAAAATATCTGAAATATCAACTCTATGCATATAAATACAGTTGGAAGGAGAAAACTCTTCATGACTTTAGAGATGTCAATTTTATTACAAATTGTTCCTTCTACACACAGCAATGTGAGCATATGAGAATATGTGTGTAAATTAGTGTGTATTTCTTTCATTTTCCATTATAATTCAATGTGCAAAAGAAACATAAATGGAAGTATACTGTAAAATCAAGAGTTGCCACAGACTGGTTTACATGTGAACTCTTTATACTTTATTTTCTAAATTTACCACAGAGAACTCAGGTTAACAAATGATACATGGGCTCTCATCATCCTGAAGTTCAATTCTTCTTTCTCTTGAAATTTTACAGGCCAGTCAAAAATGACCTGCCTCTTTTTCTCCTTCCTCCCATATATTGCACACACATGCACAGTCTAAAAAAACAAGATTTCTAATTTTTCTTTCTCTTTTGTTTTTAAATTATCATTAGCAAGATCTTCCCGATCGTTCACACTGAAAAACATGGTTGTATTGAATATATTTTCCCTTGATCTCACACATTTATTTAGTAACAATGATGAATTAAAATCCGTCTGTGGCACATATGCATCCAGTTCATTCCAGTCTCACTGTTAGTCCCTGGAGCAGGATAATTAACTTGGATTGCTTTCTTCAGTTTTTGTTTGTTTGTTTTCCCCTGCCAATCTATCCTATATAGCTCATCAGGAAAACAAAATAGAGCGCAACTATAATTATGATGCTTGTCACCCTACAAACTCTCCATGATTCTTCATTGCCAAAAAAAATCGACTCATATACTTCTGTTTAATCATACTTTTAAGTCAATCAATCAATTACGCTTAATTGCAAAAATTCAAATTGAAAAACATATAGAAAGGGAGAAAAAAAAATCCCTTTTACTATCCTTTTCTAGAATATCACTCCTTTTTCATTTAACATATAATAATTAACAATAGGGATGGTATATTTCCACACCTGGTTTTAAAGATTGCATGTATGTGTGTGTGTGTGTGTGTGTGTGTGTGTGTGTGTATGCAAAAGAAACTTGTGACCATATTAAAAAAAAAGAGAAATACTGGTATGATGAATTGGCTGCTTTTTAACAACTAGATGAATTGCAATTTATGTAGCCATTTTTCATTAGAAAAGTAAACATAGGGGCACCTGGGTGGCTCAGTCGGTTAAACGGCTGCCTTCGGCTCAGGTCTTGATCCTAGGGTCCTGGGATCGGATCAGACTCCCTGCTCAGTGGAGAGCCTGCTGCTCCCCCTGCTCGTGCTCTCTCTCTCTCTCTCTGTCAAATAAATAAATAAATAATTAAAAAAAAAAAAAAAGAAAAGTAAACATAGTGTTTAGAACCTAGAAATCTTCTATAAACTTGTTTAATTGAATTTTTTATATTTTACCAATGTAAGACCAAATATTAATAAAAAATATTTTAATTTGTGAACTCTTAGATAATTAAAATAATGAAAACTTAGTTTTCTCTAAGTGTTTTGTTTACTGATAGAATGAAAAAGAGTCTTAGATTTAATAGATACTCAAAAAATATTTGAATCATGGGGCACCTGGGTGGCTCAGTCGTTAAGCGTCTGCCTTTGGCTCAGGTCATGATCCCAGGGTCCTGGGATCGAGCCCCGCATCGGGCTCCCTGCTCCATGGGAAGCCTGCTTCTCCTTCTCCCCCTCCCACTTGTGTTCACTCTCGCTGTGTCTCTGTCAAATAAATAAATAAAATCTTTAAAAAAATATATTTGAATCATTTAATAAATGTATGATACTTATAGGCATCAGTTTAATTGATTTAAAAAACTTGGGGACATGTTAATATTTTAAGGCATTCTGATATATTTTTATTAACAGTATTGGACAAAGTGATCTTTATTGCAATATATACAAATTAGAAAAAATGACTTATTAGAAATAAAAATGTTGTTCCTTTTTTGTTCTTTTGTTACCCTTCCTTTCTTATACTCTGATGTTTGATACTTAAATTTATATATATTTTTCACAAGCCACCTACATAGTTTATATGTACAATTAACTTTAAAAACTGATGTCCTTATTTGTTATGCAGTTAATAGTACTTGATATTTCTGATTTCATTTTTTCAAAGATTTTATTTATTTATCTGACAGAGTATAAGCAGGGGGAGCGGCAGAGAGAGGGAGAAGCAAACTCCCTTGCTGAACGGGGAGCCTGCTGTTGGGCTCAATCCCAGGACCCTGAGATCATGACCTGAGCCAAAGGCAGACGCTTAACCAACTGAGCCACCCAGGTGCCCTGATATTTGTGATTTTAACTATGTTCTTCAGATTTAATTGAAATCTATCCAGGATTTATAAAACAGTCTTACAACTCCACAAAATTTCCCTGCGGGATGAAAATGTTGAGTATCTGATTTTCAGGTACTTATTGGACATTTGCATATCTTTTTTTAAATTCTAATATAGTTAACATACAGTGTTATATTAGTTTCAGGTGTAAATATAGTGATTCACCAATTCTATACATTACTCAGTGCTCATCAAGAAAAGTGTACTGTTAATACCCTTCACCTATTTCACCCATCCCCCCACCTCTAGTAACAACCTGTTTGTTCTCTATGGTTAAGAGTCTGGTGTTTTGGTTTGTCTCTTTTTTCTTTTTTTTTTAAACTGTATGGTATTTGTCTTTTTCTGACTGACTTATTTTGCTTAGCATTATACTCTCTAGACCCATGCCTATTGTTGCAAATGATGAGATTTCATTCTTTTTTATGGCTGAGTAATATTCCATTATGTGTGTCTGTGTATATTTATATGTGTGTGTGTGTGTGTGTATATATATATATATATACCACTTCTTCTTTACCCATTCATCTACTGATAAACACTTGGTTTGCTTCCATATCATGGTTGTTGTAAATAATGTTATAATAAATGTAGGGGTGTATATAACTTTTTAAATTAGTGTTTTCATATTCTTTCGGTAAATACCCATTAGCAGAATTATTGGATCATAGGATTGTTCTATTTTTAATTTTTTGAGGAACCTCCATACTTTCTGCCACAGTGGCTACACCAGTTTGTATTCCTGGCAACAGTGCATGAGGGTTCCTTTTTCTCCACATCCTCACCCAACACTTGTTGTTTCTTGTATATTTGATTTTGGCCATTCTGAGGTCCCCGGTAGCTCGCCGTGATCGTATAGTGGTTAGTACTCTGAGTTGTGATTTTGGCCATTCTGACAGGTATGAGATAATATCTCATTGTGGTTTTGATTTGCATTTCCCTCATGATGAGTGATGTTGAGCATCTTTTCATATGTCTATAGGTCATCTGTAGGTCTTCTTTGGAGAAATGTCTGTTCATATCGTCTGCCCATTTTTTAGTTGCTTATTTGGGGTTTTTTGGTGTTGAGTTGTATAAGTTCTTCATATATTTTGGATACTAACCCTTTATTGGTCATGTCATTTGCAAATATCTTCTCCCATTCAGTAAGTTGTCTTTTAGCTTTGTTGATTGTTTCCTTCACTGTGGAGAAACTTTTTATTTTGATTTAGTCCCAATAGTTTATTTTTGCTTTTGCTTCCCTTGCCTTGGGAGACATATATAGAAAGATGTTACTATTGCTGATATTAGAGAAATTATTGCATGTGCTCTCTTCTAGGATTTTTACAATTTCAGGTCTCATGTGTAGGTTTTTAATCCATTCTGAGTTTACTTTTGTCTATGGTGTAAGAAAGTGGTCCAGTTTCATACTTTTGCATGTAGCTGTTTGGTTTTCAGCATCATTTGTTGCAGACTTTTTTTTTTTTTCCCATCATGCATTCTTGCCTCCTTTGTCATCCCAATTAATTGATGATAGAAGTGTGGATTTATTTCTGGACTCTCTATTCTGTTCCGTTGATCTATGTGTCTGTTTGTGTGCCAATAATCATAATTTTTTGATTATTACAACTTTGTAGTATATCTTGAAATCTAGGATTTTAATACCTCTAGTTCTGTTCCTCCTTTTTCAAGATTGCTTTCGTTATTTAGGGTCTTTTGTCTGATGTAAATATTGTTACTCCAACTTTCTTTTCACTCCATTTGCATGATAAGTACTTTTCCATCCCTTCACTTTCAGTCTGCATGTGTCTTTTAAGTATGAAGTGAGTCTCTTATAGGCAGCATATAGATGGGTATTGCTTTTTTATCCGTTTTCTCACCCTGTGTCTTTTGATTGGAATGTTTGGTCCATTTACATTTAAGTTAATTATTGACAGGTATGCATTTATTGCCATTTTGTTACATATTTTCTGATTTTTTTTTAGTTCTTATCTGTTTCTTCTCTTATTCTCTTCTTTCATGATTTGCTGGCTTTCTTGAGTGATATACTTGGATTCCTTTCTCTTTATTTTTTTGCATATATATTTTTTTGCATATATATTTTTTTGCATATATATTATTGGTTTTTTATTTGTGTTTACCATTGGGTTTGTATATAACATCTTATGGATATAGCAGTTTATATTAAGTTGATGATCTCTTAAGTTTGAACCCATTCTTTACTCCTCTTCCCCAGCATGTTTTAAGTATATGGTGTCATACTTTATATGCTTATATTTTGTGAATCTTTGACTGACTTTTATAAATATACTTATTTTTATTGCTTTTATGCTTCCTACTTTTCTTAATCCTATATATGGTCTTCCCTTTGCACTCAAAGAGTCCCCTTTAACATTTCTTACAAGGCTGATTTAGTGGTCATGACTTCCTTTAACTTATGTTTGTCTGGGAAACTCTTTCTCTCCCTCTTTTCTGAATGATAGCCTTGCTGGATAGAGTATTCTTGACTTCAAGTTTTTTCTTTCAGCACTTTGAATATATCATGCAACTCTCTTCTGGCCTGCAATGTTTCTGCTGAAAAAATCAGCCTTACTGGGTTTCCTTTGCATGTAACTGTTTTCTCTTGCTACTTTTAAAATTCTCCCTTTATCACTACTTTTTGCCATTTTAATCACTGTGTGTCTTAGTGTAGACTTCCTTGGGTTGATTTTGTTGGGGGCTCTCTGTAGTTCCTGGACCTGGATTTCTGTTTCCTACTGCAGATTTGGTTAGTTTTCAGCTATTTTTTCTTTAAATAAATTTTGTGCCCCCTCTTTTCTTCTCCGTCTGGTATCTCTGTGATGCAAATAGTATTGTACCTGATGGTGTTGCTGAGTTCCCTAAGTCTATCTTCATTTTTTTTTTAAATTTTTTTATTGTTATGTTAATCCCCATACATTACATCATTAGTTTTAGATATAGTGTTCCATGATTCATTGTTTGTGCATAACATCCAGTGCTCCATGCAGAACGTGCCCTCCTCAATACCCATCACCAGGCTAACCAATCCTCCCACCCCCCTCCCCTCTAGAACCCTCAGTTTGTTTTTCAGAGTCCATCGTCTCTCATGGTTCTTCTCCCCCTCCGATTTCCCCCCCTTCATTCTTCCCCTCCTGCTACATTCTTCTTCTTCTTTTTTTCTTTCTTAACCTATATTGCATTATTTGTTTCAGAGGTACAGATCTGAGATTCAACAATCTTGCACAATTCACAGCGCTTACCAGAACACATACCCTCCCCATGTTTCCTGAGATTAAGAATTCCTCATATCAGTGAGGTCATATGATACATGTCTTTCTCTGTTTGACTTATTTCGCTCAGCATAATACCCTCCAGTTCCATCCACATCGTTGCAAATGGCAAGATCTCATTCCTTTTCATGGCTGCATAATATTCCATTGTATATATATACCACATCTTCTTTATCCATTCATCTGTTGATGGACATCTTGGCTCTTTCCACAGTTTGGCTATTGTGGACATTGCTGCTATAAACATCGGGGTGCACCTACCCTTTCGGACCCTACTTTTGTATCTTTGGGGTAAATACCCAGGAGTGCAATTGCTGGATCATATGGTAGCTCTATTTTCAACTTTTTGAGGAACCTCCATACTGTTTTCCAGAGTGGCTGCACCAGCTTGCATTCCCACCAACAGTGTAGGAGGGTTCCCCTTTCTCCGCATCCCCGCCAACATCTGTCATTTCCTGACTTGTTAATTTTAGCCATTCTGACTGGTGTGAGGTGGTATCTCATTGAGGTTTTGATTTGGATTTCCCTGATGCTGAGCGATATTGAACACTTTTTCATGTGTCTGTTGGCCGTTTGGATATCTTCTTTGGAAAAATGTCTGTTCATGTCTTCTGCCCATTTCTTGATTGGATTCTTTGTTCTTCTGGTGTTGAGTTTGATGAGTTCTTTATAGATTTTGGATACTAGCCCTTTATCTGATATGTCATTTGCAAATATCTTCTCCCATTCTGTCAGTTGTCTTTTGGTTTTGTTGACTGTTTGCTTTGCAAAAGCTTTTTATCTTGATGAAGTCCCAATAGTTCATTTTTGCCCTTGCTTCCCTTGCCTTTGGCGATGTTTCTAGGAAGAAGTTGCTGTGGCTGAGGTCGAAGAGGTTGCTGCCTGTGTTCTCCTTTAGGATTTTGATGGACTCCTGTCTCACATTGAGGTCTTTCAACCATTTGGATTCTATTTTTGTGTGTGGTGTAAGGAAATGGTCCAGTTTCATTCTTCTGCATGTGGCTGTCCAGTTTTCCCACTACCATTTGTTGAAGAGACTGTCTTTTTTCCATTGGACATTCTTTCCTGCTTTGTCAAAGATTAGTTGACCATAGAGTTGAGGGTCCATTTCTGGGCTCTCTATTCTGTTCCATTGATCTATGTGTCTGTTTTTGTGCCAGTACCATACTGTCTTGATGATGACAGCTTTGTAGTAGAGCTGGAAGTCCGGAATTGTGATGCCGCCAGCTTTGCTTTTCTTTTTCAACATTCCTCTGGCTATGCGGGGTCTTTTCTGGCTCCATACAAATTTTAGGATTATTTGTTCCATTTCTTTGAAAAAAGTGGATGGTATTTTGATGGGGATTGCATTGAATGTGTAGATTGCTCTAGGGAGGATTGACATCTTCACAATATTTGTTCTTCCAATCCATGAGCATGGAACGTTTTTCCATTTCTTTGTGTCTTCCTCAATTTCTTTCATGAGTATTTTATAGTTTTCTGAGTACAGATCCTTTGCCTCTTTGGTTAGATTTATTCCTAGGTATCTTATGGTTTTGGGTGCAATTGTAAATGGGATCGACTCCTTAATTTCTCTTTCTTCTGACTTGTTGTTGGTGTATAGGAATGCCACTGACTTCTGTGCATTGATTTTATATCCTGCCACTTTACTGAATTCCTGTATGAGTTCTAGCAGTTTTGGGGTGGAGTCTTTGGGATTTTCCACATAAAGTATCATATCATCTGCAAAGAGTGAGAGTTTGACTTCTTTGCCGATTTGGATGCCTTTGATTTCTTTTTGTTGTCTGATTGCTGTGGCTAGGACTTCCAATACTATGTTGAATAGCAGTGGTGATAGTGGACATCCCTGCCGCGTTCCTGACCTTAGGTGAAAAGCTCTCAGTTTTTCCCCATTGAGAATGATATTCGCTGTAGGTTTTTCATAGATGGCTTTTATGATATTGAGGTATGTACCCTCGATCCCTATACTCTGAAGAGTTTTGATCAAGAAAGGATGCTGTACTTTGTCAAATGCTTTTTCTGCATCTATTGAGAGGATCATATGATTCTTGTTCTTTCTTTTGTTAATGTATTGTATCACGTTGATTGATTTACGGATGTTGAACCAACCTTGCAGCCCAGGGATAAATCCGACTTGGTCGTGGTGAATAATCCTTTTAATGTACTGTTGGATCCTGTTGGCTAGTATTTTGGTGAGAATTTTTGCATCCATGTTCATCAGGGATATTGGTCTGTAATTCTCCTTTTTGATGGGGTCTTTGTCTGGTTTTGGGATCAAGGTAATGCTGGCCTCATAAAATGAGTTTGGAAGTTTTCCTTCCATTTCTATTTTTTGGAACAGTTTCAGAAGGATAGGTATTAATTCTTCTTGAAATGTTTGGTAGAATTCCCCTGGGAAGCCATCTGGCCCTGGGCTTTTGTGTTTTGGGAGATTTTTGATGACTGCTTCTATTTCCTTAGTGGTTATAGGTCTGTTCAGGTTTTCTATTTCTTCCTGGTTCAGTTTTCGTAGTTGATACATCTCTAGGAATGCATCCATTACTTCCAGGTTATCTAATTTGCTGGCATAGAGTTGCTCATAATATGTTCTTATAATTGTTTGTATTTCTTTGGTGTTGGTTGTGATTTCTCCTCTTTCATTCATGATTTTGTTGATTTGGGTCATTTCTCTTTTCTTTTTGATAAGTCTGGCCAGGGGCTTATCAATCTTGTTAATTCTTTCAAAGAACCAGCTCCTAGTTTCGTTGATCTGTTCTACTGTTCTTTTGGTTTCTATTTCATTGATTTCTGCTCTGACCTTTATTATTTCTCTTCTCCTGCTGGGTTTAGGCTTTATTTGCTGTTCTTTCTCCAGCTCCTTTAGGTGTAGGGTTAGGTTGTGTACTTGAGACCTTTCTTGTTTCTTGAGAAAGGCTTGTATTGCTATATACTTTCCTCTTAGGACTGCCTTTGCTGTATCTCAAAGATTTTGAATAGTTGTGTTTTCATTTTCATTGGTTTCCATGAATTTTTTTAATTCTTCTTTAATTTCCTGGTTGACCCATTCATTCTTCAGTAGGATGCTCTTTAGCCTCCATGTATTTGAGTTCTTTCCGACTTTCCTCTTGTGATTGAGTTCTAGTTTCAAAGCATTGTGGTCTGAAAATATGCAGGGGATGATCCCAATCTTCTGGTACCGGTTGAGACCTGATTTATGACCTAGGATGTGATCGATTCTGGAGAATGTTCCATGGGCACTAGAGAAGAATGTGTATTCCGTTGCTTTGGGATGGACTGTTCTGAATATGTCTGTGAAGTCCATTTGGTCCAGTGTGTCATTTAAAGTCTTTATTTCCTTGTTGATCTTTTGCTTAGACGATCTGTCCATTGCAGTGAGGGGGGTGTTAAAGTCCCCCACTATTATTGTATTGTTGTCAATGTGTTTCTTTGCTTTTGTTATTAATTGCCTTATATAATTGGCTGCTCCCATGTTAGGGGCATAGATATTTACAATTGTTAGATCTTCTTGTTGGATAGACCCTTTAAGTAGGATATAGTGTCCTTCCTCATCTCTTATTACAGTCTTTGGTTTAAAATCTAATTTGTCTGATATAAGGATTGCCACCCCAGCTTTCTTTTGGTGTCCATTAGCATGGTAAATGATTTTCCACCCCCTCACTTTAAATCTGGGGGTGTCTTTGGGTCTAAAATGAGTCTCTTGCAGACAGCATATCGATGGGTCTTGTTTTTTAATCCAATCTGATAGCCTGTGTCTTTTGATTGGGGCATTTAGCCCATTTACATTCAGGGTAACTATTGAAAGATAGGAGTTCAGTGCCATTGTATTGCCTGTAAAGTGACTGTTACTGTATATTGTTTGTGTTCCTTTCTGGTCTATGTTGCTTTTAGGCTCTCTCTTTGCTTAGAGGACCCCTTTCAGTATTTCTTGTAGGGCTGGTTTCGTGTTTGCAAATTCCTTTAGTTTTTGTTTGTCCTGGAAGCTTTTTATCTCTCCTTCAATTTTCAATGACAGCCTAGCTGGATATAGTATTCTTGGCTGCATATTTTTCTCATTTAGTGCTCTGAATATGTCCTGCCAGTCCTTTCTGGCCTGCCAGGTCTCTGTGGATAAGTCTGTTGCCAATCTAATGTTTCTACCATTGTAGGTTACATATCTCTTCTCCCGAGCTGCTTTCAGGATTTTCTCTTTGTCTCTGAGACTCGTAAGTTTTACTATTAGATGTCGGGGTGTTGACCTATTTTTATTGATTTTGAGAGGGGTTCTCTGTGCCTCCTGGATTTTGATGCCTGTTTCCTTCCCCAAATTAGGGAAGTTCTCTGCTATAATTTGCTCCATTATACCTTCTGCACCTCTCTCTCTTTCTTCTTCTTCTGGGATCCCAATTATTCTAATGTTGTTTCGTCTTATGGTATCGTTTATTTCTCGAATTCTGCCCTCGTGATCCAGTAGTTGTTTATCTCTCTTTTTCTCAGCTTCTTTATTTTCCATCATTTGGTCTTCTATCTCACTGATTCTTTCTTCTGCCTCATTTATCCTAGCAGTTAGTGCCCCCATATTTGATTGCACCTCATTAATAGCCTTTTTGATTTCTACTTGGTTCGATTTTAGTTCTTTTACTTCTTCAGAAAGGGTTTCTCTAATAACTTCCATGTTTTTTTCAAGCCCAGCTAGTATCTTTAAAGTGATGATTCTGAACTCTAGATCTGACATCGTACTAATGTCCGTATTGAGTAGGTCCCTGGCAGTCGGTACTACCTCTTGTTCTTTTTGTTGAGGTGATTTTTTCCGTCTTGTCATTTTGTGCAGAGGAGAATAGATTAATGAGAGAACAAAATGCTAGCAGGGTAACAACGTCCCCAGAAAATATACTCTAAACAAATCAGAAAAGACCTGAAGCAGTGGGAAAAGAAAGGGAAAGAGAGAAAAAAGAAAAAGAAAGAAAAAAAGAAAAAAGAAAAAGATAAAGAAAAAACAAACAAAAGCAGAACAAAACAAAACAAAACAAAAACAGAATGTGATCAAATATGATCAGGCTGGTTTATAGATCAGTGCCACACACTAGATTTTGGGTGTATTTTGGTCTGTTAAAAGAAAGTCCCTCCCAAAATTTTAAAGAAAGAAAAACTTATATATGTACAAAAATAAGGGTTGATATGATGAAGGGATGGAATATGACTGTAAAGATGGAAATTATAAAAAATTTTATAAAAGGATTTGATAAGTTGTTTGAAAAAAGAAAGAAGAGGATAAAAAAAAAAAAGAAAGAAAAAAGGGAGAGAATGTGATCAGGCAGGGGAGTAGAAAAAAACCATACACTAGAGATTTAGAGTATATTTTGATCTGTTAGAAGAAACTATCTCAAGATTTTAAAGAGAGAACAACTTATATATATATGCCAAAAATACGGGTAACTACTATGAAGGGATAGAATATGACTTTAAAAATGAAAAATAAAAATGTTTTTTTTTTAAAAAGGGATTGATAAGATGTTGGTTGAAAAAGGGAAAAAGAAGAATTCAAAAAAAAAGAAAAAAGAAAAAAGAAAAAAAGACAGTTAAAAAAAAAAATTAACTTTGAAAGACTAAAGAATCATGGTAAAAAAGTCATGAATTCTATGTGCAGTATTCCCCTAGCGCTGGAGTTCTGCCGTTCTCATTGATCAGTAAACTTGGTCTTGGCTGGCTGTTCTCGCTGATCTTCTGGGGGAGGGGCCTGTTGCTGTGGTTCCCAAATGTCTTTGCCGGAGGCGAAATTGCCCCACCCTTGCCGGTCTAAGTAATCTGCTTGGGTTTGCTCTCGGGAGCTTTTGTTCCCTGCAAGCTTTCCGTACAGCTTTGGAGGCGGAGAGTGAAAATGGCAGCCTCCCAGTCTCCGCCCCGGAGGAGCTGAGAACTCGGGGTCCCGCTCCTCAGCGAGCCCCCAGAGAAAAGCAGTCAGTCACTCCTGTCTCCCCCATCTCCGGCCACACTCCGCGCTCACCCGGCCTGTGACCGCGCCTTTCTATCTGGCACCCGACCCCGGGTGGAGTCTCCAAACCCAGCAGATCCCCGCGGTGCGCTCCCGCACCTCTCCTCCCGGGGGAAGAAGGTGAGTCTCCCCGGATCTGCCGCTTGTTGGGTCCCTGCTGGAGGAGCAGTGGCCTGACTGTGCCGCAGATCACGGTTTATGACAACCCCGAGCTGAGAGCCCGCGCCTGGGCTCCGTCTCTGCAGCCGGCTTCCCCGCTCCGATACCTGGGAGCTCTGCCGCACTCAGGCACCCCCGGTCTTTCTGTGACCCCGAGGGTCCTGAGACCACACTGTCCCGCGAGGTTTCCACCCCCCACTTCGCCACCAGAGTGACGTCCCTCAGCGGAGCAGACTTCTAAAAGTTCCGATTTTGTGCTCCGTGGCTCTATCACTTGCTAGAAGCAGCCGACGGAGGCCCCTCCCCCGCCGTCTATCCTCCCGAATAATGCCTCAGATTCACTTCTCCGCACGTCCTACCTTCCAGAAAGTGGTCGCTTTTCTGTTCAGAGAGTTGTTGCTATTCTTTTCTTCGATCTCCTGTTGAGTTTGTAGGTGTTCAGAATGGTTTGATCCCTATCCAGCTGAATTCCTGAGAGGAGACGAAATCCAGGTCTCCTACTCCTCCGCCATCTTGCTCCCTCCCACCTCTATCTTCATTTTTTATTATTATTTTTCTCTCCCCTGTTCAGCTTGATTGCTTTTCATTACTCTGTCTTCCAGGTCACTGATCTGTTCTTCTTTCTCTAGTCTACTATTTATTCCATCTAGTGTATTTTTAATTTCAGTTATTGAATTCTTCATCTCTGAATGGTTCTTTTTTATGTTTTTCTGTCTCTTTGTTAAGTATATCACTGAGGTCCTCCACTCGTTTCTCAAGTTCTTTGAATATATTTATGACCATTACTTTTAAATTCTCTATCAGGAATACTACTTATCTCCGTTTCATTTAGCTCTTCTTTTGTGTGATTTTGTCATGATCTTTTATTTGGGATATATTCCTCTCTCTCCTTATTTTGTTTAACTCTTTGTCTGTTTCTATGTGTTAGGAAAGACAGCTATGTCTCCTGCTCTTAGAAGTAGTGGCCTTATGAAGAAGAGGTCCCATGGTGTCCTGAATTACAATGTCACCTGTTCACCAGAACCTGGTGCTTCAGGTGTGTCTCCTATGTGTGTTGTGTGCACCCTACTGTTGTGGCTGAGCTGCATTGGCCTTCAGTCCAGTCATCTATAGTGGCTCTCTATTGTAGGCAGAGCATGGTTCCTGTGTTGTTAGTGGGCCAGTCTGGCCACCTTGGGCATGAGTTGAATCAGGCCAGGAGTTTACTAAAGATGCAGTAGCGATGAATGGCAGGGTATTTTCCCTGTGTTGTTTTCTGAGAAGCTTTTTCTGATTGGCAGTGTCTGCAGTTAGACCAGATGTCTGCCCCCAACCCACTGCTGGAGCAGCAGTTAAACTGGTGTATGTGATTATGTTCCTCTCTCCCTGGGATGGGAGTCACTTCGGAGTGTTGCTGGCCCCTGTGTCAGGGCTGCTTGCACACTGCCGGATCTGTGATATCAGTTTAGATTGGCTCCAGCCAAGAGCTTATCAGAAGGGGCAGGACTGTAGGAGAACACAGTGGGTAGGGCAAGCAGGTGTTAGGAAGGTTTGCCAAGGTCCACAGTGGGAGGGGACCTGCAGCCACAGGGATTGAGGCAGGCCCAGTTGGAGGGAGTGGATCTGCAGAAGCATACAGGGGTAGGATATGGTGTTAGTGAGGTTTGTGTGGGTTTGCTATGAGAGGAGACCTGAAGCCAAGGCCTGGTTGGAGGTTGCCTGTTCTCAGGAGAATGCGGTGGCACCATGGGCTTTTAGTAAGTTAGATGAAGAGAGTTCAAGCTTTGCTAGTTCTTGAATGTGTCACTGTTTCTAGGCTGGGGAGCTGGATAGGGAAATGGCTCATGCCACCTCCTTTGTTCCTGGGGAAGTCTCCCATGATCCTTCCCCCTTCAGTTCTGAGGTATTATGATTAGTAAACAAATTCCCTTCCGTATATCTCAGGCACTTTTCAAACTGTTGCTTCTATGTTATAACTCTTGGGAGCTGTTTGTTGTGCTGCCTCTTTAAGGGCAGGGACTCCGTTTCCTCTTACCTCTCACCTGTCGCAGAGCCCAGCCACTGATTTTTAAAGTTCCAGGTGTTAAGCTCTGTTGATTATAAGAACTCATGAAATTCATCCCCTCTGGTTTTCAAAGCCAAAAGTTATGGGGATTTATTTTCCCTGTGTGGGCTCCCCAGTGTGCAAGTCTATTTTCTTTCTCTATTCCTGCAGCATCGCTCCCTTCAGGGGACACTCCCACGGGTCCTTTAGCTCCCTACCATATCTCCACCCTTCCTACCCACTTTATGTGGCCTCTTTACATTTAGCTGTGGAGTTTATTTTGTAAGCCTTTGTGTTGTTTTCTGGGTTATTTGCACTGATGTGGGTGTTATCTAGTTGGATCTATGGGAGAAGGTGAGTTTAGGGTCCTCCTACACTACCGTCTTCCTTGGAAGTCCTTTTTATAGAGAAATAGCTAAATTTTATATATTTTAGAGAAATATCTAAAATTCTTTCCTCATCCTTACTTGAGTTGTCTTTTTATTGTTGAGTTATAAGAATTATTTACATATTCTGTAAATTATTGATTTTAATCCTCATATAAATATTAAAACTCATGTCATGAGTTTTAAATTATTTTAAATATTTGATTTAACCATCATATAAATATTAAAATTCATGTCATGCCCCCACTGAATACAAGTCTTTTATCAGATATATGGTTTGCAAGCATTTTCTCCCATTCTATGAGTTGTCTTTTCACTTTCTTAATCATGTCCTTTCATGCACAGATTTTAAAAATTATATCCAGTTTTTCTATTTTCTTCTTTTGTTGCTTTTGCTTTTGGTCTCCTATCTAAAAAACATTGTCCAATCCAAGGTCACAGGGTTTAAATCTGTTTTCTTCTAAGAATTTTAGTTTCCATTGTTATGTTTATAGTGTTATTTTTCATATCTTATGTTAATTAGTTGTTCAACTTTATTTTGTATTTGGATGTCCAGTCATCCCAGCACCATTTGTTGTAGATTGTCCTTCCCACACTGAATTGTTTTGGCACTCTTCTTGAAAATGAATTGACCATAAATGTAAAGGTATATTTCTAGACTCTTGTTTCTACTCATTTGATTGTTAGGTCTATCTTTATGCCAGTACTACCATACAGTCTTGATTATGGTGCTTTGTATTAAATTTTGAAACTGGGATTTGTGAGTCCTCCAGTTTTGCACTTCATTTTCAAGATTGTTTTAAATATTCTGAGTCCCTTGCATTTCCATATTAATTTTGGGATCAGTTTGCCAATTTCTGAAAGAAAAAAAAAAGCTAGAATTTTGATAGGGATTGCATTGCACCTATACAATGGGGAATACTGTCATCTTAAAAAAAATAAATCTAATTAATGAACCCAGGATCCTCCACAGATTTAGACATTTTAAATTTCTTTTAGCTTATGGTCTTACTCCTCTTCTGCTAAATTAATTTCTATAAATTTATTAATAGTAAAACTAATATATTTTACTCATTTTGGTGCTATTGTAAATGGAATTGTTTATTTTCAATTCATTTCTAGATTGGTCATTATTAGCATTTAGAAATGCAACTAATTTTTAAATATTGATGTTATATCTTTCAACCTTGCTGATATATAGAACAAATCTTACATTCTTAGGATAAATCCCACTTGGTCATAATATATAATCCTTTTATATATTTTTGGATTTGGTTTGCTAGTCTTTAGTCAAGAATATGTAAGTAATATCAATCTGTAGTCTTTCTCTCTCTCTCAGTCTCCCCCCCCCCCCCCCCCCCCGCCATTTTTTAATGATGTCTGTCAGGTTTTGGTATCAAGGTACTATTTGCCTCGTAAAATAAACTGAGAATTGTTGGTGGCAATTCTATAAACATTTGATAGAATTCACAGGTGAAGCCATGTGGTCCTGGGCTAGTCTTTGGGGAATTTTAAAAAAGTACCAATTCAGTTTCTTTGTTATTGGCCCTTGAAGATTTCCTGTTTATTTTTGAGTCAGTTTTAGCACTTAGCATCTTTTTTAGGAATTTATTCACTTTATGTAGGTTATTTAATTTGCTGGCATAGAGTTGTTTATATAACAAATACCCTTATAATCTTTTAAATTGTTTCAGTGTAGCAGTAATATGACCTCTTTTATTTCTGATTTTAATAAGTTGTTTTCTTTCTCTTTCTGTCTCTCTCCCCCCCCCCCTTTTGTTCAATATAGCTAATGGTTTGTCCGTGTTCTTGATCTTTTCAAAGAAACAACATTTGATTTCATTGATTTTCTCTGTTTTTCTATACTCATTTTCACTTATATCTGGCCTAATTGTCATTATTTTTTTCCTTCTACTCGCTTTTTGTTTAGTTTGCTCTTATTTTTCTAGCTTTTAATGGTGGAATGTTAGGTTATTGATTTGAAATTTTCATTTTAATATAGGAGTTTGCAATTATAAATTTACCTTTAGGCACTGCTTTCACTGCATCCATAAATTTTGATACATTGTGTTTTTTTATTAATCTCAAAATATTTTAATATTTCACAGTGATTTCTTATTAACCACATCAGTTATTTAGTGATGTGTTCTTTAATTTCCACATATTTGGGAATGTTCAAATCAACTTTCTGTTACTGATTTCTAATTTCATTCTTTTGGGCTCAGAGAAAATGCTTTTAAATATTTCAATCCTTTAAATTTATTGAAGTTTGTTTTATGGCCTAGCATAGGCCATTCTTCTGATAAATGCTTCCTGTGCATAGAATAATGTATATTCTGCTGTTGTTAAGTGTAGTGTTACTTGTCTGTTAAGTCTATTCGTTTTATGTGTTTTTAAGTCTTCTATTTCTTTTAATATTCTGTGTAGTTGTTTTATTTATTACTTAAAGTGGATTGTTAAAGTATCCAGCTATTATTGTTGAATTGTCTATATCTCTCTTCAGTTTTATCAGTTTTTGCTTCATATATTTAAGGTCTTTGTTACTAGTTACAAATATGCTTATAATTGTTATTTATTTTTGGTGGATTAACCATTTCACCAATGTAAGATGTCCTTATTTGTCTCTATAAAAATTTTTGTATTAAAGGTTATTATTTTTAAAAGTTTTTATTTATTTATTTATTTGACAGAGAGAGACACAGCGAGAGAGGGAACACAAGCAGGGGGAGTGGGAGAGGGAGAAGCAGGCTTCCTATGGAGCAGCGAGCCCGATGCGGAGCTCGATCCCTGGATCCTGGGATCATGACCTGAGCCGAAGGCAGACGCTCAATGACTGAGCCACCCAGCCACCCCTTAAAGGCTATTTTTTGATGTTAGTTTAGCCACTTCAGCTCTTTTTGGTTACTATTTACATGGTATATATTTTTTTATCGTTTATTTTCTACCTATTTGTGTTTTTTTTAATAAAAATATGATTCTTCTAGATATAACATAATTAGAACAAGTTTTTTTTTTCTTCTTTTGTTCCTTTTTAAAGACTTTATCCATTTATTTATTTGAGAGAGAGAGCACAAGTCAGGGGAGGAGCAGAGGGAGAGGGACAAGCAGACTCCACGCCAAGCTCAGAACCTGGCATGGGTCTTGATTCCATGACCCTGAGCGCAAACCAAGAGTTGAACACTCAACTGACTGAGCCGCCCAGGTATCCCTAGAACATAGGTTTTAAAAAAACCCATTCTGCTAGGTTTTAAAAAAACCCACTCAGGAGTATTGAAATTAATTTGAGGGAAATAAAACTCAATCACAAGAATCATTCCCTTATATAGAAAAAAGAATATTAAAAACTAACGATCTCTTTTTATACTGTCCATTGCCACATTGGTTTTTTACATATTCAAAGAAAGTATACAATGAATCATTGAAGGAATTGAATGTTTTATATTTTTCATATTTTCAATAGAATAGATACCTTAGTCTAACTTCAATTGTACAGAGTAATTTCAATTAATAAGAGTGAGAAAATATATTTGCATTTTACAATGCATAATTGATGACAATTACACCAACACAATGCAATGTTTTTATTGATGGCATAATAGAACATTACTGTATAACAGCATCATTAAACAATAAAGCATCTTCAATAAAATTAAATGTAATTTTGTTTATACCATTACATATAATGTAAAAATTATTTTTTAGGAAAAAGTTTAAAATAGCCTCTGGGATAATTTGAAATATACCATTGCTTCTTTCCATGCTTGTAAAAGAAGCATACTGTATGCATCAAAATTAATTTTCATTTTAACCCAGTATATAATCATGTTAAATAATTTGTTTGAATACTAGATTGATCAAAATATCATTTAGTACAGTAGAAAATATTTAGAACTAAAAAGTTCCCTTTCAAAACAAATAAATCCTCTAAAGTTTCCACTGCAGCTACTTTGTTTTCATGACTATGAAACATTTATATTTTAATTCTTTTTGATCCAAGATTAAAACTTCTTGGTTTTAAAGCAGTTTATTTTTGTACCTGTTACAATCAGCGTCAAATGAATATGCTATGACACATTTTTAACTTCAAATTATATTTAGAATGGTTCTTGTATTGTCTTTTTTTATTGACAGAATTACATATATATTTTACCAAATATTTATTGTTATTAGTTATATATTATAACTGCTTAATTATACATATATAATTCTATCACTAAAGACATATGAAAAGATAAAATAAGAATCATTTTAAGTATAATGATTATATTCTAAGTATATTTATGTAAACATATATAGCCTTAATATGTCCGTTTCTTGTAACACTGGTTGGTGTGTCATTTAGAGCTCTTGCCTTGGTTGCAGAAATAGAAATCAACTTTATGTTAATTAAAATTACCAAAAATGTATCTGGAGGATCAAAGACTTTGCAAGAGTGAGGAGTCTGGAGGAAACAAATGAAAAGAAACGAAGGCATACCTGGGGAGCCAAAGAGATAAGAGTTGGAAAAAGAACGTTTTCATGGAGTTATGGGGTGGGGGGGGAGAGTGGAGGGAAGGAAGCAGGAAGGAAGACTAGTGAAATATTGGATAAAAATATCAAAGAGATACACAATAAAATTTTCCACAACTGAAGGACATGATTTTTTTAAATTGAAAATATCCACACTAGGCACATCATTATGAAATTTTAGAATACCAGGGTTGTAGACAAGGTCACAAGAACTTCCAGAGGGAAATAATCAGTTCACATTCACAGTTTCAAGGATGGGAATAGCACTGGACTTATTAACAGCAATACCCTAAGCTAGAAGACTGTGGAAAATTGCTATCAAAATTCTAAGGTGGCAAATAGCAGCATAGATTATTAGGATTAGCCAGGTGACAATAGGAGATGAAAACTGAATTACAGCTTCTTTTTTGCATGTAAAATGTAGAAAAAACAAACAACAACAACAACAACAAAAACTCCTAAAGCCCCTTCAGAGGAATCTAATAGAGGAAACCAAGTAACAAGATAATGGAGTAAACTAAGAAGAAGGAGGAACATGTCTAGCCTAAGGGCAATACTTACAAATTATTTTCTGTACTACTTTGTGTTTTTAATTTTTTCAAAATGAAAAAAAATAGAGTGATGTTTAGAGCCATGTTAAATATTTACTCTCTACCATAAAAAATCAAATTATTTTTAATGTCTAAAAGGTTAGTCTTAAAATTACTTAGAAATGCTTTGAATATAAGAGATATATGTTATAAACATAAGAAGTTACAATGGTAAGTGTTCTAACTAGAGTAACTCTAAACAGATAGTAATGCCACCTAAGAGATCACTTGGAAAATTGTGTGTTAAATTTTGTTTCCTTTCAATTACATTTATTTATTTTTTTATCCTTTTTTTTTATGTTATGTTAATCACCATACATTACATCATTAGTTTTTGATGTAGTGTTCCATGATTCATTGTTTGCATATAACACCCAGTGCTCCATTCAGTACGTGCTCTCTTTAATACCCATCACCAGGCTAACCCATCCCCCCACCCCACCCCACCCCAGAACCCTCAGTTTGTTTCTCAGAGTCCATAGTCACTCATGGTTTGTCTCCCCCTCCTATTTCAATTACATTTAATTAATTAAAGACAAATAGTTTAGAGATATTTTCTGCCATTAAGGCATTGGAGAGACTGATGTGTTTCAGACATTTAAATGATATAGCTACCCATAAGTATGTTTTGGGTATGTATTGATTCTTTGAATAGATAAAATAAATGTTCTAAGAACCTGTGAGTACCAGTGTCAAAGACCTATTCCTCACTGCAGAGAAAAGTACCTGATCTCAACTTGTCCAACTACCAGCTCTGCCAACTCAGTGACTAAGAGAATAAGGGAAGATATATAGCCACAAATTTAGCTATATTTAGTGAGGATTTTGAATTTATTAGGAGACATCATAATATTTAAAATCAAACATATAAAAATAATAATTTCAAGAGTATGATAATACAAATTATTACTAAGGCCAGAAAAATGTTAGAGCAAAAGCAAAGAATACTCTTATCCTAAAGTATGTTTTCAAAATATATACTTCCAATCATAAGAATAGCCAGTCTCAAGGACTTTCTCTTCCAGTAAAGGTGGATTAGCTAGTTGATACCAACCCTCTCTCTGAAGACACTAAAATGACAGAAGAAATTTTTTAAATATCTTGTCAAAAATGCCAAACACACAAAAGCATGTATATGTGTATGTATTTATATAGGTATGAATGTATAACTGAGCCAAGAACTTGGAAATTTCCTGGAGGCATTTGTCAATATATATCAGGTAGCTGAGAAGCTGAGCTGTGTTTTTGAAAAACTCAAATGGCAAAGTGGACCAAAGTGAGAAATCAGAGTCACTTAGCACTGTAATTGCAAAGGGCTGTACCGTAAAAGTAAGAGTGTTTTCAAAATTGCTCGATCTTTGAAAGGACTCCTTCCTAGTTTCATGCCATTTTGGTACTTTGGAAAATCCCAAACTCTTAACAAGGATTAAGGGATTTCTACATTTCTAATCACTGGCAAAAACAAGCAGGCAAACAAAATCAAGCAAAAGAATCATTTTTGAATAAAGGTAACATCATTCTTAACCCTGAGATATTTTCACAAATGACGTTTCAAATATAATATACAGCACATCATGACAGATAACAAGGAACAGGAAGATTCAAGACACCGCGAGAGAGAACAGAGCAGTCGTTATTCTTTTGATTGCCACAAAAAAAAAAAAAAAAAAAAAGAATAAGCATATGTAAATTCCAAACTATTAGAGGGAAATATTGAGTGACACATTTTTTTCTTCTTTTTTTTAATCAATGCAAAAGAAGGCAGAAGGTGAAAGGAGATAGAAACAGAATGGGGAGGACAAATAGCATATAAAATGTATATGTCAGGTAGAGAAAGACAAATACTGTCTGATACCACTTATATGTGGAGTCTAAAAAAGCCAAACTTGTTGAAGCAGAGATTAGAATGTTGGTTATCAGGGGTTGAGGATTGCAGAAATGTGGAGATGATAGTTAAAGAATATGAACTTATGGTTGTAAGATGAATAAGTTCTGGGGATCTAGTGTACAGAGTGGTGATTATAGTTAATAATACTGTATTATATACTTGAAAGTTGCTAATAGAGTAGATTTTAAATGTTCTCAGCACAAGAAAATGGTAATTATGAGATGTGATAAAGGTGTTAAAGTGATAATCATTTTGCAATATATAAATGTATCAAATCATCATATTGTGCATCTTAAACTTACACAATATTATATGTCAATTATATCTCAATAAAGCTGAAAAAACAAAATGTTAACTTTAAATATAAACTAAGCAATAATTGTGTTAAATTTAAATGGAATGAATGTTTCAATTTATTTATTTTTTTAAAGATTTTATTTATTATTTATTTGACAGAGAGAGAGTCACAGCGAGAGAGGGAACACAAGCAGGGGAAGTGGGAGAGGGAGAAGCAGCCTTCCCGCTGAGTGAGGTGAATGTTTCAATTTAAAACAAAGATTGTTAAACTGGAGAAATAACAAAATCCATATGTTGCTTTTATTAACCTGCTCATTAACTTGTATTCTGTAACAAAGAATACAAGAAGTTTGAAAAGAATAGAACTGGTATATAATTGCAAATATTAAACACAAAAAAGCTGATATTGCTTGATAGTATTATCAGGAAATGTAGGCTTTAAGGTAATAATCATTATAGAGATAAAGAGGATTATCTCTATATATCAAACATAAAAATCTAATTCATAAGGAATACATAGCAGTTCTAAATTTGTATGCAGCTATAACATGCCCTCAAAGCATATGAAGTGAAAATTGATGAAATTGACAGAGGAAATAGAAAAATCCATGATCATAGTAGATGTTAACATGCTTTTTTTTTTTTACTGTATTAATAAATAGAAAAAAAAACTGACAAAACTTAAATAGTATATAGAACATTTGAAAAGCAAATCAACAAAATTGATCTAGTGAACTTGTTAGTATATTGTACCCACCTACTGAAGAATATATTATTCCAAGCACACATAAAATATTTGCAAACATTGCATTATGAACTAGACATAAGTTTCAAGAAGTTTTAAGGGACTGAAATCATATAATGTGTGTTCTCTGACTATAGTCCAATTATACTAGAAATCAAAAATGAAATTGAGAAAATTCCCATATATTTGGAAATATATATGTATAATTACATACATATACAAATATCTATACATACAAATATACATATACATACAAATATATATATACACAAACATATATATACACATACATACACACACATTGCTAAATACTTAAGGAAAAAAGAGTATCACAGAACTGGAAATTAGAAAATATTTGAAGCTGAATGATAATGAAACACTACGTATCAGAATTTGTGTTATACAGTTAAAGTTCTGCTTGGGAGAAATTAATAGCCTTATATATTTATATTTTTTAAAAAGAAGCTATCACTAATCTGTGTATCCATTTTAAGAGGTTAGAACACAAACAATATATAGCCAAAGAAAAATAAAAAGATGGAAAAAAATAGAATTAAGGGTAGAAATTAGAATTAATAAAGTTATAGTAATTAGTAGAAATTTATAAAAGCATGCATATGTAAATATATATGCTCTTATAAGCATATATGCAATGGAAACACATATAGGCAATGTAAAGAAAAAAATGCCCAAGTATTTTTAATAGACTTATGAAAAATCATTGATGTGAGAGAACAAAATAAAGACAAAAATAACTATTATCAGGAATGAAAAGAATAAACATTACTGTAGATCTTCTAGAGTAAACATTAAAAATATAAAAGAAAGTTATAAACAAACTTTATGCCAAAAATGAAAATTTGAATGAAAAGGGAAATTTATAGGAATGTACACCAGGACTGTCACAAAAAAGAAATAGAAAACTTGAATATTAATATACTTTTTAAAGAAATTGAATCAGTAATTAAAGTTTTCCATAATTTTCTAAGATCAGTTGGCTTTTCTAGCAGTTTCTAACAAATGTGCATGAAAAATAAGAAATACCAATATTTCACAAATTTCCAAAGTATGAAACAACAAAAAAACAGTTAAGTATTTTTGCTTTTTTCTTCCCCCCTGGTAAAACATTGACACTAAAACCCAGCAAAGAGAGTACAGGAAAATACTACTTTTAGGTAATCTTAGTCATAGTCAGAAATTCAAAACTATTAAGCAAAATTGAGAAACCCATATCTATAAAAAGTAAACACAAAAATGTGCTCATTTGAGGCTTATTTCAGAAATTCATGGTTCATTTAACATTTGAAAAATCAATAAATACAATTTGCCACATTACAGAGTAAAGAAAACTCACATTATCTCAATAAAGAAAAAGCTGATTAAATTCAGAATCTATTTATAATAAAAGAAAAAAAAATCTCAGCAAAGTAGGAAGAGAACTTCATTACAAAAAATTAAAAAGATACCTACAAATTACACAGAAGACATCATCCTTAATATTTAGTCTCTAAAAAACATTGACATTTTTCCCCTTCGAGAACAGGATTAAGAGATGGGTTTTCAGGGGCGCCTGGGTGGCTCAGTCGTTAAGTGTCTTCCTTCGGCTCAGGTCGTGATCCCAGAGTCCTGGGATGGAGCCCAGCATCGGGCTCCCTGCTAGACGGGAAGCCTGCTTCTCCCTCTCCCACTCCCCCTGCTGTGTTCCTTCTCTCACTTTGTCTCTCTCTATCAAATAAATAAATTCTAAAAAAAAAAAGAGATGGGTTTTCAGTATCACCAGTGCTGCTTAATTTTGTTCTGGAAGTCTTGATGTATTTAATGAAGAAAATGATATAAAATTTAAAGGGATTAAACACAGTATACCAACTTTCATTTAAGTAGAGGATATGATTATCTACTAGGAAAATAGAAAATCTACAAGCGTATTATTAAAATTAATAAAAGATTTTAGGGGCACCTGGGCGGCTCAGTCGTTAAGCGTCTGCCTTTGGCTCAGGTCATGATCTCGGGGTCCTGGGATCGAGCCCCGCATCGGGCTCCCTGCTCCGCGGGAAGCCTGCTTCTCCCTCTCCCACTCTCCCTGCTTGTGTTCCTTCTCTGGCTGTCTCTCTCTCTGTCAAATAAATAAATAAAATCTTAAAAAAATAATAAAATTAAATTAATAGAAGATTTTAGCAAACCTCCTGACTAAAAGATTGTGTTATATACATAGGATACCCTATTTTAGTAAAAGTTGATGAATTACAGCTCCATGTAACATAGCAAAGAATCTTGAAAAAAACATTTTTATAGATTTCAAAACAAAGATAAACATTAATGTTTTAAGTATGCAAACCCAGCTAGTAAAACTATAGAAGGGGAAGTAAGCAATAAAATTAAAGGCTGGATATAAAGGTGGTATGATTAGGAAGAGGTGGTATAGGGAAAGCAGGATGCTTCTGTACTGCAGGTATGTGTGCTGTGATAATTACATGGCTAATGTCTTTATCATAATGTGTCAAAGCTAATCACTTATATTTTATGAACTTTCTTTTATGTGAGTTATTTATAAAGTAAGTAGCTTGAACTCTGGGCAGTTTGGAGAGGTAGTAATATGGAGGTGGACAGAAATGAAAAAGCACCATTTCACAATCAAAAAGTGCTTGATAAATTAGCCATGTAGAAGGTATTTTACCAAAAGTTTCATTCTCTTAATTAATTAAAACAAACAAAAAAAAACTGTTCTTCTGTTGTAAGCCCCAGAAACAAAAGTACAAAAGAAATAAAGAATGATCAAAACTTGTCACTTTGTTTTGAGATTTAGTGACTCCTAGTTAAAAGAGTTTCTGAACAAACACTTTCACACCTTATGGAATCAGAGCTTGAGTTAGATTTGTGTCATCTGGAGGAAAAAAAAAAAAAAACCTCAAGCATGAGTGAGACTTAATTATATATATTTGTGATCTCTATAGTTAGTTTTAAGGACCTGTATTGTCTTTCAAAGAGACTGTTTATTACTCACTTGTGTTTGGTTTTCAAATAGATAACTCTACCAAATGTTCTAAAAGGATACTTTTATTAGATTTTTAAATGAATTTAGGAAACAATGGTTTCAATTTACAATAAGTGTTTGTCTCCCAAACTATTATAAAAAGTAGATTAGTGAGTGGAACATTAATAAAATTACACTGTTGCTGGAAAATAGTAGGTGCAGTTTTACTTCTTTGAGAGATGCGTGTTCTATGACTGAACACAGAAGTCATATGTCTGTATTTAAAGAAGGATCAATATCCAATTCTTAGGTGAAAGCATCTTTTTTTAGAGATGTGATGGAGCATGTCAAACCTAGTTAACTTGATCTATTAAAAGTTTATCAAAAATATAATAGATGACAGCATCAAACTGTTTTATGATTAGTCACTCACAGGTGGCTAAAGTTTCATAAAAGAATCATTCACGGTGTAGTGCAATCTTTAGTTATTTGAGGAAGAGTGAACAAACTTATTGAAATTCATGACATTACAGCCACCAACAAATGTTAGATAGGCAGTTTTCTAAAATATATGGACCCCCACAAAATGTTATTTCTTCCTTTAGAAGTCATTTAGTAATAATTATTTTGAATCACCCATGATAGCTATCATAAGAACATTAAATAAAAGAGATTTCTCTAGTAATTTACTTATAATCTTCTAAAAATTGAAGTTTTAATCATCATACCTAATATTTGAACATGTTTAAGAATTATGTTAATGGCTTTTTTGTTTATTCCTATCACTATCCACACTGCCTTGTCTTGAGAGTTAGGCTCTCATAACCCACAGAAATTTCTAGTGGCTGGCACTTGCATAAAATAGCTACATTCCAGATTAAGAAAGAACTATTATATAATTAGAATTTGATATGCAGAGGTCATTTTGGAAATCTAAATTGTGATTGAAATATTTATTATACAAAATATATCATTGGCCATGCTATGCAAGGAGGGTTTGCCAGAACACCATGGACACAACTTAATTTTTTCCTAGCAATCAAGATGTCTACTGTTTTATTTACATGTAATTAATAGATATCCACTAGGTCCATTCTATACCACACATTCTGATTTCTATAGTTGCATACTTCACTAAATTGTTTTATATTTCACTAACAAAAATAATACTTGGAAATAAAACTGATGAAGAAAAAATTGTTTTTTTTATTATAGCCATCAAATTATATGAACTTCTATGAGGAAGATGCTCACATTATTTAAATGAAGAATAAAGTTACCTTTTTTGAGTTAAAATATGTATCTTAGGAGAATGATATAAATAAAAGGCATTTACTAAAACATTGCTAATTGTATACATTCTAGGAATTTTTAAATTAATCCAAATTTATGTTTTCATGATATATTAATCCAGGTGATTGTCATTCATTCCCAAAATATTTATTGAGTATAATTAATGGGTCAGGTGCTTTTCTAAGCACTGGATATGAAGTTGTGAAGAAGTCAGACAAGTTGCTTCTCAGAGTTTATATTCTGATGGAGAGAGAAAAAAAACCTGAGATCACTTCAGATAGTGCAAACCTCTGTTATACAAAAAAAAAATTATATTGCAATGACAAAGACTGTAGGTGTGCTTATTGAGGTATCATGGTTAATAAAATGCTCTTTGAGATGTGGTGATTAAATTGGCCACATTCTGTACTAGAAGAAATTGGTTATATCAAGGTCTTGAGAAAGAGTTTTCCAGGCAGAGTGAATGGTGAGGTCAAAAGCCCTAAAGTAAGACTAAATCTGGCAATTCTTTTTTTTTTTTTTTAAAGATTTTATTTATTTATTTGACAGAAATAGATAGCAAGATCAGGAACACAAGCAGGGGGAGTGGGAGAGGGAGAAGCAGGCTTCCGGCAGAGCAGGGAGCCCGATGTGGGGCCCCATCCCCAGGACCCTGAGATCATGACCTGAGCCAAAGGCAGACGCTTAATGACTAAGCCACACAGACGCCCCTAAGTCTGGCAATTCTGAGGACAGATTATAAAGCCAGTGTTGTTGAATCCTAAGAAGCAAGTGAATGATAGGATATAAACTCAAAAATAGAGAAGGACCAGTTTGCAAAAAGTCCTTTCATGACATGGCAACATGTCTGAATTGTAGATTCCATATAATGAGAAGGGAATAGTATGATCTGAGTGACTTTTCAAATGCATTCCAGTTTTGTATGGAGAATGAATCACAGATACCAGTTACATGTTATTACTCTGGTTAGGCAAAACGTGTTTGCAATAGCTACAAAATTGTTGTAGCAATTGTTTAAAATTATCTTTGCCAGAGGCTGTTTATCTGGGAAGAAAATCTCAGGAGAGAAATTGATTTGAATTTTTTTTTTTAAATTCCAAATGGCTTGAATGATTTGTTTAATCTGTGTCTTACACAGTCTTTTGACAAGTTTCAGCTTGATAAAGCAAAAAAATAAGCAATGACATTCATATACTTTTACTAATATTTTATTAGAAATAGTGGTTTATAAAGGAAACTGTAGTATAACCTAATGGTTTTATATTTAATTTCTTTTAGAAGAAACAACAGGGTTTTTTTAAATTAAAAATAAATCTTTCTAACACATTATTTGTTGTATTAAAAATATGAGTTATTGCTCCTTCTCTTAGCTATGGCAAATTACTAATTTTCCTAACCCTTAGCAGATGCATCTTCAGCTCTGTAATTGATTAGTTAGAGTTCCTCAGACTTGTCTGAAATAACATCATTCCAAAGAATATTAATTGGCATGCTGCAAAAAAAAAAAGACCCATACCCACTTATGTTAAATCACTTGAGCCTTTAATGAGGTAAAACTGCATCATTGTGTATTTTTTTTTAAAGAGTGCAAGCAGAACTGCACATACATATTTAGTATGGGACAGTTTTTTCTTTCTAACAGTGTGCTGTTCAATCCTATCCAGCAGAGCACCATTTGAAAGGGGAAATAATTTAGATAATTGAAGCACACCCCTCATTATGAACATTGAGCTTTTATTATCCTTAGATTTGCGTAAGTATTGTGTGGCCCTTATAAACCTAGCTAGGATAAATAAATTTATCTGTATCTATATATATCTATATCTCAGTCAGTTTCCATTTCTACATGTGGCTTTATATGAGCTATTTAGAATTGCTTAAAGAACATACTTTCCTGTTTTTGCTTAGTAGGAAACACAAACTACAGATTTTCACTATTCTATAGCATGCTTCTGTTAGTTCTTCTCAATCTAAATTGTGAAAACTGGTATATTAAGTAAATGATCAAAATGCCTCTATATAGACCTTCCCTGCATGTATTTAGCATAATGACTGCTTGTGAGTTTCCTTGATTATCTGATCAGGGAAATTCCTATTCCTGATTACCATGTGGACTTTCCCTATGTGCTATTGGGATTGACTAATATTAGTTCAGAAGAGTTTGAATTTAGTCTTTCTTCACTGTAGAAGGTTAGTTTAGGGCACCTTTCTGTTCTTAGGGAGACCCATGATTATTTCTAATATCAATTTTTTTTTTTTACTGTTTACTGTGCAAATTTGCCTTATTTACTTATACTATGATTTTATACAATTTTCATATTATTCTGGATGATAAATGTAAAAAAAGGTTGCCTATAACACATAGCTAGTTCCATTTCTCATTCATCATGAAGTGTAATCTTTTATATTAATTAGAAATAAATGTTTTTGACAGCAATGTCCATAATAGCCAAACTGTGGAAAGAGCCAAGATGTCCATCAACAGATGAATGGATAAAAGATGTGGTATATATATATATTACACACACACACACACACACACACACACACACACACATATACACACACAATGGAATATTACTCAGCTATCAGAAAGGATGAATATCCATTTTCATCAACATGGATGGAACTGGAAGGTATTATGTTGAGTGAGATAAGTCAATCAGAGAAAGACAATTATCATATGGTTTCACTCATATGAGGAATATAAGAAACAGCACAGAGGATCACAGGGAAGGGGAAGGAAAAATGAAATGGGAAGAAATCAGAGAGGGAGACAAGCCATGAGAGACTTATAACCATGGGAAAGAAACTGAGGGTTGCTGGAGGGGAGGTGGGTGGGGGAATGGGGTAACTGGGTGATGGGCATTAAGAAGGACACGTAATGTGATAAGCACTGGGTGTTATAGGCAACTGATGAATTATTGAACTCTACATCTGAAACTAATGATGTACTATCTGTTGCCTAATTGAATTTAAATTTAAAAAAAAGCAATAAAGAATACTTTCCAAGTTAAAAGAGAAAAAAGAAATAATAGCCCAAATGAATAATCAATGGATAATAAATAAATAATAGCCCAAATGAATTATCAATGGATAATCAACCAATAGATAAGCAATTTTTTAATTGAGGACTCTTCGGGATTTTTTTATTTTTTATTTTTTACGGTTGGTTCATTGAAGAAAAAGTGTATGATATAGTCAAACAAACATGTTGGGAGATTATGAGGGAAGTGCAAATATTTGACAATTATACTAAACATAGTTATCATGATTTTCAAAGTTAGCATGTCCTAGTCATTAAATATAGAAAGAAGATAAAACAGAATAGTTGTTATGAACATTAGACATTGATGCATTTTTTATGAACTTTTTTTGACTTCAGTAATAAAAGAGCTTAATAAAAATGTTGCATTTTTATTTTGGCTTTGGCCTTTGTTTAGGCTTTAATATTCTTTTAGAAAATTTAGGTAAAGTACATTATGTTCTGTTTGGTCTGCTTAATTTTTTCATATTCAGATTTTCAGCTTAGTGCTAAAATACTTTCAAGGTTTTTGAACAGAGGGAAACACTTATAGGAAGAAAGTAAAATAAAATAATCTTAGAAACCTAATTTAACCAACCAGTTATTATGTTGAGGTAATCTATCCATATGTTCCGCCTAGCCTTATTACTTCAGTCATTAGTACTGGTTACCCCTTCTTCTCTGTGCTATGGCTTGTTGTATTAGTATTCATCATCTCTCTTCTTCTTGAGTGCACCATTCAAAATTATGACATATTAATCACAGACATTAGGGTTTGAAATGATCTATTACTGTAGGTCATCTCATACCCTTTAGAGGGCAATCCTTCTTGCTATATTATACAGTGCTTTTTATGGGTTATTTTAAATGACTCAAGGAATGAAGATTTTCCCTTTTCCTTATTACACAACTAGTTTCCCTATGGATTTCACTCTGCTTTGATACTCTAACTAGTTGCTAACAAGCAAACCATTTCTTTGACACATGTAAAATTGCACAGACTTGTAATACCTGGGGCACATTGTGCTCTTTAACACTGTTATTAATATGTTAACAGGTGGAAACTTATTATCATCTGACTGCTTGGAGTGTGAAATATCTTATACTCATTTCATTTTCAATTCTTTGTAGTTTATGGTTACACTTGATTAAAGGTGGTACTGTGAACACTTCAAGTTGTTTTAATTCAAGATAAAAATGCTGAGGACTACATTCAGAAATATATTAGATATCGATTCTCTTGTGGCTTTAGCACTTGTCTAATCTGAATTCAAATGCAAAAATTTTGAAACAGAATGGTAAAAGTGGATTAATGCTTAACCAAACTGTAATCAAAATTAGTAAAATAAATGCTGTGGAAGAGTTATAGAGTAGTATCAGGGAAATACTAGAAAGCAACTTAATATACTAATATAATAGGTTTTCAAATATGGAATTTGAGAAGATTGATGATGGATACTCTTCTTTTTATGTTATAGCTTTTCTGCATTGCTCTAATATTTTTCAAGCTAGGTGCATACTGAGGAATGGTGACATTAGGCCTATTGGTATAAAAGAAGTATCAGTGTTTTAGATGTGTTTGGTCTACATATTTAAGGATACCCTTTCTTGATTTCTGCTGCTTTGTTCCCATAACACAAAAAGGAGTGTCAAAATCAAACACCAAACAACCGTACTTGGAAATAAATATAGTAATTCTATCCTAAATAATGTTAGGTAAAAGATTGTCCTTATGCCATTAAAATATTTCTTACTTTGAACATAATGGAAAGTTGATACATTATATAATCATTTGAAACCTTGCGTCTATGATGAAATTACCAATTAATCCATGTCTACTTTCTAATGGAATATAATTATGTTTCATAACAGGTCCAGCTAAATTTAATTTACTTATCTTCAGGCCTAAAGATGGAGACTAGCTGAGAAACTAATAGCAAATGCAGACAGAAATCACTCTCCAGAAAGTCTAGTCCTCCACAAGTTCGGTCTGTTGCTTCAGTGAAGGTGATCTCATGTCTTCATGCCCTATGTCATGCTCTCAAATTTTCATTCTCAAGATTATGTCACTCTCTCAAGATTTTTCAAGAGAGGGTATATCTGAATGAATATGAAGCATACAACTGTTGCCTCAATATGTTGGGGAGGAAAATCTGAATCTAATTATGTTGGTTTTTCTATTGTAGGAATTAAACTAGCTCCCATCAAGTCTATATAATGATTAAAAATTTCTTAATAAAGGTGTAATTCTAGAAAGTGGGAAGAGGTGAGTAGGGAGACATTAGAAAGCTAAAGTAAAAGCTACTTCAAATATTTATGTGTGACAGTGACTATACTAGCTATTAAATGGAATTAAAGTGAATAAGACAGGGATACCTGGGTAGCTCAGTCAGTTAAGCATCCAACTCTTGATTTCAGCTCAGGTCATGAGCTCACATTTGTAAGACCAAGACCTGTGTTAGACTCTGTGCTGGGCATGGAGCCTACTTAAGATTCTCTCCCTCCCTGCCCCCCCATCTCTTAAAGAAGGAAGGAAGGAAGGAAGGAAGGAAAGAAAGAAAGAAAAAGAAAGAAAAAGAAAGAAAAAGAAAGAAAAAGAAAGAAAAAGAAAGAAAAAGAAAGAAAAAGAAAGAGAAAGAAAGAAAAAGAAAGAGAAAGAAAGAAAGAAAGAAAGAAAAAGAAAAAAGAGAAAGAAAGAGAAAGAAAAGGAAAGGAAAGGAAAAGGAAAGAAAAAGAAAGTTAAAGTGAATATGACACCATGTTTACCCATATGGATTTAATAATTTGTCAAAATATATTATGAAGAACTAATATATATATGAAATAGTCACATCTGAAAACATTTAATAATTTATTTCCTCTGGATAGCTATTATTAATTATTAATTGTTGGGAAAAAATAAGAAAAGCAAGGCATTTACCTCAGATATTTTGTTCATAATAGGTCATGGAATATAAACTTTTCTAATACATGAAGAATAATAACATTATGTAACTCATAGGGCTATTTTAAAGATTAAACTAGGTAATGAATTTATGGTGCATAGAACACATCTGGCAATTAATTACAAAAATTAATGTTGGGGCGCTTGGGTGGCTCAGTCAGATAAGCATCCGACTCTTGATTTTGACTCAGGTCATGATCTCAAGGTTGTGAAATCAAGCCCCCACCATGGAACTCAATGCTCAGCGCAGAGTCTGCTTAAGATTTTTCCCTCTGCCCCACCCCCAGTTCATGCACTTTCTCTCACTCTCTCTAATAAATAAATCTTTAAAAAAATAAAAAGCGTTCATGCTAATAAGAGTGCATGTTTATCTCTTATTCTTTAGACCTGAAAAAAAAAACACCTTAGTGTGTTGTTGCTATTATTATTACTACTAATAATTATGATAATACTGTTTTGTCTTGCATGTAATACAGTGGTTTTGTAAGGTTGTCAAGTTTGAGTTTCAGATTAAATTTTATAATCACTGGCAATGTATTGTAAACCTGTACCAAATATCTATTTATATATGGTGATATACAGCGCATTTGCAATAGACATACATAGCTCCTAATCTCTGCTGTCAAATTCAATGTATAATAATATCCATATATAATAAATATTCATACCTAAGTTTATATTATTTGTTTATTAGTTTATTTTCCCTAGTTGCCTCCTCTTGCAAAATATAAGGACAATGAAGGTAGTCATATTTTATCTTGTTTACTGTTGTATAGGCAATTTACCAGTGCCTCAACATAATAAGTGCCTAAAAAATTGTCATTGGAAACTATATGGATTCACTAGCAACACAGGTTCTATTCTCTTAGCTCTTCCAAAGCATCTTTAATCCAATGAGCAAATTTGTAAATTTGACATGTTCCTTTGTCTCTACCATCACCCCCCCCACACACATTCCCCAGAGTTTTAAAACCTGCGTAAGTAAAAGACAAAGATATTTCTTAATTGATCAGTGTCTTTCCTCACTCTTATGCACCTCATGCTTATATTTCTTTTAAATGTGAACTAACTATATATATATATGAGTCCCTAATTTTGTTCATTCTTTACTAGTAATGACTCTTAGATCTTTATCTTTCCACTTTGATTGCCATGAACTTAGTGTGACCCTTTAAACAACTTCATTTTATACAGTGGTTTCTGCAGTAGCTCCTTTAACTCCAATCTTTTATAATCTCTAAGTTATGGTCTGCTCTATCCCTTCTGAATCCCTCTTTTCCTGAATACACTGTCCTCTAAGGAGCAAAATGTGTCTGGTTGAACAGGTCCATTTCTATGTGGATTTTCTTCCATGAGTACAATACAGTATAATAAATGTATTTATTCTTCCTTATGATTTTCTTAATAATGTTTTTTTCCTCTGGCTTACTTTATTGTAAGAATACAGTATACGATACATATTACATACCAAATACATGTTGATTGACTATGTTATTGCTAAGGCTTGTAGTCAACAGTAGGCCATTGGTAGTTAAGTTTTTGGGGAGTCAAAATTATATGTAGATTTTTGACTGTGGTAGGTACTAGAACCCCAACCCTTGTGTTGTTCAAGGATCAACTGTAATTTCAATTTCTATATCACAAATACCTTCATATGGTTGTCATTTGCCTTGAATTTATACAAAAAGTAAAAAATGGCTTTTCTGAAGTTCTTATTTTATATTAGGAAATATTCTAAAACAACTTGCTTGCATTATTTCATTTTATTCATTCCTTTGAAATCCATTTAACAGATAAAGAAATTGAGGCTTGTAGACTTTAAGTTGTGAAAATTCACATAGTCTCAAGATTTTAGTTCAAAATATATCACTCTCTTGTAAGCCTTCTAACCAGTTCTGGATTCATATGTATCTGCCTTTATCTCTCAATTCCCTAAAGCTTTAAGGTTTTCATAAGATGAGCACATTGATATTCCTCAGGGTTTTTTGTTTTTGTTTTTGACAAAGATCTTTTTATGCTATGGATACTAATAAATACTTCCTTCACTGATTAATGTTGTAATAACAGACATATAAAAGGTACATGGAGGAAGTGTAAATCTTAGAGCCCAGTCAGAAACTGTGCTGGCTAGTGACTCTTAAAAAGTACTTTTCAAGGCCAGCTTGATTGATGATATCATTATAGTTTCATTTTTTAAAAAACTGTGCATTCTGTTATGAAACAAGTCCAGTGCAATTATACATCTGAAAATTAAGCTTTGCTTTGTTTGCCCTTTTACATTTATTCCCATGGCAGTTTTATGAATATAAAGCATATCCTTAAATATTTCTTTATAATTTCAAAATTTCCAAATAGCTTAATAAAGTTCTCAACCTCATAGTGGGCTCTTGTAAAGTAAATTATAATTGCCTCTAGTCAGATATGAGTTGGAAAAGATTGATTCTTGTATTATTTCTCTACATTAGCCTAAATATTTACACCCAGATTTTATTATTAGGTTAACTATTTGGAACACATTAGAAATGTGTGAAGAATAAGCACGTAGATGGTTTTATTAAATGGACAGTATATGATTTTACAATACACCTATAATAGCTGTCATCTGACTAATGCCAAACACTGTGCTAAGTCTTACATTTTGACGTATTTAAATCATTAAATAATTATTTGTCAAATACCTGCCATTTGCTAGGTAATGTTCTGGGTGCTTGCAGTGTAACAGTGAAAAAGACAGCAAAATTCTTGCCTTTATGAAATGAATGTTCTGCTGGGCCTCAGTATCTACTGTGAAGTAGGTACTATTTTATCCCAGCTTTTTAAATGAGAACTTCAAGGTTTCCTTGGACAGTAAGCCACTTGCCCCTATCACTTTGCAAAGCCAGAATTTCACTCACGTTTGTTTGACTTTGAATTCTAAGCACTTAAGTGCTGTCCTATACTGAAAATTAGTTGGCTAAATAGATTAAGCCACTGCATCAATACTGTACTTAAAATGTTATTTAAAATGTTACCAAAGTATTTCATGTGTTAATACTTTGTATTTTGAATTATACTTTAAATTTGTAATCTCTCTAGTTCCTCAGTTATTTTATGGGCTTCATGTACCTCTACCTGTGAATGATATGGGCACTCCCTATCTGCGTTGCCTTGAGTGATAAAATATGGTGAGCTATGGGAGAATCATAAACTGCATAGGAAGCTGGACTAAAGGTGGATCCACTTAAAAGAATTACTTTGAAAGTATAATTTTTAGTTTTGTAAACAAAATGGAACTTGTTCCGGAAAGTAAATACATTATCTGATGAGTATTATTTAGAGGGTCATTAAAGTGAAGCAAATATAAAGTAATCTAAAATTCTATCTCATATAATAATAAATATCAAGTGATGAAATGATGTCATTTTCTAGAAGAGACTTTTCTTAAAATCATTAAATAGTTGAACAATGTGAAAAAATTATCATCTATCTATCTATAAATCATCTATCTATCTTATATATATATCTAGGAAATCTGCTTGTCAACCCCAGAGAGCAAGAACTGAGTCAATTCTACCAGTAAACAAAAGGCTCTATTTCTGTATTCTTCATGTTCAACTGGTCACAACCTCAAGAATGAGGCTAATACATAAAGCAAAATATTTTTGGATATTTTCCTTTTGTTACAATGAGTTTCAAATAGTGATAACCAGCATTCTTCATATAGAATTAGTTAATAGGTTATATTGATGAGAGAGATAGTCCCTAGGCCTTACTGTGGCACTTTGAAAACTTTATAGTGTATAAACAATCCTCTGGGGAGCATGTTATAAAGGGGATTCTGGATTTCATGCTGTTTAGAAGTATAAGGTGGGCTTCCTATGGAATTTTCATTTTTATTAGGAACTTTAGGTAATTCTGAGATTGTCTCTGGTCCCTCATTGGGCTACCAGTGGACTACCAGTGGCTTTACTGACTCATCAAAAAGGACAGACTGTTACATGCAAAAATTAAGATAATTTTAAAATAATTTTAGAAAAACAGTATAGTGTGATTTTCTATCTTAAAAGTTTTTCTTAAAAGTTACTTGCCTTGGGGCGCCTGGGTGGCTCAGTAGTTAAGCGTCTGCCTTCGGCTCAGGTCGTGAGCCCAGAGTCCTGGGATCGAACCCCGCATCGGGCTCCCTGCTCCGCGGGGAAGCCTGCTTCTCCCTCTCCCGCACCGCCTGCTTGTGTTCCCTCTCTCGCTGTGTCTCTCTCTGTCAAATAAATAAATAAAATCTTTAAAAATAAATAAATAAATAAGAATAAATAAAATCTTTAAAAATAAATAAAAATAAATAAATCTTTAAAAATAATAATAGTTTAAATAAATAAAAATAAATCTTTAAAAATAATAGTTTATTTATTTTTAAGATTTTATTTATTTATTTGACAGGATCATGACCTGAGCTGAAGGCAGATGCTTAACGACTGAGCCACCCAGGTGCCCCAAAGATTTATTTATTTTTAGAGAGAGAGAGTGAGCGGGGAGAGAAGGGGGAAGGACAGAGGGAGAGGGAGAGAAATCTGTTGGGGTTAATGTAGAGCATGAAATCAGCCATAATACCTGGCTTGCTAAAATGTAACACAGAGGCCGCTGGGGGTGAGGGAAGGTTTCTGAGAAGGGCATAGGCCTTTGGAATGCCGAGGCAGGTTGACCACTCTGCCCTTGGAATGCTGCGGGGAGCTGCCTTCCCTGAAGCTTTCTTAGCCCAAACAGCCACCCTGTGATCTAAGATATGTATGCACTGTCCCTTAGGCTATGTTTAGCAGAACTCATAGAACACGCAGATTAGCATATCCATATCGTATCTTTCCCGTAAACAGATCCTCCTAGTTCCAGTAAGACCCCTTGTCACACATCACAGTGCTTGAGAAACAGTGATAAGGATTTGTGATTATCCTGAAGCACCAATAAAAGCCGGAGCAAAGAAGAGCAAAGGGTCTTCATCTCTGAGCGTTGACCTCCTTGCCTTCCCCTCTCTTTCACAGCAAAGTTTGGAGTCACCTTTCGTCTGTAGGTACAGGGAGTGCTGGCCATCCCAGCAGAAATCCCAAGCGGACTCCCCATTGCGTGAGTAGCCCGATGTGAAGCTTGATCCCACAACCCTGGAATCGTGACCTGAGCCAAAATCAAGAGTCTAGATCTTGCCATATGTGTCACTTCATCTGGCTATTCAGTCATATCCTTTAATATTCTTTGTAGTATCCACTAATCTAGTAAGTAAACTGTTTGCTGAGTTCTGTGGGCCATTCAGGCAAAATAATTAAACCCAGGAAGGGGTCTTAGGAATCTCCAGTGTATAGCCAATCAGTCAGAAGCACAGGTAACAACCTGGACTTGTGATTGGCATCTGATAGAGGGGCAGTCTGGTAGGACTGAGCCCTTAACCTGTGGGATCTGACTTTAACTCAGATAGACTGTCAAAATCGAGCTAAATTTGTAGGACACCCACTCATCGTCTGCCAAGACTTGGAAATTTGTGTGGTGGTATTAGAAAACACATAGCAGAAAGTAGAAATACTATATTAACTGTGAATACTTTTTAAATATTTTTTTTCTTTCATTGGCCCTTTTCTTAATGTAGATTTCATATTTTGACTCCTCAACCCTTCTCTGTGTCTTCCTCCAGGAAGGGTTGAGGAATCAAAATATGAAATACTAAAGGGGTTCTTTAAGAGAACCTTGATGAGAGCAAGAAACCACAGGACAGTAAAGAATATCAGCAAGGGGTAAATATGTGGGAATATCTAGATGAATATTAACTTAATGAAATGATTTTAATGATGTCTTCTGGGATTTAGGGACAAATAGGTGGAAGACAGAGGATTTTCAAGGCAGTAAAAATATTCTTTATGGTACTATAATGATAGATACAGTCATACATTTGTTTAAACCCATAGAACATAAAACACTAAGAGTGAGCGCTAATGTAAACTATGGACTTTGGGTGATCATGATGTGTTGTAACAAAGGTACTACTCTGGTGGGGAATGTTGGTAATGGAGGCATGGGATATGGGAGAAATCTCTGTATCTTCCCCTCAGTTTTATTGTGAACCTTAAACTGCTTTAAGAAAATAAAGTTGTAATTTAAAAAAATTTAGAGACAATAAAAAGATAAGATATAATGAACAATTTTAAAAACAGTAATATGACAATACAGCAGATACAGGAAAATAAAAATCTGAATAATTTTGTGAGTGCTAACCAATTTGATCCCTACTGAAACCTTTCTAAAAAAAAAAAAAATTAAGGAAAACATCACAAAGCAATACAAAACAAAAATCTAGGCTTAGATGCCTTCTTTGGTGAACATTTCCAAATATTTAAGCAATGGATAATTTAGTCTTGCACAAAAACTTCCAGAAAAATTTAAAAACCTATGAAAACAAAAACAAAGAACAGCACAAATGCTTCCAGAAAATTTTAAAAGCCTATGAAAACAAAAACAGGGATGCCTGGATGGCTCAGTCAGTCAAGCATCTGCCTTCAGCTTGGGTCATGATCCCATGGTTCTGGGATCGAACCCTTTGTTGGGCTCCCTGCTCAGCAGGGTGCCTGCTTCTCCTTATCCCTCTGCCACTCCCCCTGCTTATACTCTCTGGCTCTCTCTATCTCTCTGTCAAATAAATAAAATCTTAAAAAAAAAAAAAAAAATGAGAACCAAAACAAAGAATAGCACAAATTCTTCCGAGCTCATTTTATGAGGATAGAAAACTTCAAGAAAGGACATTTTCATGCCTATCTTAAACATTAATGTAGACTTCTAAATCCTAATTAAAATATTAGCAAACTTGGGACACCTTGGTG
Source organism: Phoca vitulina (assembly GCF_004348235.1). Classification (NCBI taxonomy): domain Eukaryota; kingdom Metazoa; phylum Chordata; class Mammalia; order Carnivora; family Phocidae; genus Phoca; species Phoca vitulina. The sequence continues at coordinate 9,524,499 of NW_022589709.1, forward strand.
GCTCAGTCAGTTAAGCATCTGCCTTCAGCTCAGGTCATGATCCCGGAGTCCTGGGATGGAGCCCCACGTTGGGCTCCCTACTCAGTAGGGAGCCTGCTTCTCCCTCTCCCTCTGCTCCTCCCCCCCCACCCCTCCCCAGCTCATGCTCTCTCTTGCTCTCTCTTTCAAATAAATAGATAAAATTAAAAAAATATATATTAGCAAACTTAATTCAACAATATGTAAAAAGGATAATGCATCATAATCAGGTTGGTTTTATTCCAGGAATATAATGTTAGTTTAACATTGGAAAGTCAATTGATTTAATGTAACATATTAACAGAAGAAGAAAAATATCATCTCAAAAGTGTTATAAAGGAGAGGGCTTGATAGCATAAAGTGTATATTCATAACTTTAAAAAGTTTAGACTGAGGACATTCCTTTTATTTTTGGCTTTCTAATAAATGTATATGCCACAATAAAAGTTCCATAAGAAAAATTGTCCTTAATATTGAAATTTTAAAAATATTCAGTTTTACATGGAGACATAGATAGCTGCTGTCACCAGCCTTCAACATTTTATTGGAAACCTTAACCATTCAGTAAACCAAGAAAAAGAAAAAAAAAAAGGAATATAATTGAAAAAAAAAATCCTCATTATTCACATATGTAGATAGAAACAAAGAATACAAATAAAGTATTAAAATCAATAAAGTATTTTGGCAACATTTTTGGATGCAAGTCAAAGTACAAAACCCCATTACATTTTTTGTAGCTACAACAAAAAGAAAACAAAATTCTAAAACAATATCTTTTAAAATAGCATAAAAATACCAAACAATAAATCTAGCAGACAAAGTGCAATACCTCTCTGGAAGAAACTACGAAGTATTATAGAGAGAATTTAAAATATAAGTATATTATATGTGTATCATGTTTATGGAGTGAAAGATTCACTACTGTAAAGATTCTGACTCTCCCTAAACTTACCTTTGGATTCATTGCAATCCCAATGAGAATCCCAAAACGATTTTTTTTCTTTAGTGTGTGTGTGTGTGTGTGTGTGTGTGTGTGTGTGTGTGTAGGCTCCACGCTATGGGGCTTGAACTCACAACCGTGAGATGGAGACCTGAGCTGAGATCAAGGGTTGGAAGCCTAACCAACTGATCCACCCAGGTGCCCCCCAACAGGAGTTTTTAAGGATCATGATGAGCCATACACTAAAACTGATACAAAAATGCAAAATGCTTATAGCCATCATATTTGCCTTGAAGAAGAGCAAAGAGGGAAGACTTGCTATGTCAGATATCAAGACTAATATCACACTGGAGTAAAGCAGGCATGTTATTTGTGCAAGAATAGATAAATAATCATTAGAACATAAAATATAGCATATCAGTAGATGCATACATATATGAACACTTAGTTCAAACATAAATGATAATGTAGAGCAGTAAGAAATGATAGTGGCTTTAACAAACGATGATGGAACAGTTGATTATCCAAATGGAAAATGGTGCAACCTGACTACTCCCTCACACTATATGTTAAAAATAAGTTCCAGGAAATTATAAATTTAGATGAGAATTAAAGACAAATTTTTTAGAAGATAATATAGAAGAATATCTTTACAATGGAGTGGAATAGTATCTCTTAAATAGGACACACAAAGCATTAACCATAAAGGGAAATATTGGTAATTGGACAACATTAGATTCAAGAACTAATTTTCAAAAGATGCCATTAAAATAATAAAAAAAGCAATTCACAGAGTGGGAGAATTTATTTACAATACATAAATGGATGAAGGACTGGTATCCAGAATGTATAAAGAACTTCAACTAATCAACTAATTAATAAGAAAAAGACAAAAGAACACACAAGAGAAATGGGCAAGGTGCTTGAATAAGATACCTAAGGGTCAACTAAAAGTCTAAAGAAAGTTCTTGACCTTTCTGGTATTCATGGAAATGTGGGTTAAAACATAACGGGACACCATTATGTACCCATCAGAATGATTAAAATTAAAAAGGCTGCATCTCCATGTTGGCAACAGTATAGAACACTGGAGGCTTTCATATTTCAGAAGGTAATAGTAATAATTTTGGAAATTAGTTTGGTCCTTCTCTTAAATATGAATGTTTGCATACTCCAGGTCCCAGCAATTGCAATCCTAGATATGTAGCAAAGAAGAATACGTGCAAGAGACATGTACAAAAATACTCATAGCAGCGTTATATAGGATATTTGGATAAATGGAATTATCATACAAATAATGGAATAATATACATCAATGAAAACAAAAGACCTACAGCTACACTGAACAACGTGGCTGAATCTTAAAAATATGTAATTGATTGGGTGAATGACACCTGACATAAAAGACTATATGCTGTATGGTAACATTTATACATGTTTCAAAAAATAAACCAAATTGGTTTTAGGGTTTTATGTTTGATTGGTATAAAAAAGTAAATATAAAGTGATTACCATGAAATTTCACTTACCTTTTAGAAGTGGGGAGTAGGTAGTTATTGGGAGGGCATTTAAGGGTTGGATTTCTATGCTGCTAGCAGTACTCTATTTCTTAATCTAGTTGGTGATTACACAAGTGTTGGTGATAAATTATTGGGCTCTATACTTTTATTTAGTTTTGTCTGTGAGATATTTTATAATAAAAAGGGTTAAAAAAACAATTCAGTTTCAGCATCTTCTTCAGAAACTTTTAATAGATTCTTGGGATGGGAAGGAGCTGGAAACACTGTACTAAGAAACCAGAGCTCTGTCCAGGTTATCTCCCTGAGTGGCAACACAGTGCTTGGAGGCAAATTACTAGAATCAGGACATGTCAATCAGGTGTGCAGTTCTGTGGAAACAAACATTCACAGCAGCAGCTCTCTTAACACCACCGCTTGAGACCGAGCTAACTAAAACAAACAAACAGCAACAACAAAAGGGAAACTAGATTCGTGAAGCCAGGTTTCAACTTTACATTCTGTCAGATGTCCTTGCACAGTTGCCTAGAAATATCTCCTTATCTGGTCTCTCTCCAAGTGGCCATCTGCAAACAGGACTTTCAGAAGTGGGATTAACTAACTTTCATGACCAATACTTACTTGAAAACTAAGACTGTGCCATGGATGGGGTGGCGGTGATTAAAGTACTTTCTAAATTAATTGAGAAAGTTTAACTGCTTGTTAGCAACACTTAAGGTAAAGGTGCTATTGCCAAAAGAAATAGATAGATTTAAAATCATCTGTTGCCTATGGCTATTAAAAATCTTAAAATTGTGGTTTTAGCAAAATATCTGGTTCAAACCTCAGTTATTAGGGAGGATTATATTTAAATTTTATATAACAAACATATTTGAACTATGTGGCTATTAAGTCCAATAAACATTAGAACGTATATTGGACTCAGTGGTAAACTATATCTAAGAAGGTCGGCACCACAATATTAGCCTTTTAAATATTACATCATTCTACATTCAGGCCCCACTTTTCTGTCAGTAAGGGTCTCCTGCTGCTTTGAAACTGATTTTCTCTATTGTTTGTTTATAAAATCCCAAAATGATCTCCTGCGTAAAAATAACAGTTGTTAGTTTCTGCTCAACATTTTCCTATCCCTTTTCTCAAATTCCTATTTATGTTGTCTTTAATTTTGGAGACTCTCCTTTCTGTTTTCTTTAGCTATTTGTTTCTTTATGCCATTCGTACAGTAATGAAACCACAATTTATGCAGTAAACTCAATCACCTTTAGTATAATTTGTGTTATTATAGTCAAGTGTCTTTCTGATTTTACTTTATTATTTTACATTTTACTGATTTATTAACACTTAAATTTTGTCTTAGGCTTTCTGCCTATTGTCTCTACTGTCCCTAAATCTCAATCATTCCATGATTTCCATTACCATTTGTTGCTAGTAGCTACCAAGTCAATATTTAAGCCCCAGAGAGCTGTCGTAAGTACTAGATTCATATTAACACCAACACATCCCAGAACTTGGTGATGGGTAAGGTAGCCTTTTTCATTTATTTACCACAATATATGTTGAGCACATCTATTGTTAGAGAAGAAATTTCTAAGTTTATTAGTGTGGTTAGGATATGGAAAAGCATTTTCAGGTGGAAAGAAATAATTGCAAGTAAGTAAATGGTTTGAGAAATTTAGAGATTCTAAATTCATGAGTAACTGTCCAACATCAAGGATCAGAAAAAAAGAAAAATGGATATCTTTTTAAAAAGTCAGATTTATTTTAATTTGTTGGTATTTTCTTAAATTTTAATTTCCATTTTATTTCACCTGAAAAGCTCATTGCTTTCTATATGTGAGTCATTATTCTGTTTATTAAAACCATGTGGTACAGTAAATCTTAAAGGCTGAGATCCTTTTAGAAATATTATTATGATTATTATGAAAGAATTATATTACATACTCAGTGCCTTGAATACACAAAAAAGAAATAAACAAAAAGATGTTCTTTTTTGTACTGTGAAATGGTTTGTATTTGTACCTTTTCAAAACCTTCTCAAAGTATATATTCTGAAGCTATGGCATATTAAATATGAAATACAAAAGGACCTGAAAATTGTAAAAAGACTTAGAGTCCGCTTATATGAAAATTATTTAAGTATAAATTGAAAATAAAAAGGTCAAAAATATTTTTTCACACTCAGTACAGATGGTATATTTTATTGGTTTCATAAATTCTTATTCTTCAGACATGCTAAACATTTATGACATACTTAAAAATAGTAAGAACATTTGCCTTCAAATGGCACCCTTATAACATAAGTAGGGATTCTCAAACTTGAGCAAGCATGAGAATCTCCTGCAGGGTTTGTTAAAACTTAGATGGCTGGAAAACAAAACAAAACAAAAAACAAACAAAAACTTAGATGGCTGGGCCCCGCCCCAGAGTTTCTGATACAGTAGTCAGTCTGGGCTTGGGACTGAATATTTGCATTTGTAGCTGTTCTTAGTTGATGCTTTCAGGAAGACACATTGGGAAGCATTGACATATAATAATAGTACATTCTTTCACACCTGTTTTAAAACATTTTACAAGTTTAATATGCTACATTGATAGATATTTGAAAAAGTTAAAAAGTGTAGCTTGACTTAGGACTTATATAATGCTGTCCCTTTCAGAAAATTCTTATTTAAACCTTGACCAAGGCATTTGCACATTTGAGATAAAATCATTTACAGATAGCTTCAGGGAACAATTTCATTGTATTAATTCCTAAACCAACATGCTTACTGAAATATCACAAACTTTCAAGTCTCCTCACTGGAACAACACTGTGCAAAGGACAACTTATTTGGAGAACTATTTCAGAAAGAACTCCAACATCATGAGTGATTATTATGCACAGCAGGTGTTAAATGAATTATTTATCAAATATGTTTTCATTATTTCTCAGTGAAAACACTGAAGATCTACTTTCCAGGCACTCAATTTCAACAATCATTTGTACACAGAGCAGGTCTTAGACAAATATTTATGGATATGCTTTCATATGAAAAATGAAAGCTATTATAAACACAAACACTGTACCATATTTTGAAAGCGTAAAGTGAATAATTAGTAAATAATTATGCCATTTGATAAACAATTTTCTTCATTGCTCACTTCATTTTATATTTTAACATTTGGCACTTTTTTAAAGGGTATATTATACCACTCTCTCAAAGAAAAATATAACCTAAAATCATAAGCTGTTTGTGCAGCTTGATATCACAAATATTGCAATGATGAGTTCATTTTAAAGTATCAATGAACAAATATACTCAGAGAAACAAGAATTTTAACCATGTATATAAAGATTTTATGTACATGCATATTAATGGTATGAGTCCGTTAGGCCAAATAGATCTATTAGATCCTTGCTATGATCAGCAAGGATATGGATGTGTGAAATGTACACATATATATACAATTACTTGTACAACACAAACACAGACTTTCCTGGCACAGGGTACCTATTTCTCCTTCAAATTTTCATCATACAATAGACCTGAACTGGGTAGAGCTTAGCTTTTAAAATCTAAAGAGCCCAATTACACCATGGGATTGTGTTCTTAATGCCAAGATTCTTTGCTTTTAAATAGATGTATTAAAACAAAAAAATTGTGAAAAGAAAAGTAGTTTTACAGGAGAGTTGTTTAATTTGATGCGTCAGTTAGGTTTATAAAGTAACTTCAGTAGCCTCATGTAGGGAACCTGAGGGATGTGAGGTACAGTTGATCATATATGTCATCATTCTTCAAATGGAGATAATCATCTTTGAAAATACATTTGTATGAATCCAAATGCCTAGTTACTCAGTCTGGATCTATGCCATTTCCCTCCATTAAAACAACTGGTCATTTCAGTAGAGATATCAATGGAACTGTTTATTTTATTTCTTGTAGGATATATTTATTTTGCAAGTGATTCTTTGATAGTTCAAATAGTTTATTGATATCGCTATATCCTAACTTTTATGAAATATCCTAAACTCTTTAAGACCAACCAAAGACTGGCATGGAAGGAAATTTATTACAAAGATGAATAAAATTATTGACATGCCATTTCAAATAAAATCAAATATATTATTTTCAAAGAAAAGTAATTAGTGGTATAGAATAAAATTAGCATAGTATCAAATCTAGGTACTTCCTAATAAAACTAAATTTCTCATGAAATTTTGTACATATTGAAAGAACCATCTGGTGGCTCAGTTACAGCTAACCATTTTTTGTTGGATTTTCAGTACACATAATTATAGTTGAGGAAATCTGATATGATATGTCCAATTCTTTATAATAATTAAGTCTGTAACTGTCATTTCCCAGTAAGAAGAAATCATTTTTGGAAATTGGTTTTGTTTAGATGTCACAACAAAGTCCTGGGCATGAAATTGTATGTTCTTTTCTTATTACAAATTGAAATTCTATAGGTGAGTAAAGAAGACAGAACAGCAGGCGCCTGGGTGGTTCAGTTGGTTAAATGTCCAACTCTTGATTTTGTCTCAGGTCATGATCTCAGGGTCGTGAGATCGAGCCCTGAGTCAGGCTCTCTGCTCAGCAAGGAGTCTGCCTGAGATTCTCTCCCTCCTCCTCCTCCCCCAAAAGAAGACAGACCCTTTCTGTAATTTACAATTCTAATAAAGGGCAAACTTAATAATGAGTCTGAAGAAATCTGACAGTGACCATACATGTAAGAAGTTATTTACTAGTTCTGCGTCATTCAGCCATCTACCAGAAAACAATAAGGGATTTAAACAAAGTATCTCTCTTATAAAAGTTAATTTGAATATTGACATAATTAATTACCTCTTTGAAATTATTAAATTGTTAAAAACAATTCTTCACTAGCACTCTACTAGTGGTTGGTTATCCTGAGTTCAAAGGGGGGACTAATTTAGTGTAAATGAAGAAAATATTATTTAAAGCAAGAACATACTTTCCTCCTTTTTCATAAGGACCACCAATATGAAACTAAGTTTTTTTTTTCTATCTTTAGTTACAAGTAAAGAAATGGATAATTAATTAATGTCTGTAGTTTTAGGAAGGGGAAAGGGAACATGTTGGCAGGTTAAGTGTAAGAAGTGTGTTTTTTCATTTCACAGTGGCAGGCTTTAATCTAAGTAAGTAGATAAAGGAATCAATTCCAAGGAGAGTCTTCTGGAGTCCACACATTAGAAGAATATGCTGGCTTTTTTGTATCAGTTGGTATTCTGGTAATTAAGTAATAAGACTATGCCCCGCTGTTTATATAGCAACTCAAAAATGGTGTCTATTTAATTGTCAGGTTGTTCATTATCACTTGTATATGGTATGGCTGAGAGGGCTGGAGAATCTAAACTCATTGCTCTAATAGGAAACACTTCCCATATTACTGTCTGATTGCTGCCACCTGAGAGAAGACAATTAAAGTAAATTGGGGACGTTTTCCAGAGCTGTAAAAATTGACAAGATGTGCTGTTAAGCCTTTCAAATGGAACCTGACACTTGATCAGCAATTTTGCTGATGAGGGGGGAGTAAAAATCACCAATATGAAAGAAAAAGCTCCATGTTTGAAAACTATGGAGATTTTTGTTTTCTCTTGAGTAAGAGAAGATGAAGATAGAACTGTAGAACATTTAACTTTACAAAATAATTTCAAATCCTTGTTTCTTATTTCTAAAAAAACAAAAACAAAACAACAAAAACAAAAGACCTGAAACCCCAGAATGAACAGAAGGGAAAATAAGGAAGTGTTTAGAAGTGGTATGCAGGAAACAATATTTTCAATAACCAGAATCAAAACAAGTCCACTGGTAGTAATAAATAATAAAGAGAATTTCCAAAGCCTTTCTTTCCTGGGAATGTGCATAAAACTTTGTATTTCATAACTAAGAATCTCTGCTAAAGTATGTGAAATATTGTTTAGAAATCACATTCTTTCCACAGAATTGTTGCCCCCTGTATCACTAATGAGGGCTTTGTAAAGGCCCATGAAAGGAATTGTTTTCCTAGTTGTTTTCATTGTGATATGAGGCAAGATATTTACATAGATCCTGATATAAATTTTGAAAAACTAAGAAAATTTGTTAAAAAGGAATAGAGAAAATACCAAGCTTTTGTCTGATTTTACATGATCCAACTATTAAAAAGATATTCATTTAACATTTACAATTTGCTGGATCTAGGAGTAAAAATTCTGAGAAATGACCACTTTCCTTATTTAGTCTTAAATCAGAAAATGAACTAAAAGAATTCCTCACAGACTCTGAACTAGCATAATGAGAAGACTGTAAGAAATAGGATGAATGAATTTAAAATGGGAATAAATGGGGGCAAGATTATTGCTTTTAACTGAATCATATAAGAACTTAAGATTTACATTTTAGATAAAATGGGACACCTGGGTGGTTCCGTCGGTTAGGCATTTGCCTTTGCCTCAGGTCCTGGAATAGAGTCCCGCATTGGGCTCCTTGCTCAGCGGGGAGCCGGCTTCTCCCTCTGCCCCTCCCCCTGCTTGTGCTTTCTCTCTCTGACAAAAAAATAAATAAAATCTTAAAAAAAAAGAAAAAAATATGTTTTAGATAAAATGGGAAAATTCCAAATACACTGCCGTGTCCTGTCTCATGGTAATATTATAATTTATGGAAAATAAAGACATGTAAATATTTTAATGTAAATATTTGTTACATTTGTTAATGTAAATATTTCCTGTTGTGCATACTTCATGGTGTCAAAACCACTGTTTCTAATACGGTAATGTATTTTTGCTTAGCAGACCTTGCCTGACAACCTTGAACATCACAGTAGACTAGGGGCCATGTGAGCTAATGGACTCTGTCTCACTGCCTCTTCTCAGCATCATTCCTTTCTTTCTAAAATAAAACAAAACTGAATCTTTTGACTTAAAGTAGATGCAAATGTTTAAAGTTTTTGTTTTTCCAGAAAAGTCTCCTAGGGAACATGCAGAAGTATCCAGAGTATATTTTAAAAAGGATGAAGAGAGAAGCTCCAAAGCCTAAATTTAAAGCTGAAAGTTAGCTATGAGACCTTCTCTCTTTCTCTCCCTGTCCCTGTCCGTGAGTGGATGCACAGATGGATGGATAGATAGATAGACAGATAACAAATATCTCTCTATATACACATACAAATATCTCTCTATATACACACGTACATATATTGATTCTAAAGGACTGTAATTCAATACACAGTAGGAGCAAGATCTGAGAATGAGAATAATGAAACTTGAAAAAATTCAGAAAATTATTTTTAGTGATCAGTATTAAATATTCAAAGTGACCAAGAATCCAACAAATACAAATAAAAAACAATAAAAAATAAGCAACAGTGCATACTTAAGCAAACAGTGATAACATTCAAGGAAAAAGTGGGATTAAAAGAATCAAGATATTAAGGAAAATCTATGAAATTAGGAAAAATATATACATATCAACATACATAAAAATGCATATATGCCTGTATAGTTATATATGCAAATACTTATTTATATACAGATATATGTGTGTGTATTTTATCTGAGATTATTTCTTTGTATATTTTACTTCACATAATTCTATATTTATATTAAAATCTCAAAAATTTTAGTGACTTTATTCTATATGGCTATGCTTAGGTATTTTATTTTTATATACGCTGGCAATTTCAGACCATTTCTTCGTCCCTAAAATGTGTGTGTGTGTGTGTATGTGAGTGTGTAGAGAGAGGGAGAGAGAGAGATGCAGGTATAAAAATGAATGTCACTGAAATAATCTTAGAAATCTAAGAAAAACGATTAATCGGGATGATGGATTTCCAGATGACCAGGATTCTGTGTTCAGTGGCACAATATGATAGTCATTTTCCTATGAAATCACAACTTGTGTGTGTTTATTTTTTAAACATATACATATATATTTTCTTTTTAACTCTTTTTATGAAGATACATTTTTCTAAGCAGATTTAGGTTCACAGCAAAATTGACAGGAAGGTACAGAGATTTCCCATGTACCCCACATCATTACACATGCATATCCTCCATTATTATCAGCATCCTCCACCAGAGTGGTACATTTGTTACAATGGATGAACCTATACTGACACATCATAATTTACATTTTGGTTCATTCTTGATGTTGTTCATTCTGTGGGTTTGGACTAGTGTGTATTGACATGTATCCATCATTATGGTATCATACAGAATATTTTCATTGCCTTGATAATCCTCTGTGCTCTGCCTATTCATCCCTCCCTCCTAGCAACCAGTGTTTTTTTTTTCTTTTTTACTGCCTTCATAGTTTTGCCTTTTCCAGAATGTCATATAGTTGGAATTATGTACTATATATTAGTAACATGCATTTAAGATTCCTTCGTGTGTATTTATTTATTTATTTGTGGTTTGATAGCTTTTTTTTTTTTTTTTTTTAGCACTGAATAATATTTCATTGGATGTACCATAGTTCATGCATTCACCAACTAAGGGACATCTTGGTTGCTTCCAAGTTTTGGCAATTATGAATAAAGCTGCTATTAACATCCATGTGCATGTTTTTCTTTGGACATAAGTCTTCAACATAAGTTTTCAACTCCTTTGGGTAAATACCAAGGAGTATGATTGCTGGATTGTATGGTAAGAATATGTTTAGTTTTTTTTAAGAAACCACCCAGCTGTCTTCCAAAGTGGCTGTACCATTTTGCATTTTCACCAGTAGTGAGTCAGAGCCCTTGTTGCTCCATTTTCTCACCAGCATTTGGTGTTGTCAATGTTTCAGATTTTGGCTATTCTAAAAGAACTGTAGTGGTAACCCATTGTTTTTTTAATTTATGATTCCCTTAAGATAAATGATGTGGAATATATTTTTATATGCTTTATGCCATCTGTATTTTGGTGAGGTGTCTCTTCAGGTCTTTGGCCCATTTTTTAATCAGGTTGTTTGTTTTCTTATTGCTGAGTTTTAAGAGTTCTTTGTATATTTTGGATAACAGTCCTTATCAGATGTGTCTTTTGTAAATATTTTCTCCTAGTCTGTGGCTTGTCTTCTCGTTCTTTTGACATTATCTTTTGCAGAGCAGAACTTTTAATTTTAATGAAGTCCAGCTTATCAGTTATTTCTTTCATGGATCATGTCTTTGGTGTTGTATCTATACTCGTGGTCATCTAGATTTTCTCCTATATTATCTTCTAGAAGTTTTATATATTTGTATTTTACATTTAGGTCTGTGATCCATTTTGAGTTAATTTCTGTGCATATTTACTCATCATTACTTTTCCTATTCTTCCTTCATTCTAGCTTCCTTCTGTGATCATTGTTCTTCTTCGTGAATAAACTCTTCCCAGAATATCCTTCCCACAACTCTGAAGGTGATGAATTCTCCTAAGCTTTCCTTTATTTTATTTTATTTTTTACTTTTCCTTCTCTTTCATTTTTTTGTCTAAAATATCTTTATTTCACCTTCTTTCTCCATAGATACTTCTGCTAGATACAGAATTCTAGGTAAGCAGGGTTTTGTTTTGCTTTGTTTTTCAGAATTTTGAAGATTAACATTCCATTGTTTTTTGGCTTTCTTTTTTTCTATTGATAAGTCAGTTTTAGTCTAGGTTTCAGTCCTTTGAAGATACCCTGTCACTTGTCCTTTGCTGCTTTTGAGATTTTGATTTATTCTGAGTTAATTTTTGTGAATGGTGTAAGATATGTGTTTGTATTCTTTTTTTTTTTTTTTCATGTGGATGGCCAGTTGTTCAAGAACCGTTTGTTGATTAAGTATATTTTTCCATCAAAGCATAGGTCAAAAATGTAGGTGGAGACTATCTGTCAAAAATTCCCAGAAATCTATTTTAATTACAGTCTTTCCTTTCCAAACACAAAGTTGTATAAGAACCTGTAAAATAGGACTTAATAAAAATTTGAACATAGGTAGATTAAGATTTGTCCAGGTGCAGATAACAAAGCCATTGCAAATTGGCTAATGACAGGGGATTTATTTGCTTATGTAACTGAAAGATGTGTGGGTTGTGTTTTCAGGTAAGGAGAAATTCAGGGCCTCAATGAATGTCACTAGACTCTTTGCATAGCTGTGTTCATTTTTTCTTCTGTAGTGATTCGATTTTCAGAGAAGCTCTCTCAATAGTGCAGTAAGGTGGCTGACTTACTGCTTCAAAACTTTTCCTCATCAGTTCAAATTGGAATTATGGGACTGAATTTGACTGGTCCAGTTGGAGTCATTTGCTACTCTAAAGGGTACACAAGGCAGCGTGGCTGGCCTAGCCCCGGTTCATATGCCTGCTACCTTGATGTTGGGGTTTATTCAGCCGTATCTACATTATGTGGGCTGACAGGGGTGGAAGGATGCCCTGAGAGAAATTTGTAATAATGTTACAGAAATCTGGAAATGAATCAAGAAAGGATAAGCAATAAACTGAACTATAGGATGATGAATACTTCTGTATAGAATAAGCATGTGCAAATGTTTAGCAGGAAATGATAGAATGAAAAATTAATGGTATTGCCAGTATTATTTTTATCAGGCCACATTGCTCTCATTTTACTAAAATGACTTTAAAATTCATAGATTTGTTTTTGCCATCCTGAGTAAACCTGAGTAAACTTGTCTTTTGAGGAAAGCCAAGGTTTATTAGAAGCTTTGCGAATATCCAGCCTCTAGTTTTGACTAGTATTGTGCTTTGCTCTCCTCATTTAAAGGTTTTATACAAGCTTACTCCTACTCAGCGCCATTCTTTTCAGGTTTTGTTTGTTTGTTTGTTTGTTTTTAAGAAATTTTCCTCTTTCTCCAAATGATCAGATTCTAATACCACCTTTTACTGGTTCAAGAACTTGTCTTTACTGAATTAGTATTGATTTTACTACAGAATGTTCTTAGAAGAAGGAACCCTTTGGTTTAACATGTAGCAATTAGTGTTCTAAGAAAGAATGCTTTGACATGTTGTTGAATGTACTTAGGAAGCCAAGATAATGCTGTAGATGACTGAAAATTTAAATGTGCTATGTTGATCATGGTTTGCTGTATTCCATGTGATTGTGCAGCCTTTGGACTATCACACACACATGGATGGTGATGTTCCTGTGTCCCCAAGCCACTCCCATTGCCATTCCCAAGAGAATTTTGGTTTATGTAGCATTCTGAGACTATTAAGAATGGCATTACAGTGCTTTACCTGTTGAATAAGTAAATAGAAAGTTGAATTCAGTATCACAAGATAAATGATTTGTTTACAAAATTAGGTACATTGACTGGTATTAGTAACAAATTCCTTAACCCGTATTTCCTTGTAATAGTAACCACTATTATCTGGTGTGACCATTGCATGCCCAATTTTGCTTTAATAGAGTTGTTATCCACGACACATCTCTTTGCTGAAATTTCTGAAAGATTGTAAGTAACTAAAGGGAAACCAAGGTGGTTTTATGAAAAAATTTTCTGGGCTAACATGTCACTCATGGAATAACAACCTGGAGTGGATGACAGTTCTCACACCAGCTGCTTGACATCTGAACAGCTGCGAATGCCCTCGGAAATGTCACACCATCAGATAGGCTCTGAGTGTGTGAGTAGCAAAAGTGTATCTGGTAGAGGCCAGCACCCCAGGCCATGACTAACACCCCAGGCCCCATCATCCCATAAGCTTGAAGCTGGGGTTGAGCTGTCAGTTTAATAAATGAATAGCCTCTTTGTTTTGATCAGCATTGTCAAGGCTTATTTCAAAAAAGGACTGTGATGCCTCTCACAGTCTAGCCCAGCCAAAGTCAATTGGTACAATTTCAAGGTGAATTTATTCATTCTTTATAAAGTTCTGTGCGCGAATATATCAAGACAGTTGAATAAATTGAAATAAATAGACTTGGAGTTACATATTCTCCCAGTAATTGAAATAGTTTCCCCCCAATATATTTATAGTAATAATTCTACCTTTATGAAACCTAGTCTAGCTACAGAAAGGAAAGCACAGAATTACCATTTTGATAACATATTTGGAAAATGCAATTGGGGCTAATATGTTGATAAGGGCACCTGAAAGTTGTCCTTGCCTTTAACCATTCCATGTTAAACTTTGAGTAAAGCACCAGCTTTACCACTTGATAAGGATGCCTGATTAGCTTGCACTGATGTGCAAATATTTACCTTGAATTTGGTCATTTCTAAATAGAAATGCTGGAACACTAGCTCTTTCTGTTTTACAGTATTTTGAATTTGAGTTGCATATATATGGAACTAAACATACACACTGAACTAAAAAGCAGCATCAGTGTTGATGTCCCTCTGAAATGAGCAAATTTAGTTAATTTGATGGATAAATTATTTTAACACAAATCACCTCAGATATCATCATTGCATTTTTTAACATATACAAATAGTTTTGACTTGCAGCTTTGAGGCTCACTTATTTATTTTTTTTCTTTATTTTGCAAACAGGCAGATGCTGGATCATAATCAGAAAGGGTTACTGTAACAAAGTTCTCATGATTATAGCAGAAAAACCTACCCAACTTTATCTGCATGTGATTGAGACAGAATTAACCGCACACACTTACAACATGCTGTTCTTAAAAGGATTTTCAAAGTATAAAATATCTTATCTGGAAAGTTTGGTTCCTCTTAAAACCATCAGTAAGCCTTGGGAAATGCTGCAATCTGAGGTTTGGGAAGGAAAATGCTTTGACTTGATAATGAAGGACACCTGGGAGTGATTGGCATTTACTAACAGAAAAGTCAAATAATTGAGGCATAATGGTAAGAAGGGGTTTAGGGAACAACCTAGTCCAAAGCTAATCTTTTGAAAACTTGAAGTGATATCTGTGATGTTTTCCCCCTCTGACAAGGAATCTATAGAAGTGATCAAACTGATCAACTGAGAATGATATTTTCCTTCCATTATCTCTTTTTATCTCAT
The DNA here is from genome assembly GCF_004348235.1 of Phoca vitulina. Taxonomy (NCBI): domain Eukaryota; kingdom Metazoa; phylum Chordata; class Mammalia; order Carnivora; family Phocidae; genus Phoca; species Phoca vitulina. The sequence goes on from NW_022589709.1 coordinate 9,539,875, forward strand.
TTTTTTTTTTAAGCAAATTGAAGCTCCCTCCCCTAGCCATCAGTGTGCATGTGAGTTCGGATGTGCAACCCATGGGCAAATAAGCATTTCTTAGTTAATGTCTGGAACATTATTATTTTATAAAACATAAACAATGTGTAAGTTACAGTCAGGCTGAGGAGATATATGGCTTAAATAATGTATATTTCAAAAGAATCTTTTTACCTTTGGGTCATTGAAAAAAATATATATATAGCCAAGTTGTTATTAAGAGTCTTCTTTCGGGGCGCCTGGGTGGCTCAGTCGTTAAGCGTCTGCCTTCGGCTCAGGTCATGATTCCAGGTCCTGGGATCGAGCCCCGCATCGGGCTCCCTGCTCCGCGGGAAGCCTGCTTCTCCCTCTCCCACTCCCCCTGCTTGTGTTCCCTCTCTCGCTGTGTCTCTCTCTCTGTCAAATAAATAAATAAAATCTTTAAAAAAAAAAAAAAAAAGAGTCTTCTTTCATAGTTATTCCAGGATAACCCAAATAAAGGAGCTGAAAATCTGAGCTCTGATTTTAGTTGGTGGACATGTACATACTCATAATGCATTATCAAAGTAGCACCTTTGTTGATAGTGAATAGATATATCTATTTTAGAGTCTGAGTTCACCTTAAACAAAAGGGAGCCTGGGGAGTATGGAAGGAACAGCCATGTTGCTTTGAATATACAGGCTTTCCTGTTGGTTTAAACTACATGTCGATCATCAATACTTTAATAGGGGAAATGCTGTTAAGGAAGATATGACTGATGACTCTTACAAACTGAGAATATGGGAATCGCACTCACCTTCCATTTTTAGAGTTTGACTTGTATCTGAACACAAAATGACCCCTTGAATAAATAATTAGAATGGTATTACCTCAGGAGACCATGTCTGAAAAGATAATGGAAGTTTCTCATTGCCCATGCTTTTTGCCTTGTCTTATCCTAATAATAAGCAGTTATTCATTTCAAGGAATTTTTTTAGAGAATTTTCATATAAAGATTATATCCTTTTCCTCTCCAGACAACAGACAGTAAATTTTGTCCTGATGCTGATGGTTATCCAATTTCTTTATAATGTTCATGGAAGCATCTGTTCTCCCCATTATTTGGAGCTCTGCAAAGAACATCTAGAATAGCAGTCAGCAAATTTTTTTTTTTCTGTAAAGGGCCAGAGAGTAAATATTTTAGGCTTTGAGATCTTTGTTGCAACTATTCAACTCTGGTATATGGCACCAGTCAGAGACATATGTAACTGAGTGAGCATGGTTGTGTTCCAATAAAATTTTACTTACAGAATAGATGATGAGCCATATTTGACCTCTGGGCTGTAGTCAGCTGGTGCCTGCTCTAGAATAAGAGGCATCTAAATAATCAGAATCTATTGTTCTAATTCACATCAGTAGTTAATATAAGCTATTTTTACCACTTCTTGGAGTCAGGGTAATTCCTGATGAAGATTTGTACCAAACTATTAAGCTCTTCAACCCCACATTAACCTGATCAATTTCTTCTTACAGTTGCACAACAAAATAGCAGTTATATGTTAGAACTTAATATTTACTTTCTTGTCATAATATAATTAAGTTCCTCTAATTTTTATAGTGGACTTTTACTACGGACTGGATAGTAGAGCTTACAGTGTTCTCTATTGTGGAGCAAAAAAAAATCATATAAACTACCCAAATAAATTATTTACATTTGGGATGTGTTTTATAAGAAGAAAACTAGGGTACTAATAATGAAAATAATTTGGTTAAGGGATTCTACTTTATACTGAGTGGTTTAGGAACCTCTTTCATCTTGCTCTCTATCATTAGGAATACATGGATCAGAGTGGGGCCCTACCTGGGCATAAGTTCAGGGTCAAGAATAGACTAGTAAATTTAAATATTCTAAAAAGATAATGAATTTTCCGTATAGGTAAATGTGACAAAATACAAAAGGCACAAAAATATATCATAAAAATAAAATTTCTTTCCCACATACCCCCAACTATGCAGTTTTTTCCTCTAAATGCACTACTATAACCATTTTTTATTCATTATATGAATGAATTTGAGTTTTAGAAAACACAACTTGAAAAAGATATATTGATTTCCTGCCTTTATTGTATATTCATACATTAGCATATGGAAGCTCACTAGTATATTTACAAGTTAATGAATATTTTATATATTTCTAATGGTTTACTATTATACAGAGCTACAGTGAAAATATTCATACTTAAAACTTCATGTGAGATATCTGTGTTAGGAAGCAATATTCCACTTTTCTGCATATCTTGTGAGCAAAGGCACTAGCTACTGTTTTATTTTGGATTATCTCATTAAAGAGGTTTGTATGGAAAATGACCATGGAAGAGAGAGATGGTGTCTCTCTCTGGAAGGAAAGCAGATTTATTAGTCAGCATAAAAGTTTCAGATTCCTAAACTCATGGTTCCTCAGCTGTTACACAAACCCTTAATGCAGGCAGCATCCATTGGGCCAGCCCTGTTATCTTTGTGGGACTTGAAAGGACAAAGGGAACTGATGAAAACATATAGCTTAGGCTCCTTGCTATCTCATGAGTGATAAAGTTCTTCATTTTCTGGCTCAGGAGTCTCCAGTCTTCTTTCATGCCAACATCCCTGAAACTGTGACAGGCTAATTGTTATCTCAAAAGTAGGGGAAAATCTCAGACCCTTCATAGTTCATGATAATCTGTAGGATAAAATCCTAGAGTTGGAATTGTGGAGCCAAAGTTTATATGGACTATAAATACATTTTAATATTTGTATTAACATCAGCATTCATGAGAGTGCCTATTTCTCTTTCTCTAATCTCACTAACAAATTGTTACCCATATTTTGATATTTGACAGTTTGCTGAGTGAAAATGCTATCTTGGTGTATTTTTAATTTTAATATCTTAGTATATTTGGATTTCACAATGAACGAGTCTAAATATTAATCCAAGTACTTAATAGCTATTTATATATACTTTTTTGTGGAATTGTCTTTTTTATTTTCCTCTATTTTCTAATTTTTTTTTTACTGATTATTTAGAGCTCATTAAGTATTAAGAAAATAGGCTATTGTGTATCATACTTGTTACACATATTTCCGTCCAATTTTCATTTATCTTTTTATTTTAAGGCTTTTCTTATGAATGGGAGTTTTAAAATATTTTAAGTAGACAAATTTATCAGTATTCTTTTTGAGGCTCCTGGATTTATGTAATAGTAGACCTTTCTTACTCAAAGATTTTGTAAAAATTAAGTTTTGCTGCTCTTTGTGCTTCTCTGATATGTATTTTTGTGCATTTATTTATTTATTTATTTTTAAAGATTTTATTTATTTATCTGACAGAGAGAGACACAGCGAGAGCAGGAACACAAGCAGGGGGAGTGGGAGAGGGAGAAGCAGGCCTCCTGCGGAGCAGGGAGCCCGATGTGGGGCTCGATCCCAGGACCCTGAGATCATGACCTGAGCCGAAGGCAGACGCTTAACGACTAAGCCACCCAGGCGCCCCAATGTATTTTTGTGCATTTAGATTTTGATTCATCTACAGTGTATTTCCAAGCAAGGATTAAGATACAGATCCATCTTATTTCTTTTTCGGGATTAGATTATTTTTGAAACAATGAATACCATGTTAGAAATCTTAATTGAGATTGGAACAACAGAAAAAAGGAATTTCCTTGAGAATAACTTAATCACACACTTGAGATAAACTATTAGCTGAATTTACTAAACCGTTAAATTAAACATTTCAACTAATTACCAACATACTATTGAATTGTAAGCTTTGCTTTGGCCATGAGGCCTTCTTCACAGAGGGAGGAGATGGGGACATATTCTCTAGTGAGGTCATTTCTCAAGACCGATATTTTGATCATCTTTCCTTCCCTTCCTTCCTTCCTTCCTTCCTCATGAATCTGACAAATCTCCCTCAAAGATCAATTATTATTATTTATTACACTGATGTGTATATTTTATGAACTTCTCTATTTTTAATCTCTGAGATTCCTTCTTTATCTTTCCCTCTTCAGTATTTCGCTACATTCTCTTGTACGTTGTCTTTTTTCTTTATTGTGATTTTTACAGATGTCTACACTATGCATAGCCCTTTATTGCTGCTGCTTTTCAGAAAACCTGTATCCTCTTCTGCTTTCTGGGCTTTTCTTACACTGCTGGCTCATTCTCTAAATAAATATTTATTTCTCTAAAACTTGCTGGGTTATTTCCTCAGAAAAAGGACTGCAAGTAATCTTAAGCTCTCTCTTCTTTGTTATATGGGGTAACTTTACTGTTGTTTGTTTTTAATATTTGTAACTCAGCTGCTCTCAACCATGTACAGTCATATTTATTTTGTAAACATGAAGACTATGAAGTTTTTGGCTAAAAGGGAACTGCTCCTATATTTTTCGTAAGTCATTTTCTTTGTTCATTTATCTCCACATCATATAATCTAATTAATTTATATATGTTTACTTAGATTAGATTACTTTTTAATTTAAATTCAATTAAGTAACATATAGTATATTATTAATTTCAGAGGTAGAGTTCAGTGATTCATCAGTCTTATATAACACCCAGTGCTCATTACTTCACGTGCCCTCCTTAATGTCCATCACCCAGTTACCTCATCCCTCTACCCTCCTCCCCTCTAGCAACCCTCAATTTGTTTCCTGTGATTAAGAGTCTCTTATGGTATGTCTCCTTCTCTGATTTCGTCTTGTTTTATTTTTCCCCTCCCTTCTTCTATGCTCCTCAGTTTTGTTTCTTAAATTCCACATAGATTATGATTACTTTCATTTTTCTTTTTTCAGAAAAGCAATATAAGCTTAACTCTAGAGATTATTACCTCTGGCACTTTTCCATCATTCTGCTCACTCATTTCTGGATGATGTCTCTATAACAGTGCTTTTATTAAAAACTTTAACTTATACACTGTTCAAATATATAGCCTTTATTTCAAGACAGATATGCATTTTCTATTTCCTTATCAGCAGTCCAGTGACCCCATTCCTCATATACTTAATTCATCTGCTCAGGTCAAATAAGCCCTGTCTTTCATCACCATTGACCCTGATGATAATTAATCAAAATATAAAATTTTATTTTGTTAAAGCTTATCTCTGTATTTCCTTTCAGTTGGTTCATTCCATGTAAATCTATAGGGATGATGTAGGAAACAAAATAAATAAGTGGTGAGAATATGTGCTAAGTACAGATCTGTCAAATAACTAACTTATGGCTCCATGGAATTGAACTGTCACCATCAGAAAAACAGCTATGTGGCCAGATCTGTCATTTTTGACTCTGGAATCTAGAACCCTGGAGTTCACCATCAGGGCCATCTGACTGGTGTGCAAGCTGTATGGTATACAACAGCATCACTATACATCATAGATATAGTTGATACTAAGAAAATATTGGCAAAGGATAATATTAAGCGATTTCATTTTATCTTTTTTAAAAAAGGCATGTTACACAAGTTTCCAACTGATGGAATAGTTGTCTTGAGGAAGACTCATTTTCAAATAAGCACAAAGGTTCCTTACAATGCTTATCTTGGGCGGTAGTAAGACTAATGGATCCCTGCACACACTCACCAAAGTTTATTCATGTATACCACACAGGGATTCTCAGCACCACATCAGTATCTCAAGGCTATATCCTTGGAGCAGCCTCTGGGAGTAGGAAAGGCAAGTGGAACCTACATTCCAAAAACTGGGTGGGGGTGAAAAGCCTCTGAGTGCCCAGGTCCAGCTCACGGGTCACCTGGCAGTGACATCTTTTCAATGACCTTCCCCAGCAATGACTGACTATTTATTTATTTATTTATTTATTCCCTCACTGGAATGGTATCTGGTACATGGAGGTTGAGGAAATATGTACTGAAAAGAACAAGGGTTCTCAACCTTGACAATATTGACATTTTTGCCCAGATAATTCTTTTCGTGGGTGGTGGTGTCCTGTACATTGTAGGATGTTGAACAGCATCCCTACATGCCAGTAGACCTCTGGCACACGACAACCAAAAATACCTCCAGGAATGGGAATGGTCAAATATCCGCTGTGGAACAAAACTACTCCCCAGATGAGAAAGACTGAAGAAGAATAAATTAATTGGGTATTATGTATTCATCTGGGTGCTACTGAGACTTTGTTGCTACCATATAGCTATAATGATTCTTCTAATTCAGATACATTCTGTCCTCCAGTATACTTTTTTTTTTTGATCAATACTATCCAATAATAGTGTTATCATTAAATTGTTCACACATAAGAAAAAGTATTCATTTGATATTTTCAAAGCAGACTTTTTTTTAAACTGCCCGTTTATTTTCTCAAAACTTTTCATTTACTTCAGAAAATCCCAACATGACTTAATTTTCTTCAAATTTCATAGATATTTGACACTTCCCACCATTTCAAGGCTTTGAACTCTCAGAACTTGCCTCGAAATCTTCTCACTTGGTATTAATGGTTTAATATACCTGAAAGAGATCCTTACTTCTATCCTCCCTACCCCATGTTTGAAGTTTCAGTACCTTCCTTGCTATGGAAGAACTAACTTTTCATAGCTAATTTCCACTTGCTTATTTGACTCTGTCTAATGTCTGGTACAGTATTTCCTTTGCTCAAGTGGCAGGAAGATATGCCTACAGTGAGCTTGTGGCTGATTGTGGTGATTCTGCTGAGTCAGCCTTGGTCCCAGGGGGGTGAGGGGGGTGGGGAGGTATGAAGTTTACTGACCCCCTATCTAAATTGTTGAATTTATTGGCATCGGCATAGATATTAATTATATTCCCTTATTCCTTTAATATCTGTAGAATCTGTGGTGATGCCATTCTTCTTATTGCTGATGCTGCTAATTAGTGTCATTTCCTCTTTTTTTTATTCTGATTACTCTGGTTAGAGGTTTATTAATTTTGTTGATCTTAAAGAACCAGCTTTTGGTTTCATTGATTTTTCTATATGCTTTTCTGATTTCTATTTTATTGTTTTTTCTTTTAATTTTCATTAATTTCTTTTGGGGAGGTAATTCTTTTTTTCTTTTTAGTTTCTTAAGTTTGAAATCAGTATTATTTATTTGGACCTCTCTTTTCCTAACACAGGTGGTTAGTCTTATTAGTTTCCCTCTAAGAACTATTTTTAGCTGCATACCATATATTTTAATATTCTGTGTTTTAATTTTCAATGAATTAAAATTATTTTGTAATTTCTCTTTCGATTTCTTCTTTGATAGATTTCCTCTTCATATGGAACTATATTATTTAGTTTTGACATATTTGGGGATTGTCCAAATATCTTTTTTATTAGTGATTTCTAATTAAATTCTGCAGTAGTCAGTGAACATACTTTGTCTTACTCAAATCCTTTTAAACTTATTACCCACTACTGAGGCAAGACTCTTCTGATACTCTGCTCAGTGCCTCATTAATTATGAGTTTTTCCACTCTGCCTGGAAAGCACAGGTGCTCCTCCCAAACTGTGAGATCTCCAGAGTTCTATCTCTGTATAATTCTTGTAGTCTGCCTTGTAAACTCTAGCTGCCTTGGTCTTGCTAAACTCTCAGCTCCATCTCTTGTACTGTATGTAGACAGTCAGAATTAGAACAGAAGATAATTGAACAACTCCAGTGTTTCTACTGCCTTACCCATCCTGGTGTCATGGCCTGAGGACTCTAGGTAGTACGAGATGGTAAAATTGTACAGTTAAGTACTTTTGCTCTTTGGCCCTCAGGGATTACTGTGCTCTGTTTCCTGCTGTCCAGTATCGTGAAAATAATCTTAAAATATCTTTTGTCTAACATTTTTGTTTGTTTCAGGCTGGAGAGTAAGTCTAGTTCCTGTTACTCCATCTTGATTGAAAGACCTCAAAAACATTTTAAAATTTACAATCATGGAAAGTGTGCCATTTTTAACCATGTATGCCATTCTGACCCTGAGGTCATCAATGTTAGCTTTACTTGTCCTTTGAAAGACTCATATGTCTCCTTTGAATGAATCAAGTTTCTCATCCATTTTACCTAGACTTTTCTATCCACTTTTATGAATCAAATTCTTTAGGGTTTAAATCATCCCCTATATCTTTTGTGAAACCCCATCAATAAACATGTATTAAAATAATATGCTAGTTTTTTTTGTGAAATTGTAATAAACATCTGTGGGAATGTCTACTTCACCACTTCTCCTCAAAAGTCATCTCTGTGACTTATAAGGGTGTGGCTGTTTTTACAAGATCTCCTCCCACTGTCTATGTCTGATTGAACCAGAGGTATTTAACTCAAAAGCAGCAACATTAATTATATCTCAAGAATTTGGAGTTGGGGTTCACTAGTACTCAATTATTCTCCTTATGGGTTGACTGTAGTCTAGCAGTGAACAAAAAAGGTGAGAATGTTAACATGGAGAGAGAAAGATGTATGTGAGAAAGAGAGGAGAGAAATGAGAGAATAGAATGGAATAGAATGGAAGACAAAAAAAAAAAAAAAAAAAGAATGGAAGGAGAGGGAAGTGGGATGGAAAAAGAGTTCAAAGAGAGTATTAAATAGTTAAACAAAGGGGATCAGAGTTTTGAGGAGTGCCTTGTCACACCTTCCCTGGCTTCCTTGAAATATCCTGCAACCCTCATAAAATGTTTTCCCCTCTTGCTTAAGGTGAATCCTTTTATGTATATAGCCCATTAGTCAGTGCTTCCTAATATAGGGATTTTAATTAACATTTAAAACATGTTCACTGAATTCAGGAAAGCCATTATCTGGAAAGTTAAGGAAATAGTGCCAAGATACAGATTATATGTAGACAGTTGAAATTAGACAGTATTTAAGAGAGGTTTGGAAGATGATATTATCCTTGAAATTTAAGAAAGATTTCCCTATGTGGAGACAATAAAAAAGCCATTCCAAGAGAAGGAAATATCATCAACAGAGACATGGAGTTAAAACACAGCAAAGAGAAGAAGCAGTGTTTAACTGGTTTAACTGTGTATATATGTGTGTGTGTGTGTGTGTGTGTATATATATATATTTGTGTATTTTGTGAGACACAAAGGAAGCCTTCAGATTTAAGATTCTGGTGTTGGACTTGATGTGATGGGCATTGTTAGGAGTGGCACATTTTCCCCCACTTGTTTTTAAACAATGACATGATGAAGTATGCTTCTAGGAAGATTAGTCTGATAAGAAAGCACTGGATTGATTAAAGAGCCTAGAGCCCAGATGGAAGAGATGGATTAGGAGGCTGTATCGGTTTAGAGACATTTAGCTTTGGGTCACAGAAAAACCTAACTCCAGTGGCTTAACAAAAGAGAAAGAGAGAGAGAGAATTTAATTTATCAGATCATACAACTAAAACATTCATGGATAGAGCTGAATTCAGAAAGTGACAGCTTTAGGGGCTCATATGATGTCATTAGAGCTAAATTTTCTCTGGCGTATGTCTCACCTGTGCTGGCCTACCTCAGCAGCTCCACATTATCACATCTGTCAGTTCCAGATTCTACTCTCTGGGTGGAAAAATGCCTAAAGAAGCCCCAGCATCAATTTATCTGAAGTTCATGTCTAACAGTGAGAATAGACACCTTGCTAGACTCATTCCCAAATTCCTGGGCTTTATTATCATTGGCCAACATAGATCATGGACTCATCCCAGAATATCCACTGTGGTCAGGAGGATACAGTGCTTTGATTGGTCACATCTGGTTCATGCATTCACCCATATAACACAGAAAGGTGGATGCTTGCCTTTGGTTTGTTGCTCAATGCTAGTTTATCCCAAAGCCTCATTTTGTACATGATTTCATATTTTGTGATGAGAGAAAACAATACCATTTATAAGGTAGAAATAATAATTTCCTGAATTTTCAGTCACAAAAATATATTTAAAAGACAAAATTTCAGGTGTAAGATTTTTAGTTTAGTTTTATTATGTATTACAGAACACATTGCATATGACAAATTTCTTCTTGCTGTGAACTTTCACAACATACATAACCTCTTGAAATCAGGAGTTTATAACGGAAATACTGATGCTACCTTAACTCTGCTAAAGTGAACTGTGCTGCTGTGATAAGAGAAAAATGCATGTTTGCCTTTGGACAGCTCATCATCTTTCCAAATCATGATTAGTTGGTGGCAGGACAATATAACACCAAATCATATGCAAAGATAGCCTGGATTTGAAATATGAATCTTTTGCCAGTATAAGAGATGAAGATGACAGTTGTAATCTCTTCAGATTCATAATTTACTAAGTTGTAGGCAGGTTCGCAGTGATTGATCATCCCTGGGCAGGGTGTAGGCAATTTTAAAATCATTTTATTGCATTACGCAAATGTGAAGTTTGGAAGTTTTAGGTTGTCCTTATCTCTACCTTAAGCAACTCTTGGGGACACACTTAACTCTAGAAACTAAATGTATACAAGGACATGCTTATTGCTGTAGCTTATCTTCTTGGGTATTACATATTACACAGTGGATTGTTTATGGTATGAAAAGTATTGTGTTATTTTGAGGACATAAAACACTACAGAAAGAAGTGTGGCAAAGAACTATGGGTTTTACTATCAAATAGTGAAATGAAATTTGTTACTGCCTCTGTAGTCAACAAAGAACATTGTGAGATGAACTTATTCAGGGTATAGTAGCTGGGGCAGAAAGGCTGAACTCGTTCTCCATAATAACTAAGAATTTGTTGTGGTCTATCATAGCAAGGGATGTTTTCTGTTCATAGCCATCAAGGGACAGCATATGAAGACAGCTGAACAATATAAATGAACAATATAAATGAAGAGATTCTCAAGGATGGCTTTGCGTAGGCTTCTGCTTTATTGTCACCTAGAGAAAGCATTGTCAAATTGATGTGGCTTGAGACATGGCAGAGGGAGTATCTTTGGAAATATCAAGGGATATTTCCTCTTACCTCAGATGTCTCTTTTTCTTACCATATCCCTTATTCCCTTGCAATGGCAATTCTCTCTCTCTCTCTGCATATGTGTATATATATATATATATATATATATATATAAAATTCACCTTATTTAAACTGAAAAACTAAACAGTTCACTTATTTCTCCTACCCCCGATCCCTCTACCAATCTGCCAGCTGTATCTATGAACTTGTGTTTTTTTAATTTTTAATTTTTTTTTAAGATTCTGCTTATAAGAAATCATACAGTATTTGTCTTTCTCTGTTTTTTTATTTTTGTTGATTGTTTTTGTTTTGTTTTGTTGTTTACCTCACATGCCTCTCTTTGTTTTGATATTTCTGACTCTCTTGCAAGTACAATTTTTGTGTGATTGTGTGATGAATCAGAGTTTAATACTCTGAGCTTATATCACTTTAAAAACTCGCCTGAAAGATTTACCACTGTTAAAAGATAAACTGAGGCATATTGAATTTTTTAAAGAATTTATTTGAGGGGTGCTTGGATGGCTCAGTTGTTTAAGCATCCCACTCTTGATTTTGGTTCATGTCATGATCTCAGGGTCCTGGGATCAAGCACTGCATCAGGCTCTGCTCTCAGAGGGGAGTCTGCTTGAGAATTCTCTCCCTCTCCCTCTGCCCCTCCTCTCACTCATACTCTCTCTCTCTTTCTCTCTCTCTCAAATAAATAAATAAATCTTTTTAAAAATGAATTTATTTGACCAAAAATGTATTTGAAAAGGGCAGTGCCAAATTGGAAGTGATTAAGAGCTCTTCATGGACAGCAGCTCTGGGAGAGATTGTTATAGAGAGAAGGTAGGAGTAAGGTAAGGAAATTATTGATTGGCTATAGCTTAAAGCCTAGCTGACTGTGATTGGTTGTCTGTCCTTAGGTTTCAATTCTATAACCTTGAGGCATTTATAGGCTTAGATTTTAGTTTTCTTACATAGGTCATTATGGAATTAGAGCTACTCCAGTCTAATGGCCTTCTTGTTTAATTGATTTAACACCACTCACTGGGGAGACTCCCCCCCAAACTTTCATCCTTCTAGAGCTACAGTCCTTAGTTGTCTGGAGGAATATAAGTATAGGAGGTAAAGTTCAACTAGCTGTAGAAATTAAGAAAGTGTTGTTATCTTCATGACATTACTTCATTCCATGGAAATCAAGTCAATATCTAACATAATGTCTGACTCAACAATAGAGAGATTTTCACAAATATGTGTTTGATTCACACATGCACTATTTGTGTGAGATGTGTTCCTTCTTTGTTACTATGTCATGGAACAGAAATTAGACGTTACTTTAGATAGATTAAAGATCAAGTTTATAAGAGACACTTAACAAAGCAAGAGTCTGCAAGAAGTGTTAGTGGCTCCCCAGTCTCTCATTATCTGTAAGATTACCTATGTGATTGTTCAAAACTACTTTAGCCAAAGAGTCAAGTGATTATTGTTGAATTGTTACTGCTTCGGTTATGGAGTTGGCTACCTCTCCTAATATTTGGGAGCGATTTCTAATCTAATCTAATTAGATTTCTAATCATGCATTCATTGACAATTATTCTGACCCAGGAGAGAAAGTCTCTCCCTATGTAGGCAAATCTGGAGTCATGTATGCCTCCTGGAAGTTTCCATTTAAGGCCCTTATGGAGGTTTAATGGGGCAGACCAAGAGGAGACTTCTGATTTATTATGGATCTTAACAGGGACAGTTAAACATCCCAATAAGTATTGACCTCCAATTCAACAGCTTTCTGACCATTCATTTGCCTATTGAAACTATCATTCACTGCAGACAAAAATGAAACCAGGTGGAGCACAGAGATTCCAGCTAAGGTCTGGTTATTGATAGATCTATTATCTGGAATTTCCTGATTGGCCTTTTCAAACCATAGATCTGAGGAATTGGGATGACATTCTGTGAGATACTATCTCATCCTAAAGGGGTCTTTTCCAAAAGCCTTGCCATGAAGAGTTAGCAGGGAAACAGAGCATAGGAAAAACTGGTTAGAGGTAAGACTACATATCTCCAACATCATAAACTGATTGGAGTTTCTGGTGGTAGATCAAACAGAAAAGTTAGCCCTCTCAGCACTGGCCTGGGAGATACAGATGATGACATTATCTTTCTGTACCAAAGCTAGAGTAAAGGAAAGAAAGAAGAAAAGGAAGTTTTCATGTTTAGTTAAGGTAGGAAGTCTTGATCCATTGTTTTGGGAGGAAGCAGTCTACCTCAATGTCAGCTACTTTTCTTCCTCATCAATTTGATTCACAGGTCACCAGCATTTGCACAGGACCATATGTCAGCTACAGCTTTCTTCAGCTGTTGAGATAAGCATTCAAGGCTCAAGTTCCTGAAGTCTGGCTGCCATCTGTGAATTGAGGAGGACCCGGAATGGCCCCTTCCAAGGAGATTCAAGGGCAATCTTTGTTCTCAGTGATTCCAAATCAGAAGGGTGGGAGAAAACTGGAAATGTTAGTTTGGAAAGTCATAGGCAGAGATTTAAGGAAACTAGAATTCAGGGTCCAGTCCAGTTTACAGGTGTATAACACAACCTCAAAGACAATTTAATAGGATTAAAATCTAGCATGAACTAAAGTGCAAACATAATTTTTCTCTCTATACTTTTATCCATTTTTTTTACCAAAGATAATCACAGTAAAACTAATTTGTGTGCATTAAACTTGGCCTGATGATTCACATAAGTATAGCAAGAATAGTTATTGACCATGTAAACTCTTTTAAGACTGCTTTGATAGAACTTTTCATAAGAAGTCTCAGGATGAACTCTCAAAGCTTCAGAAACCAGAAAGCCAAGCCAGGGATTGGTCATCAGATTTACTTGCAATACATGTCAGTCAAACCCTTGGTAATATTGCCAGTGTTTCCAATTGTGTCCTTTTATAAGGGGAGCAGATTATTATTGAATTTATGCAAATAACTATACTGCTATGAAAAGAATACTCAAGAGTATTCTGGAGGGATCAGGGAGAAAAAGTAAATGTTTTCATCTTTGTTTACAAGGATACACTTTATTAAATTGCTGTAAGTAATTGACAGCTTAAGGAAAGGGTTTCCTTAAATCTGAAAAAAAAACAAAAAACAAAAAACAAAAACAAAAAACCCAAAACCAAAAATCAAAGCATCAAGGAACCTGCAATATTTCAAACTAAGTGTCATAAAAATTATAATCAGCCTCCTTAGTTCATTCAGTCCCATGTAATATTTGATATGCTTGAATCCACTTTTTCCACTATTTCTGAAAATTCTTATCCAGTTAAGTTTTATGAGGAAAGTTATCAGAAACCTGAGGTTGCCAAAAGTCTTTTCCGTGAATCTCCTTGAAGATGAATCACTTTTTCAGGAGCACTTTTGTAAAAGCATCGGATTAAAACAGTAACTATCTATGAAAATACTTAAAGATGCTCATTGTTAAAGATCTGATGAGAGCTCATTATAATGGAATTGACAAAGAAATTTGGTTATTCCTATAACATGGCAACACTTTAAGATAATAATGAGAATTATGACTGATAACATGCTGGGACATACCAGATTTCCAAAAATTTCACACAAGAATTTCTAGAACACTTACAGCATATATCTACAGAAATGCAACATAAAGAAGGCTTAATATTACTTCTTATTTGACAGTGCTTCCCATGTAATTTAACATATCAAAGTATCCTAATTCGTTTAACATCTCCCTTTTTGTAAGGAGAGAGAACCTGTTTTTTGAGATGTCCCAGAGACCCTTTGGAAATCTCAAAGCTAGTTCAAGGTCAAAGAAGACTTCATTTAGAATTTCACTTGGGGAAGTTGGTTGAAAATATCAAAAGGTTTTAAAATGCTCAGTTAAATAGGATCATAGGTCGCTGTGATATAATATTTAGTTACTCATTTAACCATAGTGACAGCTAAAGACTCCACAGGAAGATATAGAAGGTTACATAGTTCTGAGCGAAATTTAGCTCTTTTAATATCAAGAGTACTAGATTTAAGTAATCAAACACCTAATAAAGATAGCAAACACAGGAAATTATTTTGATTCAAATATCACTTAAAAGCTAAAGAAAACCTTTGTTTTTTTTGTTTTGTTTTGTTTTTGTTCTTGTTTTCTTTTGATCAAATGAATAATCTAAAAACACTCATTTCAGCAGATGAAAGAAAATTAAGGTTTATTTTTATACAAGTACAGCATTGATATTAAAAAAAACTTTAAATTCATTTACCTTTAAAATGCATAAAATTCCTTTCCCAAGATTCCTTTCCATATACCTTCTATAAACTTCTTTATTACATTCAGATTTTGTCCCTTTTTTTTTTCTTTTTTCTTTTTCAACAACCAGCCTCACTTTAGGGCAAAATTACTTTCTTTTCCCTCAGCAAAAAAATGTATCTCCATTTTACATTCCCTCTTTTACTGAAAACACACATCCTACTTTAATTTCATTTGGAGATATTTCCCATATTCTAGTAGTCTTAATTATATTTATTAGAATTTTTTAAATTGAAGTATAATTAACATACAGTATTATATTAGTTTCAGGTATACAATATAATGATTGAACAATTCTATACATTTCTCAGTCCTTATCAAGATAAATGTACTCTTAATTCCCTTTATCTGTCGCCCCTCCAACCACCTCCCCTCTGGCAATCACCAGTTTGTTCTCTGTATTTAAAAGTCTGTTTTTTGTTTGTCTCTCTCTCTTTGTTTAGTTAACTTGAGTGAAATCATATGGTATTTGTCTTTCTCTGACTTATTTCACTTAATATTATATCCTCTAGGCACATCCATGTTGTTGCAAATGGAAGGTTTCATTCTTTTTTATGGCTGAGTAGTATTCCCTTGTATGTATATACCACTTCTTCTTTATCCATTCATCTTTCAGTGGACACTTGGGTTACTTCCATATTTTGGCTGTTGTAAATAATGTTGCAGTACACATAGGGGTGCATTTATCTTTTTGAATTATTGTTTTCCTTTTCTATGAGTAAATAGTGGAATTAGTGAGTCATAATTTTTTGAGGAACTTTCATACTGTTTTCGGCAGTGTCTACACCGGTTTGCATTCCCACCAACAGTGCATGAAGTTCCCTTTTACTCCACATCCTCACCAATACTTGTTATTTCTTGTGTTTTTCACTTTAGCAATTCTGACAAGTATAGAGTGATATCTCATTGTGGTTTTAATTTACATTTCCCTGATGATTAGTGATGCTGAACATCACTTCATATGTTTGTTGGCCATTTTTCCAAAGATATCTATATATCTTCTTTGGAAAAAATGGCTATTTGGGTCCTCTGCCCATTTTTTTAAGTTGCATTCTTTGTTTTGGTGTTGAGTTTTATAAGCTATTTATATATTTTAGATATTAACCCCTTATCTGATATATCATTTGCAAAAATCTTCTTCCACTCAGTAGGTTGCCTTTTTGTTTTGTTGATGGTTTCCTTTGCTGTGCAAAAGCTTTTTATTTTGCTGTAGTCCTGATAGTTTAATTTTACTTTTTTTTCTCCTTGCCTGAGGAGACATATTTAGAAAGATATTCCTATGGCTGGTGTCAAAGAAATTACTGCCTATATTTTCTTCTAGGAGTTTTATGGTTTCAGGTTCCACATTTAGGTCTTTAATCTGCTTCAAGGTTGTGTGTGTGTGTGTGCGTGTGTGTATGGTTTAAGAGAGTAGTCTGATTTGATTCTTTTGCATGTAGCTATTCAGTTTTTCCAGCATCATTTGTTGCAGAGACTTTTTTTTCCCCATCATGTATTCTTGCCTCTTTAGAGGCAAGATTAATAGATTACATAAATGTGATTAATAGATGATAGATTAATAGATTATATAAGTATGGATTTATTTCTGGAGTCTTGATTCTGTTCTGTTGATCTATGTGTCTATTTTTGTGTCCAGCACCATACTGTTTTGATTACTACAGCTTTGTAGTATATCTTGAAATCTGGGAGTATGATCCCTCCAGCTTTGTTCTTTTCCAAGATTGCTTTGGCTATTTGGGGTCTTACATGGTTCCTTACAAATTTTAGGATTATTTGTTCTAGTTCTGTGAAATATGTTGTTGGTATTTTGATAGGGATTGCATTAAATCTGTAGTTTGGTTTGGGTGGAAGCAGATTTTAACAATATTGGTTCTTCCAGTATATGAGCATGGAATATCTTTCCATTTGTTTGCATCATCTTCAATTCCTTTCATCAGTGTTTTATAGTTTCCAGAGTACAGGTCTTTCACATCTTTAGTTAAGTTTATTCCTAGGCATGTCATTATTTTTGGTATAGTTACAAATGGGATTTTCTTTATTTTTCTTTCTGCTACTTCATTATTAATGTATAGATATGCACCAGATATCTGTATATTAATTTTGTGTCCTGCAACTTTACTGAATTCATTTATCACTTCTAGTAGTTTTTGGTGGAGACTTTAGGGTTTTCCATGTATAGTATTATGCCATCTGCAAATCTTGACAGTTTAACTTTTTCTTTACCAGTATAGATGCTTTTCATTTCTTTTTCTTGTCTTATTGCTGCATGTAGGGCTTCCAGTACTATGTTGAATAAAAGTGGTGAGAGTGGACATGTTTTCTTGCTCCTGATCTTAGAGGAAAAGCTCTCAGTTTTTCCCCATGGAATATGATGTCAGCTGTGGGTTTTTCATATAAGGTTTTTATTATGTTGAGGTATGTTACATCTAAACCTACTTTGTTGAGGGTTTTTATCATGAATTGATGCTGTTTGTCCAATGCTTTTTCTGCATTTATTGAAATGATCATATAGTTTTTATCCTTTCTCTTGTTGATGTGATGTATCACATTGATTGATTAAGAAATATTAAACCACCCTTGCATTTGGGAATAAATCCCACTTGATTGTGTTGAATGATTTTTTAAATGTATTGTTTAATTTGGTTTCCTAATATTTTCTTGAGGATTTTTGCATCCATGTTCATCAAAGATATTGGCCTATAGTTCTCTGTCTCTCTCTCTCTTTTTTTTTTTTGCAGTGTCTTTATCTGGCTTTGGTATCAGGGTAATGCTGGCCTCATAGAATATATTTGGAGGCTTTCTTTCCTTTTCTATTTTTTGGAATAATTTGAGAAGAATAGGTATTAACTCTTCTTAAATGTTTGGTGTAATTAACCTGTGAAGCCATTCAGTCCTGGACTTTTTTTTGTTGGGAGTTGTTGATTACTGATTCAATTTCATTGCTAGTTTTCAGTCTGTTCAGATTTCCTATTTCTTCCTGATTCAGTTTTGGGAGGTCTTATGTTTCTAGGAATTTATCCATTTCTTCAGGGTTGTCCAATTTGTTGGCATATAATTTTTCATAATGTTCTTATAATCTTTTGTATATCTGTGTTGTTAGTTGTTATTTTTCCTCCTTCATTTCTATTTTATTTATTTGAGTCCCGTCTCTCTCTGTATCTCTCTCTCTCTCTTTTTTTTTTTCCTTTTTGATGAGTTTGGCTGAAGGTTTATAAATTTTGTTGATCTTTTCAAAGAAACTGCTCCTGGTTTTATTAATATGTTTTATTGGGTGTTTAGTCTCTATTTCATTTATTTCTGCTCTAATCTTTATTATTCTCTTTTTGCTACCAGCTTTGTTCTTCTTTTTCTAACTTGCTATGGTATCAAGTTAGGTTGTTTTTTGATTTCTCTTGCCTCTTGAGGTAGGCCTAAATTGCTGTAAACTGCCCTCTTAGGACAGCTTTTTGCTGCATTCCAAAGATTTTGGACAATTGTGTTTTCATTTTCATTTGTCTGCATAGATTATTTAATTTCCTTTTTGATTTTTTGGTTGACCCACTCATTGTTTAGTAGCATGTTATTTAGCCTCCATGTATTTGTGTTTTTTTCAGATTTTTCTTGTGATTGATTTCTAGTTTCATACCATTGTTAGAAAAGATGCCTGATAGGATTTCAGTCTTTTTGAATTTATTGAGACTTATTTTGTGGCCTAATATGTGACCTTTTCTGGATAATTTTCCATGTACACTTGAAAAGAATGTGTATTCTCATGTTTTAGGTGGAATGTTATGAATATATCTCTTAGGTTCATTTGGTCTAATGTGTCATTTAAAGCCACTGTTTCCTTGTTGATTTTCTGTCTGGATGATCTATCATTGATGTAAGTGAGATGTTAAAGTCCCCTGCTATTGTATCACTCTCAATTTCTTCTTTATTTTTGTTAATAGTTGCTATATGTATTTAGGTGTCGTGATATTGGATGCTTAAATATTTACAATTGTGACATCCTCTTGTTGGATTTTTCCCTTTATTATTATGTAGTATCCTTTGTCTCATTACAGTATTTTTTTTAAAGTCTATTTTATCTGATATATGTATTGCTACTCCAGGTTTCTTTTCTTTCTTTTTTTTTTAAGATTTTATTTATATATCTGAGAGAGAGAGATAGAGAGAGAGAGATCATGAGCAGGGGGGAGGGGTAGAGGGAGAATCAGACTCCCCGCTGGGTAAGGAGCCTGATTCGGGTCTCAATCCTGGGACCCTGGGGTCATGACCTGAGCTGAAGGCAGATGCTTAACTGACTGAGCCACTCAAGCACCCTCCAGGTTTCTTCTCATCTTGTTTGCATTATAAATGTTTTTCTATGCTTCACTTCAAAACACAATGTGTCTTTATGTCTGGAGTGAGTCTCTTGTAGGTAGCATATAGAGTGGTCTTGTTGTTGTTGTTGTTTTTTAATCCATTCAGTCACCCTATGTGTTTTGATTGGAGCATTTAGTCCATTTAAAGTAATTATTGATAGGTATGTACTTATTGCCATAGTGTTACTTGTTTATCTCTTTTTGTAGTTCTTCTCTGTTCCTTTATCCTCTCTTGCTCTCTTCCCTTGTGGTTTGATGCCTTTCTTTAGTGATATGCTTGGATTCTTTTCTTTTTGTGTGTGATGGTGTATCTGTGAAAGGTTTTTTTTTATATGGGGCTATCATTAGGTTCATATATAACATCTTATGTATATAGTAGTCTATAGTAAGTGGGTGGTTGCATAAGTTTAAGCCCCTTCTAAAAACACTAAATTTTTACTCCCCACCACACATTTTATGTATATGATATCATACTTTACATCCTTTTATTTTGTTAATCTCTTGAGTGATTTTATAGATATAATTGATTTTACTGCTTTTGTGCTTTAACCTCCGTACCAGTTTTATAAATAATTAATCTATTATTTTAATTATGTTTGCATTTACCTGTGAAATTTTTTCCTTTCACAATTTTCTTACTCCTGATTATGACCTTTTCTTTCCTTTCGAAGAATTCCCTTTAATGTTTCTTCTAAGGCTGGTTTAAGTGTGATGAACTCCTTTAACTTTGTGTGTGTGTGTGTGTGTATGTGTATGTGTGAAACTCATTATCTCTCCTTCTATTCTGAATGATAACCTTGCTGGGTAGAATATTCTTAGTTGAAGGTTCTTTCAGTACTTCAAATATTCCATGCCACTCTCTTCGGGCCTGTAAAGTTTCTGCTGAAAAGTCAGATTATAGCCTTATGGGGTTTCCCATGTATATAACTTTTTTCTTTTCTCTTGCAAGTCTTGAAATTCTCTCTTTATCACTGCTTTTGCCATTTAAATTATTATGTGTCTTGTGTGTCTTAATTATTAAGGTTTTACTCACCAAGACCTTCCTCTGGTATGGAAAAGAAAGCTGGAGTAGCAATACTTATATCAGACAAAGGTTGGTTTTGTTGGGGATTCTCTGTGCCTCATGGATCTGGATGTCTCTTTTCTTCCCCAAATTAGGGAACTTTTCAGTTATTATTTCTTCAAATAAATTTTCTGTTCCTTTTTTCTCTTTTCCTTCTGGGATTCCTGTAGTGCAAATATTACGCTTGATGATGTCACTGAGTTCCCTTTAACCTGTTCTCATTTTTTGTTCTTTTTTTCTTTTGCTGTTCAGCTTGGTTGCTTTCCATTATTTTGTCTTCTAGGTCACTGATCCATTTTTTTTGCCTCCTGTAATCTGCTGTTGTTTCCCCCCAGGTGTATTTTTAATTTCTCTTATTGAATTCTTCATCTCTGATTGGTCTTTTAAATATTTTCTATCTTTTTCTTGAAGGTCTGACTGAGATCCTCCACTTTTCTCAATTCTAGTGAGTATCTTTAAGACCATTACTTTGATTTTTTTTTTTTTTTTTTTAGGCATATTGTTTATCTCCACTTCATTTAGCTCTTTTGCTCTTGTTTGGTCCTGTTCTTTCATTTGGGACATATTCCTTTATCTCCTCATTTTGCCTAACTATCTGTGTTTGGTTCTTTGTATTAGGAAAGTTAGGTACATCTCTTGCTCTTCAAAGCAGTAGCCTTATGAAGAACAGGTCCCCTGGTGCCTTGTAGAAAAATGTTCCCTATTCACCAGAACCAGGCACTTCAGGGGTGTCTCCTATACGTGTTGTGTGGACCCTACTGTTGTGGCCAAGCCTTATTTGCCTTCAGTCCAGTTGGCTGTATTTGCCCGCTTTGCCTGTTGAGGGTGCACTGTGCAGGGTTCAGTTCCTATATTGTAAAGAAGCCAATATGGTATTGTCATAGGCTTGTAGTTTGGTGGTGTCAGTGGTCAGACCAAATGCCTCAGCTTGTCAGGGATGCAGATGCTGAAATGCAGTGTGCTCTCATTGCCTTCTCTTTTGAGAGACTTTTGTTGGTGGGTGAGGCTGGCAGTCAGACCAGATGCCTGCCTTGAGTTCATCTGCTGGGGCTGCAGTCATACTAGTGTGTGTGGTTATCCTTCCCTCTTCCCAGGGCAAGAGTCACTTTAGAGTGGTGCTGGTCCTTGCCAGAGCTGCTTGTAGGATTTTTCAGAGTAAGAACTGCTTTGGAGGGATGTTTGTTCAGTGGGGCAGGTTGGATGGGGCAGATCAATGGGAGGACATTGGGGAGGAGTGTACACTGTTAGCAGGATAGATAGAGGGTGTGCTCGTTCCTGAAAGTGTTGGGCTATTAGGTGGGGGTGGGACTAGATAAATGGTACCCACCAGCTCTTTTTTTTTCTTTTTTAAGATTTTATTTATTTGAGAGAAAGGGAGCATGAGCAGGGGGAGAGGGAGAGGGACAAGCAGACTCCCCACTGAGTGGGGAGCCTGATGTGGGGCTAGATCCCAGGACCCTGAGATCATCACCTGAGCTGAAGTCAGATGCTTACCTGACTAAGCTACCCAAGTGTCCCCCACCAGCTCTTTTGTTCTTGGAGAAGTTTCCTAAAGATCCCTACTCCTCAGGACATATTCTGAGATTAGCAAATAAATCTTCACCTGTACCCAAGGTGCTTTTCAAACTGCTGCTTCTATGCAGTATTTCAGTGGGGTTGTTTGTTATCTGGCTCTTTAAGGCCGCAGATTCAGTTTCCTAAGCCCTCTAGCTCTCCCAGAGTTATGCCCACTGATTTTTAAAGTACCCAGAATTAAGGCTCAGTGATTGTAAAAATTCATAAAGGTAAGCCCCACTGATTTTCAAAGCCAATGTTTCTAGGGACTGGTCTTCTCAGTTCAGGTCTCCCATGCCTGGGGTTCCTGGTGTGGGATTTGCTTCTCTCCCTGCACTGCTTGTGGTATCCCTCCCATTTGTGGTTAATTTTTCTGGGAATATGGTTCCTAACCACTTCTGTGCCTCTCCTTTCTAATACAGCCTCCTTTCTACAATTAACTGGAAAGTCTGTTCTGTCAGTCTTTGGTTTGTTTTCCTAGTTGCATGGATGCAGCTGTTATCTGGGTGTGTCCATGAGGCAAGGTAGGCTTAGGATCCTCCTACTCTGCCATCTTCCTCTTCCCAATCCCATTTATTGGAATTTTTACCTCTTAGATATCTTAATTTCAAATGAAAATGGAATAAAACAACTGCAAGCTATCTTTTGTACCAGCATTCTTTAGATTGGCAAATTTCCTAATTTTTTTTTTCATTTTTCAATGTAGTTTTAAGACATCCAAATATCATTTAGTTTCTCTGTTATAAGAAGCCCAAAGTAGATAAACCCATGTTCAGTAATTAATATTTCAGTATTTTATCTTATTTGGAAATGATCTAGGTATGTAATGAGTATCCATCATTTAATTTACTCAGTAAAGTAAATGGTTTTAAGTTACCAAAAATATTTGGGGAAACTATTTAAATAGGCATAACTATTGTGGAAAAGTTTACTTACAAAATTTTATCTTACGTCTGTTTAATTCATTTCTTCTTAGTAATTATGTCTAGATTAGTCATGAGAATTTCATGAGATGCCAAACTAACCATCATCTTAAGTTATCTTCTTTGGCTGACAAATTCTATAAGAGATGACATGAACTCATTTGACCTTTAATAAGCCTAGGTGGAATAAAAGTATTATATTTAATGCCAATAACTCTAAAGACATGCCTGTTTTAATTAAACCAACAAACTTAAACCAGCTTTAATACCAAATATTTTCCCAGATCATGGAAACCTGAAATTCACTTGGATTAAGTTCTATTATATTTCTGAGAATTTAATTTATATAAGCATTTTTCTTTAAGGCAATTAAATAGAGCTCTTTTACAAATTAATTTTGGCAATACCATCCAGAAGTAGAAAATATCACATATCTACAAAACACACACAGGAACATACACACAGATGCAGAGACCTTATAGCTTCCATTTTAAATTACTGCAGTGAATTAAGTGTGATAATACACAATTCACTAGTTATAAAAGAAGTTGGATCTCTTCAAATGACATTTCCTTCTTTATTCCTGCTTCTGATAAGAATTACCTCCTTGCAGTTTGCATATCAAAGAGATGGTCTGGATAAGAGTTCTGGAGAAGGACCCCAGGTATAATTTCACATCTTAAAGGCAAAGAGGAAAAAAAAAAAGCAAGTTTCTCCAAGATTTGGGTTCCCCACAATCAATATTTACAAGCCTTTTGAGAGGAGAAGGGGAGGTTTTGGGATTGGTAAGAAGGATTGGTGGACTTTGAATTGTTTCTGGAGCCACACCATTGGTCATGAAAAGACTTTGTTTTGAAAACAAAGACAGCTATTTTTAATTCCTCAAAATACTAGGTTGCCATCTAACTAATGTCAAAGGACTGACACACTCCCCTATTTATGTTAGAATGTTTTTCTTTCCCTCTGTGTACATTTAGCTTAGGGAGAAGGCCTAAAAAAAATTCCTATCAGGCTCTGAATATCATATTACAATTTGGCCGAATTTCTGATTGTAATATTACTAAATCCTTTTAAAATGTCTTCTAAGGTTTCAGCCAGGAGAAACTATTAATATTTTTAGCAGCCTTAAACAACACCATGCACCCAAGAGACATCCTCAAAAGGGTGCAAAAGATTAACTTCATAAGATCTAGAGTCACTCTCAAAGATAGCCAAAAGAAAGAATCAATAACCTATATGTCCCATGCAGGCAGAAAGCCAAGTCAAATTTGTAAAATGCGACAAGTAAGAAGGCAATAGCTATCCCTGAGAGAGAGGATCGATAACCAATTGGTCTGGATTTGGAAAGAAAGGGACAATGTGAAATTTTATTTCTCTCTCTTGAATGGGCTCAGGAGATAATCTATTTGCTAAAACTTTTGAGGATTCTCCCTGGGTTAAAAAAATTCTTTAAGTATGGCCTTTAGTTTGGCCTTTGACCGAGGAGAGAAAGATACCTGAGGATTACCTGAAGCCTCAGCTTGAGTTACTTTAAAAGGTAACTGTTTAATAGTCTTTTGAAGAGTGGAAATTCAGACAAAGGATTACTAGAATGAATATTCAAATCAACGAGGAAGGAGGGGAAAAATAGGAGTTACCTCAGTCATATACATCAGTCCTACAGTCTTTAATTTTAGGTACTTTTTATCTCTTTAATTTTTCATTAGCCTTTTGCAAGGAATCTTTCAATGAAACCATTTTGAATTTTGAAACCTTTTGGAGGCTTCTGCATGCCAATTAAATAGGTATTCCATTCTCTTTTTTGTTTATCTGTTTGCTTTAATTTTGGAGCTGCAGTTTGTAAGATAGTCTTGAGGAAAAGAAGTTTTGGAGATTGCAAGTTCCCTATAGTGGCCATTGAAGTTCCAAATTTTCTTTAGTCAAGTTGGTCCATTTAATTAAAAAAGTGCTTGAGGAGGGACCATAGTTTTCAAACATAGTTTCAAACATAGTTTTCCAAAACTGGCCAGAGTCCCTGAAGTGGGGCTCTGCTGAAAGCATTTAGAGGTTTGGGATCCCACTACTCAAAATTGGAGGTTCTGAAAAACAAATGAGTACTCACCAGAAAGGACTAAGCCTTCACAAAAACAGAAAGGACAGTCTTTAAACAGATCCTAAATAAAGACAGGAGAACTCAAAATGAAAAGGGATTGGAACTCAAATCCAGGATAAAATTTACCTCAAACTACAGAGGTCAGTGAGAAAGTAGTTGAGTTCAGTAGGCTCAGTGTGTACTGGCCTCTGTTCGTTCACCAGCCTCAGAGCTGGTGGGGGTCTTCTCTGGATCCCAGTTCTCTGACACCAAGTGTTACTTGACCTGAAAAGTAAACTAGCCAATCATTTTACCAGAAAATAGGTTTTTTCAGGACTAGCAGAGGAATTGCAATTTGGGACATGCAAGCTATGGCAAACCATAGGCAAGTCCAAAGATCAAATAGGAATGTTAATTTATAGATAAATAGAAGTTGGGAGGGGCTGCTTTGAACATAAGTCCATTGGAACAAAGAGAGAACCCAGGGTGGTGATAGTTTCTCCTTGGCTAAGTTGTGGTATTTTCTTATTGGCTGAGCTTATTGCTGGGCATGGAAAAATTCTTCCTACTGGAGGAGTAAAGTAGAGTTCTACCTGTTGGTACTGTCTCTTCCGGTTGGGGTCTGCAACTGATGATGAGTTGTAGGGATTAAGAGCTTCCCCTCTGGCCTCCTGACCCCATTTTTTTTTTTAAGATTTTATTTATTTATTTGAGAGAGAGAGCATGAGAGGGGGAGGGTCAGAGGGAGAAGCAGACTCCCCGCTGAGCAGGGAGCCTGATGTGGGACTTGATCCCCGGACTCCAGGCAGTTGCTTAACCAACTGAGCCACCCAGGTGCCCTGTGACCCCATTTTAAATGAGGTTTCCTTCATTCAGTTTCAAAGGAGAAGTGGACGTTCATGAGGAGTAATCTTATCTATTAATATTACATGTAGACCATGTCACACACTTTCGCACTCCCATACTCAACCTCAAATATTCTCAATTCTACATTTGGTTTGTATCTGAAGACTGGAAAAACAATCTTCACTATTAACATGCTATTGTTTACAGGGTTGCTATAATAGAGACACAGTATGAGGCTTTTTTTTTTTTTTTAAACAAAGGCATTCTAAGTCACCTGGGAAGAAAGGCACAAATAAAAGGAAAGTGATTATGCAAATATATGCCCATTGGCAGCCATTCTGTTTCTCAGCCTCAGGCAGAAAACGGACAGATGTAAAAAATTGGAAGTTTTGTGTGGATTTTATTTTCTCTTTTCTAACAGTCTCTCTGTTACTACTTCTTCTCTGGACACACTGACTTCTTTGGTATTTCTTAAACACATAAAGCTCACTAATGACTCACATCCTTTGTTCTTCCTTTTCTCTTTCTCTGGCTAAAATACTTTAACCACAGATATCAACATTCCTTCCTCCCTTATTCAGTCAAATCTGTGCTCAAAGTTTATTTTATCAGTGAGCCTATACTACTCTTTAGATGTAGATGGGCAGAAAATAGGTAATATCAATGCTTCTAGGTTTGAAAATCAAAAGAACAGTAATAAAAGTTACCAGTGATACTATAGACAAAAAGATGGTCTTTAGATTTGTAAATTTGTAAATCAATGGAAAGAGTGAATGTAATAGAAAATTAATTGATACCATCTGTTGACAGTGAAGGTGGTTAGATGACTAAGTTGGGCAAAGTTGCTGTATCTGGAATAGTCTTAGCAGGAGTAAAGCTACAAGTAAGGTTGGATATTATAAATTTGGAGTAAACTCATTACAGATAAGGAATACTATTCTGTTGCAACATTCAAATGAGAAAAAAAAAAGTTTTGGTTTACAAGAATGGAAGTTGATGTGAAAAACTCAAAGGGCCAGAAGACAAAAATCAATAATTTATACAATATAATTCTTTTTTTTTAAACAACATGATTCTTTAAACAGTAAAAGAATTTAGACAATTTTAGTTCTGTTTTGTACTTACAACTATGTTCCCAGAGTTGAGGACCACATAAGTCACAGACTATTTATGGAGCCTACAGCACTGAGCACTGTGTTAGGTTCATATGAAGCACTTAGTATAAAAGAATGTTGTAGCTTGTAATATGGATGGCATTTATTGGAACAAATGTGATTGTATAGCTAATGTTGTCCTTTTCCAGTGTTTTCAATATCTATCTAAATATCTCAGGGTAATTCATTTTTTTATTGTATTATCAGAATCTAGGTGGGATGGAGTCTTGTATAGTAAATACATTACAAAAAAATCTGTCTCCCAATATTCAAATTTTTACTATAATCTGGTGACTAATAATAATAGTTTTTAGGTAAAAAACATTTATCTAGTGCTTATTATGTGCCAGGCACTTTTAAAATTTTATTTGCATTATTTCATTTGATATATTCAAAACAACCCTATGTATCCTCCGCTAAATGAGAAAACAGGCATGATAACTTTTCTAAGGTCAATCAGGAAATGGATGAGCACAGATGAGGTATCACATTTCAACTATCAGATTTGACACACACACACACACACATACACACAAAATGCCACACCTTGCCGCTGGTAACGATTTTGGATTGTTTGGACAATGAATACAGCTTTAGTTTGGTGAGAAATTCTTTCATTTCCAGTTCTACAAGTTATTGGATAAATATTTGTACACCAATCAGTTTGTTTCTAATTTTATCTTTTTCTTGTAGTATCTTCTCAAATGCAGCGAGTTTTGAAATATCCTCCCTCAACTCTGCAGATTCATCTGATATACTTTCTTTCTTCCCAGTGATCTCAGGTGACTGTTTTACTAAATATTTTGCCACTACACAGTATGTGTTACTGTTTTTCCATCCTTCTACAATAGGCTTTTAAAAAAAAATCAATCCCGTAACCTTTTATAACAGTTTAATGATTTCTAGTCACTTTATGCTTATTTTCAAAACCAGTGCCATGTATTTTATGTTTGTGTGTGTGTATGTGCATGTGCATATATTTTCATCATTCAAACATTGCCACAGCAATGCTGTTTAAGTAGCCCCGCATTCAGTGACATACTTCATTACCCATACATGTTTGGGATGGCTTTGAGTTGACTAATCCAGGCTATAATTACCTGGAGTTGGCTATATCTACATATTAGGTCCACATCTCTCATTTTCCCTGGATGTTTAAGCAAGCTGGGAAATCTTCTTACTGTAACGATAGAAGAACAAGTAGACATGGTCAATCATAAAGGCACACTCCAAGACATCTATTGAATCCTGTCTGCTAGTAGCCCATTGACCAAATAAATTCGTATGGCCATGCCCAGAGTTTATGGACAGGTAAATATACTTCACCCATCATGGAATCATTCCAAGGGTATGAATGCATAGCATTATTATAGGAGACTAAAGAATTATGGCCAATATTTAATTTTCCATAATGAGATTTTACCAATAGTCCCAAGGTTGATGAAATAGACATGACAACCAATAACTCTCCTATTTTTGACCATTGCTTATAACATAAATTACTTCTATAACTCTTAAATATTTATTTTAGAAACTATGAACTATGGAATGTAAGTTACTAAAATTGATTTCTCATCTGGTGAAGTGAGTTTAGCACATACAGATATAACAATGGTCATTTTTAACAAAATAAGTATTTTGATTTTTTTATCTCATAGAATTCCTGTGATCTAAAGTAGTGTATGGAACATAGTACACACTTAAGAAGGATTTATTAACTTGAGTCATTAAGTGTCATGTAAAACTTGATTTTAATTAATAAAAACATTAAATAAATCCCATACAGGGATTTGTCATTATTTTCCTTTCAATGTGAAAATTATATATGTGCATGGTAAATTAAATGCAAAACATGCAAAATGTAAAATTCTCCACTCCAAATTCTACACCTTTGTTGCCGTCATCTTCTATGTGCTTCCGCTTGTTGGACTTTGGCATACTGGATTTTTAAACATTGTAAAGACTTGTGCACAAAATAGAGGCACTGTTTTTAGTCACCCTTTCTAAACTCTCTGCCCTTCAGAGATAAAGAATTGATGTGAAAAAATATGTCCAGTCATCAGAAGGCTCCTAAAACCTTTCAACTCCTTCTGCCTTTCTCTCTGCCTGAGTGGTTGCACGATTTTGTCTGCTGCTGGTGGCTGTAGTTGGTAACTTACCCATAATTAAGACAGAACTCTCAAATGCATAAATCTTATGTCTCTGATTAATAACTTTGCTCCATTAAAAATAAGATATTTATTCCCTTGAAAAAGTAAAAGCTGATCTTAGTGAGCTGTATCTAACTAATCTTTTGGTGTATTCTCTGCTTTTGTAGGATTGTACTGTGACTCCTTGACTTCAACTCAAATCTGGTCTTCTCATTCAGGCACTTTCTAATTCAAATAGCCCTTGCATTCTGGTTTGCATTTCTCAGCTACTTACCCTAAAATTTTGGTTAATAATCTTATGAAGGATTTTTCTTCCCAGTTTTAATAAGGCCCTAGAGGAATTTAGCTATTTTCTTTGTCTTTTTATTAGTGTTTTCTTTGCTTCTTCACAAAACACAGTAGAATTGGAAAAGGCTCCAGCAAGTCTGGGGAAGGTTTCTGGCCTTCCTGGCTATCAGCCCCTTGAATTCACAACCAAGCTCTGGGAATGGTGAGCCTCTGTTTGCTCTTGGTCTGTAGGGACCAATTTGAGAAGGAGAACTGGGTGTAGAGCAGGAAACACTGAGGATATACTAGTATCTGCTGGTACTTCTGTGTCTTATTGTCTCTAACCAGCTACATACAGCCTTCAGAGCTAATGGCTGCTACTTTATTTCGCTTTGCAAGTTGCTTGCAGCTATACTTTTCATCCATCTCAGACTTGGAATCATACAAGGAAGGAAATTATGGGAAATGTAGTTTCCAGTGTAATGAAGTTATTAATAGAACAACCCTTCACCATTACAATAAACAGAGAAGTTCAGGAAAAGTGTTCAAAAACAAGCAAACTAGAAGGTAACACTCTGTCAATAGTTGAAAAAAAAAAAAAGCCAACAAGATGGGAACTGTTGCTTAGCATGCTGTAATGTATATTCATAGGAAGAGACCTTATAATGAAATTTTAGACATACTTCAAGAAAAAAGTTGTGAACATAGTAAAAATGAGGGGAAAATTGCTGCAGTTTCCCTTATCTTTTTTAGAATATTATTTAGGTATTAGGTTGGATTATATAACAGGATTCCAAATGGTGTTTGATACTTAGCTTAACTAAAATGTTTCTAACAACTTTGTTTTGTTTTTGCTTTTACTTTTACTTTTTACTTTCCTGATCTTTGATTCTTGTGACTTTTTGAAATTTCTCCAGGGGCTTTTCCCAGGTCTTTGAGAATAGGCCCAGGATTTTTCAGCTGGATGCTCTGAGTATATGGCCTGTTGACTGACATATAATGGATGTTTAATATGTATTTTATTAATGAAAGAATAAATGAGTAAATTTCAGTATATATTTTTCTAACCCTCAATTCTTTACACAATATGTACCTATAATATATAATCTATAATTCTATAAATATTGATTGATTATATTGATTAATGCCTAAATGTATAAATCAACATCTAAGACCATTAGGCAGAACCTAATTTTATTAAAAACAAATTCACTAATTAGAAATAATTTAGTCTATTAACAACATGGATACCAAGGCCATTATAATATATTCAACCAATTGCCTTTTATGAAGCAGCATCTAGGTTTTTTCCTGGGATGAAATAGAAATTGATCTAAAGTATGAGAAAATTGGAACAATATAATCCAAATATTAAGCTAAGTAAATATTTAAGGAAAAATCACATTTGAAACTTTGGAGAAAAATTTCACAAAACTTAATAAAACAGAATTAGTTTCAACAAAACTTCCTTTTTGAATTAATTGACTTCCAGATATTGACCAATTTAGTACAATAGAATATTTTAAAGCCTGTTATTACAGATGACATTTTGGAGTTTGCAATGCCCAAGTATTTCTTTTTTTTTTTTTTTTTTTTTTTTAAAGATTTTATTTATTTATTTGAGAGAGAGAATGAGATAGAGAGAGAGAGCATGAGAGGGGGGAGGGTCAGAGAGAGAAGCAGACTCCCTGCTGAGCAGGGAGCCCGACGTGGGACTCGATCCCAGGACTCCAGGATCATGACCTGAGCCGAAGGCAGTCGCTTAACCAACTGAGCCACCCAGGCACCCTGCAATGCCCAAGTATTTCAATTTGAAAAGTGGAAGAAGGAAATCCTATATCTATATACAACATATGTTTGCATAAAATCAGACAAATAATTCCACAAATCCTGCCTGAAAATCCCAAACAAATTAGAATGACATATAATAACTATAGTAAACATGGAAACAATTTCAACTACATAACATTTACTAAAGCTGTTATACACGGAAAGGTTTAAGAAGTTACAAAGAAAAGAAAAATATAGGAAATAAACTTCAATTCACTTCATTTAACAGAAAAATCATATAAATTAAAATTTTAAAACTATTCAGGAAAAAAATAATTAAATAGATGGATGCAGTAAAGCATGACTATTAAATTTTCTATGTCCATAGGGGTGTTAGGCATGACATATTATGATAAAGATTGGATTAGAAGTCAAAGAAATTTTTATTTTAAAAATGAGAAAAATAACTTACATTATATAATTGCCTGTTCCAGTTTTTGGCCTCCTGCCTTCCTCCTGCCATGCTCTAGTAAACTGTATTTTATAAAAGGGCATAGTATTATAACATTTCACAATATAACAAGATTACATATTTGTAGAATGCTAACCATGGCATACTTCTCAGCTATTGCCTGTAATGAGCTACATTCTTCTTTGAAATCTTTAGTGTGTGTTTTCATATAAGTGAAACTAAATCTTATGGATAAATATATATGATTGACATTTCCTTTGTGCAAATAGATGATGCAATATTAGAACCAGGATGCAAGGCTAATAGTAAGAAAATGTATTACAAGACACTTGGATAATGTTTGAGATATGTAGTATTAAACTATAGTTAGAACAATCTCAGTTTGATAATACCTATCATTTCTTTTAGATGTAAACATGGTTTATCAAAATCAGAATTTGATCAACTATGACAAACTTAGTAGAGTGAGCTTGGGAAATTATCCTGGGATTTAGCCATATTAAATTAAATAGAAAACATAGGAATGATGCTGGGAATTTTTATTTATTGCCTTATTTATTTAGTTAACATGTCACAAACCATGCTGAATTTAAGGAAGATTATGAAGGTATTAGTAAAATCTTCCGGTGCTTGAGAAAATAATCAATTGATCATAACTCAGTAACTTCACACTTTTTTTTAACGAAAAGGCATGCATTTTCAAAAGTAATTTAAAGTGATCACCAAAGTCCTTTATTTAGATTTATATGCTCTATATATGTGATGGTTAATTTTATGTGTCAATGTAGCTGGACTATGGTACCCAGATATTTGATCAAATACTATTCTAGATGTTTCTGTGAAGATGTTTTTTAAAATGAAATTAACATTTAAATCAGTTTACTTCAAGTAAGGCAGATTATACCCCCATAATGTGGGTGGGCCTTATCCTTCAGTTGAAGGCCTTAATAGGAAAAGACTGATCTTTCCAGAAGAAGAAGGAATTCAAACAGGCCACTACCTTTGAACTTGAACTATAACATCACTTCTTCCCTGGGTCTCCAGCCTGCCAGCCTGCCCTGCAGATTTTAGACTTGGCAAGCCTCCACAACGTCATGAGCCAATTCCTAAAAATCTGTCTTTCTGTCTCTGTCTCTCTCTATATATCCTGTTGATTTTGTTTCTCTGGAGTACCTTGACTAATACAATATATTGTTGAGATACTACAGTTGTATTCTGTAAACTTTGCTTCACTTTTTCATTGAAGGCCTCATTAAAATTAGAGTTTTTATTTTTGGTATGATTAATTTCATTTCCTGGAAAAAAAAAGGGCTAGGAGTTTACATATGACTGATTTGTGAAAATTTTGTCAAGTTTCATTATGGAATTATGTTTCTTTTTTATATGGATAAATAATGATATTTGCTAAAGTTGCACTGCATGGAAGCAGGTAGGAATTATCTATGATAAGAGGATACTTTTGATGGTTTCAGGTGATTTAATCTTATTTCTAAATCACCATAGGGCTAAATATAAAGCCTTAATCTAAATAGAACTTTAACTGTGTGTTGAAGAAATAATGTTTTTTTAAGTAGAAATATGAGTTTTCTTTTACTTTTTAAAATTTACTTAATTTTAGGAGAAAAATATGATATGACTCATTCATTCTTAAGCTCTTTTCAGTTTAAAAATGTATTGCTAATTTGTCCTACTTAAAAGGAAATAACATTCGGGGCACCTGGGTGGCTCAGTCATTAAGCATCTGCCTTTGGCTCAGGTCATGATCCCGGGGTCCTGGGATCGAGCCCCGCATCGGGCTCCCTGCTCTGCGGGGAAGCCTGCTTCTCCCTCTCCCACCCCCCCTGCTTGTGTTCTCTCTCTCGCTATATCTCTCTCTGTCAAATAAATAAAATCTTAAAAAAAAAAAAAAAAGGAAATAACATTCTTTTTCAGCTTCCACAAGTTCCACCAAGTCAGGCAGATTAAAATTTTTCTGTGTCTGAGCCACTTCATTGAGTGTAAA
Organism: Phoca vitulina; assembly: GCF_004348235.1. Classification (NCBI taxonomy): domain Eukaryota; kingdom Metazoa; phylum Chordata; class Mammalia; order Carnivora; family Phocidae; genus Phoca; species Phoca vitulina. The sequence continues at coordinate 9,573,692 of NW_022589709.1, forward strand.
GCCCCAGGAACCATACATTCCACCTGTTCCTCTTTGCCCCTTCCCCAAGACTTTACCCAAATTAAAAGAATGAATAAGAATTGCTTTTGATCACACATCAGAATAGAACATTATAAGTAAATTAATAATTTCTGTCTGAAACAAAATATTGTCATTTGCATATATAACCCATGGTGACTATGAATATTCTTTTTTATTAATTTAGGTGTCCTTGATGTCCTTGATGATTTGACTTGTGTATTTTATACATCTGCTACTATAATTATGAATAACAACAAAAAAATAGAGAAACTTGAAAATCTTCGTGAAAGAGAAATAATAATTTGAGTCAATACAAATGTGTGGGGGCCTACAATGTAACTAGCACAAAATGCCAAGTTAAATCTTCAGATATTTTCATCATCTGACTGTGCATGTAGACTATTCTATATGCAATATAAAAATTTCCTCTCAGAGAATCAATGAAACAATTATCTGTCTATCATCCAGCTATCTAAGTCTCATCTATCTGGAAAGATATACTAGCAGTACTTTAACTCTTTTACCTAGTCACAGTCATTTTACAGCTTATTATGTTTCCAACCACATATTCAAATCAAAATACTCTTTCATTCTACTTTCCTTTAACCAAATAAATCAAGTGCTGTTATTGCAAAAGTGCCATATCGTTTTGAAAAATACCAAAATTTGACTTGACATAGAATTTGAACAGTACTATAGCAAATATTTTTTTCTCTTGCATTAGGTTGAACTATACAATGACTCCTATATCAAATGGAGTTTACGCAGATGATCTTTATTAAGCTTTCCAAACCTAAGAATGCAGTTCTGGGGTGAAAAAGTCTTTGTCACATGCACATGAATATGAGGTAAAAGTTCAGTGACACAAATGATATCATGACCAACAGACTTGGGAAGGTCCAAAAATTGCCTTGGTTCAAGGTTCCTGTAGGTGCAAAAGTAGATGAGAATATTTAAATTGAAATGAAATAAAATTGGGCGCCTGGGTGGCTCAGTCGTTAAGCGTCTGCCTTCAGCTCAGGTCGTGATCCCAGGGTCCTGGGATCGAGTCCCACATCGGGCTCCCTGCTCTGTGGGAAGCCTGCTTCTCCCTCTCCCACTCCCCCTGCTTGTGTTCCTGATCTCGCTATCTCTCTCTGTCAAATAAATAAATCTTTAAAAAAAAAATAAATGAAATAAAATTAACTAAAGTCAAATGTTCAGTTCTTCAGTCACTGAGCAAGCCACATTCCAAGTGTCCAATAGCCACATGTCAGTACTGTTTTGGACAGTGCAGAATTAAATATTTTCCTGAAAGTATATTTAATAAAATTATAACAATAATTAACATTTATGTAATACTGGAACATTTAAAATGCTTTCTCATATATTATTTACTTATTACAAAACATAAGAGAGTTTAGAAGTTTTATTTTGCTTTCTTGAACGAGAAGTTCAAGGAAATTAATTCCATATGGCCATTAAAGGCAGATTTGTGGGGATTTAGCTTAAATATTCTGATTCCAAATAAGAAGTGATCTGTTTCTCCTGACTTTTTTGTATACCTATAGCTTTAAGCTAGTGTAAGAGGCAAATTTAAAAAAATATTTTTAACTTTTTTTGGTAAATACCAGCATAACATCATTTGTATATATTCTCAAGATCGTTATTTTGAAAAATACTTTCTGTATGTATAGATCTTTATATTTATTAGGTAATCAGTATTAATTCTTTATTGTCACATCTTGGATGTTTACAGTACTTAGCTGATACTAATTTTCTTTTAGACCTCATGCCCAACATAAAATGTTCATCCCTTGGTATGTAAAAGAAGTGAAAAGCAAACAAAATAATTATATATATATATATATATATATATATAAAACCAGATTTTAGCATCCTATTTGTTCATTGTTTTTGCCACAATTACTGTACTTGGATTAATAATTATAATTTTTGAACCTAATAATTTATGCATTAATATTTTGTCCTTGTCATGTCTTTAATTTTTGCAATTAATTGTTTTAATAATGGAAAGGTTAATTGTGCCATTCATCAGAATTGCTTGCTGTGAAATGGTAGACAAATAAGAACCTTACAGATAAAGGGCATACTTACTAATCAAGTTTGTCATTTCTTTAGAAAGTAAACTTACTTCTACAGCCTAATATATTTATTTAATTTGCAAAATCTTGGGAATCAGAAATGTTCCTGCTAAAACAAATGGAGGTATAACAAATTGTCAAATTTGTATTTACACTCAAACATATCCAGAGCTGCATTATATTTATCTATGTCTAGGTATATGTCTATGCACATTTGTGTACATTAGCACACATGAACACAGTGTATACTCATTTATTAAACTATTAAATGAGAAAGCCAAAATTTTGTTCTAAAACCATGATCAGATACCATGCCTCTTAAAATTATTAGTGCATGGTAGATAACTTATTTTTGGAAAAGTACTAAAAAAGTGCTAGGAAGATAATGAAGTAAATTTTCATACCTCTAAAATAGCGATTCACAAAGTTTGGTCTGGGGCTACTGGTATGAACATATATTTAGGAACTACCTTTGAGGTCTAGAACAGAGGCCCAGAACAGTATGTCTACATGAATGTCTGCGATTAGGTAAGGATTTGTTTTTTCTTTCTCAAAAATTGAAATCCAGAAATAGGTAATACTGGGTGACTAACTTCTGACATTTTGCTTATCCTTATCTTTGGCTTTTACTTGCAAAGTTGCTTCATGGTTATAGGTTGGTCATCAGAACATAAGCCATTTCTGGAAAGGGAGAGAATATTAATAGTACAAATTCCAGCTGAAGCAGCTCCTTTAAAGAACTTTGGAAGGTCTATCAAATGATTTGTATTTATATATTGATTTTTATATGTATCAAACACATATTTCACTCCAAAAGAAACCATCTTAAAGTGTCATCCAGTTACTACATCTGCCACAAATTCCAGGACATGAGTGTAATGTATGATCTTTCCTGTCAGGGTTGAATATTGTGTCTACTAATCTAATGAATCATATAGTACCCAACGTGCTGAAGATGGAAGAAGATGGAGAAGAAACACTGTAACAAAATAAAAATGCCCATTTTAAAATGGAAAACACTAAGCAGTCATGGTCCTTATAAATGATTAGATGTCAGTGAACATAAATAGTATCAGTTACCTGTTCTAGAAAAATTCCTGAGTTCATCCCGCCACCTTGGTTATGACCTTAGTAGGGCTCTCCTCTATGATGTTCCATGGCTAGATCTAGGTACTGAAGTAGAAATTCTTGCTGGAAGTGGCACAGCTCACTTCCTATTGCGTAGCCCTAGGGCCAAATGATTGTTTCTAAAAAGTTCATATCAACAAAGTTTATATTGTCTTGTTCTTCTTTTATTCTTTTCAATATATTTCCTTCCAAAAATTTAGTAAATTTCTAGTCTCTGCTTCTGGTTAATTCCTTGGTTGAGTAACCACAACCAAAAATCTTGTTTTCATACAGTTTTAAGCCTGGGAACTCTTGCTGTTTACTTCCTATTTTGTAAGCTCTGCTTTTAATTACCATGATCAGTCTTCTCCTTTCTGTACCTTGAGAATTAGCCATTATGTCAAGAGCTTTACTCCTAAGCTTCTTTCTTAAACTATTGACCCAGAAAACAATGGTTTGAGCGGCGAAGGCAATAGCTTTTTTCTGTCTTTACTAGAAGGCTTGATACCAGCTTTATCTTCTGCTAAAGCTTTAGTTTTAAAGCCACCACAGACAACCATTTCAATTTAGAATCTAGAAGCAGTTGGATTTTCAGTGTTATAAGGTTCCTACTTATAAGACATTTCATTGACATAGATTGGACAAAGGCAGATAGCAGAATTTTCCTTCCATCTCTATTTTCAGAATAGCTTGCTTTACTCTGAGCTTATCCCTACTTTATAGAACTTTGCTAGAAGTGGTAAGAAGGGAACCAGTAAATGCCAACACAGTCTCTACCATTTACCTCTGTGGTTCAGATGGCTTCATTTTCTAAATAACTTGTGAACTAACCACATCTTGCAAAGACAATTCGTAATGAAGGTTACAGGTTGGTCATTAGAAGACAAACATTTTCATCCCTATTCTAGACTCCAGGAAAGGGAGAGAATATTAAGGGTACCAATTCCAGCTAAAGTAGCCTCTTTAAAGAGCTTCTTTGGAAGATTCAGAGATAATGATATCTCTTCAAAGATAAGGTTGTGTAATGCCATTTTCAGTAAAGACTCTTTGCCTTTAAACATGAGTTTTGGGGTGCCTGCGTGGCTCAGTCGGTTAAGCGTCTGCCTTAGGCTCAGGTCAGGATCCCAGGGCCCTGGATTGAGTCCTGCGTCTGGCTCCCTTGCTCAGTGGGTGGTCTGCTTCTCTCTCTCTCTCTCTCTCCCTTTGCCCCTCCCCCTTGCTCATGCTCTCTCTTTCTCTCTCAAATAAATAAATAAAATCTTAAACAAACGAAAACATGAGTTTTAGCCTTTCCTTTGGAAGAACTGATCATATAGATAGCCTGGTATTTGGGACAGAGAGGCATGTGTTTTATTCATGCCACAGGAAAAGCTAGTTGCATTACACAAGAAACCACAGTTGTCAGCAGTAAGTTCCCAAATTCTAAAGAGTGATGATGTCAGTTCTTAAGAGAAAAGTTTGATAAGGGGAGGAAGAGGATACACTCACCAGTTCAACCCATTGATAGCCAGGGTATTACAATGAGTCCCCCAGAAATCTGTCACCCATTTGATCATGCAATAAACAGTCATTGAACCCTATTAATTTGGACACTTTAATAGGATTGGGAAAACAAGGATGAAACAAGATTAATACAATCCTTGCCCTCAGAAACCTTACAAGGTAGCATGGTAGACAGATAAAATTTAATTTAAAAGAGAAATCCATGTTGTTATGTAATTTGTAAGAAACAAAGATTGCTAAGACACTGATAGTAAATATTGAGTGTTTCTCTTGTTCTAGGCACTGAAGTGCTTAACTTTATTAGTTTATTTAACCTAACAACTCTATGAAGCATTATTATCATATCTATTTTATAAATTATGAAACTGAAGAATAGAAGGGCTAACTGTGTTTCTCAAAACCACAGTTATTGATGGCAGAGTAGGTCTTAATACTGTTATTTTAATATAGAGCTATGTTATTAATCATGCCACTACATTGTCTTTCACAAGACAAGACAGAAGGAACTTATTTTAGAGAGAGAGAGGAAAAGTGAAGGTGACACCTGAACTGAGACTTGAAGGTTGAGAAGAAGTCATCCATGAGAAGTGTGAGAAAAGATTGTTTCAGGCAAATAAACTGTTTGTTGGAGAATCTCAAGATGGGAATGGGCACAATGTGTTCAGCAAACTGAAACAGGTCAGTATGTTTGGAGAATTGTGAACAAAAGAGCCAAGTGATGATGGATCACATGGAATTTTTTGGCCATGATAAAATTTAGATTTTATTCCAGGTGCAAAGGGGAGCCATTGAAGAGTATTAAAAACAATTTCATCTGCAAAACATTGCCATCCTTTTCAAGGTGTAATGAAGTTTTAGAATACTGTAGCAGAATGGTTAAAAATGAGACAGCCTCTTAAAATATGGCATCTGATCATTCTATTCTTCACAGAAAATCAAATCAACATGATTTCAAGTATTTTCAGAAAAAGGCACTTTAGGCTGAAATCTTTTCATTCATCCACATCCGTCTTTTGTCTAGTGGCTTCTCTTTGGAATACATAGCCACAAATACTTCTTGTTTCTTCAATCATAGAGAAAGAAATGAACAGATGGGAGATCAAAGGAGCAGCTGAACAGAGAATCTGGCAGAAATATATAGCAATTTATAGGTGGATGAATAAAAATTTGAGGGGCTAGTATAGAAAGAGACTATAAAAGTGACTCTTAGTTTCTATCCACATCAGTATGAATATTGAGATATTGTGTGATCTTTTCTGATAGGAATTGGTATCAGAATTGGTGGCTGAGCTTTCCTCTAGATAGCCATAAGAATTGCTATTAGAACATGTGTTCCTTTAGTTAGGTCCATTCACCTCCTCTCAGATCTAGCAGGAATTTCTCTAAGTGACACTATGCAATGACAGCTTCTAAATTGGACACACACTTTAAGACCAAAATCTGCTTAGGATATTTAGTCTACATCTCAGTGATCGCTTTCTGCCCATTATATTGCATTCCTTTTTTTTTTTTTCCTTCATTCAGCATTATTTTATGTTATTTTATGTAGACATATTCTGGTGTCCTTTGAGGTTAGCAATTGTTTTATTCATCTTTCCAGGTCTTATTACAGCACTGAGTATACACTCAATAGCTGTTATGTCAACAGCACAATTGTTTACAGTTTAAGACAGACAAACATTATGATCATAATTTAGATACTTCCTGCTCTAAAATTCTTTGCCTCTGTATCCTCCATAAATATGGGTATAAATATTACTTATTGATTTTTTTTTAATGCATGAAAATAAACCATAACTCTTGAAAGCAAAGTCCATTTAGTTACTTTCCATTTTCTATTTGCATTCTTTCCTTCAAGATCTGTTTAGGTGAAATGATTTTTCAGCATTTCGTTTTTAAATCTTTTAAACACATATTTATTAAGACCCCTAACACTATTTTCTCTTTATTTATTTCAGTGCTTAAAATTTAGAATAAGTTTGAGAGGGGCCTTCCTCAATTGGATAAAGACCACACACACACACACACACACACACACACACAAATACAGCTAACATCATACTTAATGATGAGAGATTTGAAATTTTCTCACAAAGATCAGGAGCATGGCAAGAGTGTCCTCTCACAACTCTATTTCAATGTCATACTGAGTACTAGCTAATGCAATAAGACAAGAAAAAGAAATAAAAGTTATGCATCTTGGAAGGCAGGAATAAAACTGTCTTTGTTTGTAGATGGCATAATTGTGTATGTGAAAAGTATTTGTTTAAAACAATCCTGGCACTAATAAACAATTATAGCAAGGTTGCAGGATACAGAATTAATGTAACACAGTTTCTTCTTTGTACACCATCAATGAACAAATGGAATTTGAAATTAAAAATGCAGTACCATTTATATTAGACTCCCCCACAAAATAAAATACTTAGGTATAAGTTAAAAATGTGCAAGATATATAAAAGGAAAACTACAGAAGTTTGATGAAAGAAATCAGGTTATTTTATGAATATCAAGAAACTGATTCTGTAGTTTATGTGGAGAGGCAAAAGCCCCAGAATTGCCCAGAAAATATTGAAGAATAGTTGGAGGACTGACACTACCTGACCTCAAGACTTACTGTAAAGCTAGGGTAATCAACATAGTGTGCTGTTGGTGAAGAAATAAATGGTTCAATTGGACAGAGTAGAGAGCCCAAAATTGACCCATGCAAATATAGTCAAATGAACTTTGTGAAAGGATTACAGGCAATACAATGGAGAAAAGATAGTTTTTTCAACAAATGATGTTTGAAAAACTAACTGGACTTCCACATCCAAATAAATAAATCTCTACACAGATTTTACATCCTTCACAAAAGCTTATACACAGTATGCATCATGGACTTATATGTAAAATAAAAAAATATATAACCCCTTGAAAATAATATAGATAAATATCTATATGACCTTGGGTATAGTGATGATTTTTTAGGTACAACACCAAAGGCACATTCCATGGAAGAAATAACTGACAAGCTGTACTTCATTAAAAGTAAAAACTACATCTCTGGAAAGACACTGTCAGGAGAATGAAAACACAAGCCATACACTGGGAAAAAATATTTGCAAAGACATATATGATAAAGGACTGTTATTTACAATATGCAAACAATTGTTAAAACTCAACAGAAGGAGGGGGGAAACAATTAAAAAATGGGCAAAAGACCTGAATAGACACCTCTCCAAAGAAAATACAGATGACAGTAGACACATGAAAAGATATTCAACATCATATGTAATAAGGGATTTGCAAATTAAAATAATAAGATACCACTACATATGTATTATAATGGTGAAAATTCAAAACATTGACAATACCAAATGCTGGCAAGGATGTGCAGCAACAGGAGCTCTCATTCATTGTTGATAGGAATACAAAATGATACTGCCACTTTATTTATTTATTTATTTGTTTGTTTATTTGTTTATTTACTTATTTATTTATTTAAGCTCCATGAATGCAGGGCTTTATTTTGTTCAGTCTGTGGTGTGCCTGATACTGCCATTTTAGAAGACAGTTTGGCAGTTTCTTACAAAACTAATTATACTTCTCACTGCATCATCCAGCAGTTGTGCTCCTCATTATTTACTCTAATGAACTGAAATCTTACATCCACACAGATACTGCACACAGATGCTTATAGCAACTTTATTCATCATTGCCAAAACTTGGGAGCAAGCAAGATGTCCTTCAGAAGGTGAATGGGTAAATAAACTGGGATGCATGTAGATGATAGAATATTATTCAACACTAAAAAGAAATGAGCTCCTAAATCATGAAAACACATGGAGGAAACAAATTTATATTAGTGAAAAAAGTCAATATGAAAAGTCTACATACTCTATGATTCCAACAATATGATAATCTGGAAAAGGCAAAACTATGGGGACAGTGAAAAAAAAATCAGTAGTTCCAGGTTTTGGGAGTGAAGTAGGGATGAATAAGCAGAGAACACAGAATTCTTAGGTTGGTGAAGCCATTCTGTATGATACTGTAATAGTGGATACATGATATTTACATATTTCTAAACCCATATGATGTACAACACCAAAGGTACCCAATGTAAAATGCAGACTTTGGATGATATTGATGTGCCATTGTAGGTCCATTGATTGTAACAAATGAACCACTGAGGTGTGGATGTTGATAATGGGGGGTGGGGAGGGGTTGGTCTGTGGATGTGTTTGGTAGAAAGCATATAGGAACTCTATACTTTATGCTGAGTTTTGTTTCTAACATAAAACTGCTTGAAATATAAAAGTTGTTTTTGCTTTGTTTTGTTCTTATTTTTATTTTTTTATCATTTGATTTTATTTCATCATCATAAGTGTATTCTTTAATCCCCATCCACTATTTCCCCCATTCTCCAGCCGCCCCAGAATCATTAATTTGATCTCTATAGTTGTCTGTTTATTGGTTTCTCTCTCTCTCTCTTTCTCTGTTTCCTTTGCTCATTTGTTTTGTTTCTTAAATTCCACAATTCCACATATGAGTGAAATCATATGGTATTTGTCTTTCTCTGACTGACTTATTTCACTTAACATTGTATTCTCTAGCTCTATTCATGTCATTGCAAATAGCAAGATTTCATTATTTTTTATGACTCAGTAATATTCTCATATATATACATACATATACCACTTCTTTATTCATCTATTGATGGACACTTGGACTACTTCTATAGTTTGGATATTGTAAATAATGCTGCTATAAATATACAGGTGCATGTATCTCTTTGAATTAGTGTTTTTGTATTTTTTTGGTAAATACCCAATAGTATGATTACTGGAGCATAGGATGTTCTATTTTTAATTTTTTGAGAAACCTCCATACTGTCTTGCACAGTGGCTGCACCAGTTTTCAGTCCCACTAACAGTGTACAAGGGTTCCTTTTCTCCACATTCTTGCCAATGCTTGTTTCGTGTTTTAATGATTTTAGCCATTCTGAGAGGTCTGAGGTGATATCTCATTGTGGTTTTGATTTACATTTCCTTGATAAGGAGTGATGTTGAGTATATTTTCATGTGTCTGTTGGCCATCTGGTTGTCTTCTTTGGAGAAATGTCTGTTCATGTCTTCTCAATTTTATTGAATTGTTTGTTTTTTTGGGTGTTGTGTTTTAGAAGTTCTTTATATATTTTAGATACTAACCCTTTGTTGGATATGTCATTTGCAAATATCTTCTCCTATTCAGGAGGTTGCCTTTCAGTTTTGTTAATTGTTCCCTTCGCTGGGCAGAAGCTTTTTATTTTAATGTGGTCCCAATAGTTTATTTTTATTTTTACTTTACTTGCCTCAGGAACATATCTAGAAAAATGTTACTACAGACGATGTCAGACTACTGTCTGTGCTGTCTTCAAGGATTTTTATGGTTTCATGTCTCATATTTAGGTCTTTAATCCATTTTGAATTTATTTTTGTGTCTGGTGAAAGAAAGTAGTACAGTTTCATTCTTTTGCATGTGGCTGTCCAGTTTTTCCAACACCATTTGTTGAAGAGTCTCTCTTTTTTCCATTGTATATTCATTACTCATGTCTTGAAGATAAATTGACCATGTAATTGTGGGTTTATTCCTGGGTTTTCTGTTTTGTTTTGTTGATCTGTGTGTCTATTTTTATGCCAGTACCATACTGTTTAATTACTACCGCTTTGTGATATAACTTGAAATCTGGAATTGTGATACCTCCAGTTTTGGCTTTGGCTAATTGAGGTCTTTTATGGTTCCATACAAATTTTAGAATTGTTTGTTCTAGTTCTGTGAAAAATGCTGTTGCTATTTTGATAGGGATGACATTAAATCTGTAGATTTCCTTGGGCAGTATAGAGATTTTAACAATATTTGTTCTTCCAATCCATGAGCACAAAATGTCTTTCCAGTTCTTTGCATCATCTTGAATTTCTTTCATCAGTGCCTTATAATTTTCAGAGTACAGGTCGTTCACCTCTTTGGTTAAGTTTATTCCTAGATACTTTTGTTTTTGGTGCTATTGTATGTAAGATTTTTTTTTTTTATTTCACTTTCTGCTGCTGTATTATTCACATATTCAAATGCAACAGATTTCTGTACACTGATTTTGTGTCCTGCAACTTTACTGATTTCATTTACCAGTTCTAAGTAGTTTTTTGGTGGAGTCTTTAGTGTTTTCTACATACAGAATCATGTCATCTACAAATAGTGAGAGTTTTATTTCTTTCTTAACAATTTGGATGTTTTTAAAATTTCTTTATGTTGTCTAAAATCTGTGGCTAGGACTTCTACTCCTATGTTGAATAGAAGTGGTGAGAGTGGACATCCTTGTCTTGTTCCTGACCTTAGGGGAAAAGTTCTCAGTTTTTCACTTTTGAATGTGGTATTGGCTGTGGGTTTTTCATATGAGACCTTTATTATATTGAAATATGTCCCCCCTAAACCTACTTTGCAAGGAGGTTTTATCATGAGTGGGTGTTGTACTTTGTCAGATACTTTTCCTGCTGAAATGATCATATTGTTTTTTTCCTTTTCTTATTGATGTAATATATCACATTGGTTGATTTATGAATATTAAACCAGCCTTGCATCCTAGGAATAAATCCCACTTGATCATGGTGTGTGAGTTTTTAAAAATATATTGTTGGATTCAGTTTGCTTTTATTTTGTTGAGGATTTTTGCATCTATATTCATGAAAAATACTGGCCTGTAGTTCTCTTTTTTGGTGGTATCTTTATTTGATTTTGGCATCAGGGTGATAGTGGCCTCATAGAATGAATTTAGAAATTTTCCTTCCTCTTGTATTTTTTGGAATAGCTTGAGAAGAATGAGCATTAACTATTCTTTAAATGTTTGGTAGAATTCATCTGTGAAGCCATCTGGTCCTGGACTTTTGTTTGTGAAGTGTTTTTTAATTACTGATTTAATTTCATTGCTGTTGATTGGTCTGTTAAAATTTTCTATTTTTTCCTGCTTTAGTTTTGGTAGGTTATATATTTTTAGTAATTTATCCATTGCTTCTAAGTTGTCTAGTTGTTTAGCATATAGGTTTTCATAATATTCTGTTACAATTATTTATATTTCTGTGGTGTTGGTTGTTATTTCTCCTCTTTCATTAGTAATTTTGTTTATTTAGACCCTTGTATTGTTCTTTTGTTGAACTGTTCTTATTTTTAAATTTCTATATCATTTTATTTCTGCTCTAATCTTTATTATTCCTTTCCTTTTACTGTGTTTGGGTTTTGTTTTTAATCAGCTCTTTTTTTTTTATTTTATTTTATTATGTTATGTTAATCACCATACATTACATCATTAGTTTTTGATGCAGTGTTCCATGATTCATTGTTTGCATATAACACCCAGTGCTTCATGCAATACATGCCCTCTTTAATACCCAACACCAGGCTAATCCATCCCCCCAACCCCCTCCCCTTTAGAACCCTCAGTTTGTTTCTCAAAGTCCATAGTCTCTCATGGTTCATCTCCCCCTCTGATTCCCCCCCTTCATTTTTCCCTTCCTACTATCTTCTTCTTCTTCTTTTTTTTTTAACATATAGTGTATTATTTGTTTCAGAGGTACAGGTCTGTGATTCACCAGTCTTAACACAATTCACAGAGCTCACCATAGCACATATCCTCTGAAATACTTGGAACGTCTAGAAGGATAAGCTCATGGCTTAACTATCTTGGTATCCTTTGGTGAGGCCCAATGCTTGCAACCTAGGGGACTCTCAGTTAATATCTTTTGCATGAATAATATGTACTCTGCCTGTCTCTAGGCAATTTTAGTTATCGCCATGAAATCTGCATCATACTTGTATTAGAATATCAGTTTGTGAAAGTGGGTGGGGATTTAAGATAAGAATGGAATGCTAATGAAGTAAAATATAATACTGTCATTTAAAGGAAGGACCTTGCTCCCCAATTAAATATGGTTTTATTTCTAAAATCATGTACATATTTAAATTTTACTAAAATGATTTTTAAGTATCTAACATTATTATATGGATTATTTCTAAAATTTTGATGTGATAAATATGTCATGCATTTTTTTTTTTTTAATCCTTAAACATTGATAGATCCTTGCATTTCTAGGATAAATCTTACCTGGTGATATTACATGTACAGTTGACCTTTGAACTTTGAGGGTCCACTTGTACTTTTTTTTTTTTACAATAAACATAGTACAGTACTATAAATGTATTTTCTTTTACTTACGATTTTCTTAATGTTTTCTTTTATCTAGCTTAATTTATGGTAAGAGAATAAGAATACTTATTATGCAAAAAATATGTATTAATCAACTATTTATCTTATTGGCAAGGTTTCTGGTCAACAGTAGGTTAAATTTTGGGAGAGTCAGAAGTTACCCAGATTTTCAACTATGCAGGGAGTCAGTGCCCTTAAGCTCTGCATTGTTCAGGGGTTACCTGAATATGATGTACTGGTGAATTTGGTTTGAAAAGATTTTATTTAGGACTAGGACTTTTCCATCTAAATTATTAAAAGAAAGCAGGCTGTGGTTTTCTTTTTGTACATATGTGTTGAAGGAACATCAAAAAAATATTTCTAAGTACATTGTTATCTTTAAAACTTGCTCTTTTTTGTGCTCTGAAAAATTTATGTCTATGAAAGGAATAATTTACTATTTGACAATTTTCACTGAAAATATCTATAAAACTGTCTAGGCCTGAAAAATATTTTGTGAATATTCTACTTTGACAGCACTATCAATTTTCTACTTTAGTTTTGTAGCTAATTAGAATTGACTTTGATGATTTTGATCATACTTTCCAACTCTCTCACTTTAGAATTTTCTAATTCATTAGCAATGATTTGAACATAATATTTCTTTATTTTTTTCCTCAATAGCTGCTATTTTACTTTACTTTAAAAATTATGTTTGTGTTTCCTTTCTAGTATTTTTAATTAAATTTACAGAGAAGTCTCTTCAAAAATTTTAGAATCAACAGTTTGCTGTTGCACTTTTTTTTCCTTATGTTGTCTTAATGTGTTTTTCCCTTCTAGAGTTAAATTATATATTTAAAACATTTAGCACTGTGAATTCACCTCTGACGAAAGCTTTGACCACATTTCATAAGTTTCAGCATATAGTATTCCCAAAGTTTTATTTTTTAAGAACTGTCTGTAATTTCAAGCTTTAATTTGTACTTAAGTAGATGTGGAGAGATTAATTTTTTTGAAGTTGCTAAAATTTGTTATTGATTTCTAGTTCTATTTTATTATGATCAGAGAATATATCTCCAGCTGTCTCTGAATGCCTAGTTGATTTTCTAAAAGGGAAGAATGACATTTTAGGATTGGCTCATTCTATATGTAGATAGTGAAAGTATCCACCTTATCTTGTTTTTTTCTTTTTTTCCATTTCATTAAGACCTCTGAATTTAAAAGGGCATTGAAATGTGAAAAGGAGTAATGTTTTTATTTTAAGAGTAGAGTTTATTTTGAAATTCCATGACTTCCAGTGGCATTCTTTCTGGATATTGTTTTGCAATAAATTAAGTTTCATATCCTAGGTCTAATCTGTATTCCTGATGCTTCCTGTCTAAGCCAACAGGTACTTACTGCCAGACCTGATATGCTTACTGGGAATTGGCTCCTGGTACATTTCTAGACAGTCTTGTATTTTTGCTGATATGACAAATATTCTAGGAAAAGTAGTCCTCCAAATTTTTCTGCTACACTCAAAAGACAGACTATGTTTGCACAAATAGGGTGTCTGGTGACTTCTGTCATATTCTGCTTCTGACTCTTGTTCACCCTATGCGATCATGCTTGTTTCCAATAAGGCTTCATTGAAACTAACTAATTATGATTTATTATTAATGTTTTTTGTTTGAAGTATATAGACCATCCAGTGTTTCAGCAGATGTGAAAGCCACTATCTCATAATGATTGCTTTAATAATAAAAAAGAAAAAAGCAATATGAGGTGATAACAATAGCAATTTCTATTTCAGAACAGTATAGAGGTTGTTTGTTTGTTTTCCAGAATACAACATGAATCAGTATTAATTTGTACCTGGAAACTAAGTGTTCTCAGAGCTTGGTTGGTTTCCAACTAACTGACGTTTAGCTGCATTTAAGAAACAGGGGTGCCTGGGTGGCTCAGTCCATTAAGCATCTGCCTTCAGCTCAGGTCATGATCCTGGGGTCCTGGGATCTAGCCCTGCATCAGGCTCCCTGCTCAGCGGGCTCCCTCTGCCTGCTGCAACCCTATTTGTGTGCTCTCTCTCTCTCTGTGTCAGATAAAAAATCTTAAAAAAACAAACAAACAACCAGAAAACTTTCTTTAGTTTGTCACTAGTTTAAATAAAAACACATCTATTGTTTTCTGTCCACACCAGATTTATAGAGCACTGTTTTAGTAACTACTATGATTACAAAGCAAGGATTATTTTTTTCCTGTTTACAGAGTAGACTCAGAGTGGAGGAGGAACATGTATAGAATGAAAGTGAAAATGCCATTTAGAAATCATGCTTCAGCAAAGTAGGCCAAGTTAAAGGTTGGATTTTAGTAACACACTGCTAATTATGCTTTTCTTTCTGCCTTCCACCACTGTGTACTTACACATCCCATATAAGAAATGGAACTTTTTGATATTTCCTAATATTTTAAAGTGATGAACTGAAATTATCCTTTGAAAAGCATAACTGTTAGTAATAAAAACCTGCTATATTTCTCTACTGTGAAGATGTATTTTAAGGACACACAGGATACTTCTTGTCTTAGCTGTTCTTGTGCATCAGTTAAATTAGAATGCTTTGATATGTTAATTATTTATAATTCTAAATTATGCATCTTCTAAAATTAAAGAAATACATAACCTATAATTTATTATTCATTTAGCATGAAAACATGTTTTTATGTGGCTGTTTCTCTTCTAGGTACAGGATTTGTGTTTTGATGTAAAACTTATCAACATATGGCTTCAAGTACATGATGGAAAAGTTCAGTTATTTAAAAAGATGTACACACAAAACCTATATCATTTGTTTTCCAGTTCAGTTTTACCATTTTATATGTAATAATGTTTTAGGCCTGTGCTGTTGAGATATCTATATCTATATGTCTATCTGTGTGTACATGTATGTATTTAATTTCTGTGAAAATAAATACATTAAAAATGTATTAAATTTATAGTAAGTTGAGGCAAATAGAGGATTCTCTGTAATGAAATATGTTATTGTGTAGTGTTTCATTTATTACTTCTAACAGGAAAGATTCTATATTCTTATCCATCTCCAGGTTGCACTGAAGGGAACTGTACTAGGAAAACTAACTAGAAAAATACAATATCCTTTACCTTCATGATCTAAAAACAAATTATCTAACTTACCATATAATCCCTTAAACAAATTAATATGGTACAATTAGTGTTAATTGTTGATGTATGTGTTAGTGATAGCCCAAAGAAGACTGCAGTAAACACATCTATAAGCAAAAAATGCTTTCTAGCTAAGGATTTGTATTATTTAGGAATATTTATGCAAAAATTTGAGAGACAAAACTAAGGAATGGTTTTCCAACCCTAAAGTTTTTCTCCAACTTTGTTTAATGCCATATTAGAAGTCATAACCCTTCTTTGTCGCACAACTCTTCTAGGAGAAAAATGATACCACATTTATTGAATACTTACAACGATGAACACCAACTGTTGCCCTCCATTTATATTTCATACCTTTTGGAGTATTTCTCTATAAATTAAACTTTAGGACTTTTTAGTAGGAACCTTCATCCTTCTAATGCAATTATGGCTTTGAATGTCATTTCTAAAGTATAACTGTGCTGAATGTATTTTCAAACCCCAAATGGGATCAGGTGATTCCAAGTGGGACTGCTTATGGGGAAAATGGATCAGTATGTTTGGCATTATAACTAATTGAAAATCTAGAACAGCATATTTATTTATACCTAGTACACATTAAAATTTTTTTTTTTGAAGATACTAGGCTCAAATCTCAAGGAATCGTTCCAATACAGGCTTTTGTGTACTGTTTGAAATAATTTCAAATGAATAGTTGGGTAAGGCAGACTCTCGGAAGACTTCAAACTCCATTTACTACAAGCTCAATAACTTGAAGAATATATTGAGGGTAAATGAAGAGGTAGAATAAAGAGTCTAAGTGTGGTAGGCAAACTCTAGAATGGCCCCGAATGATCCCTGTCTCCTGACACCCCCAGTGTCATTCCTTCCCATATGTGTAGATTGTACTGAATGACTCTTTTCTGATTAATAGACTGCTACAGAAGTTATGGGATGTTACTTTCAAGTTCAGGTTATATAAAGCTGTAGCACCAATCTTGGGTGCTTTCTTTCTCTATCTTTCTGTCTCCTTTGTCAGATGTCTTTCACTAGGTGATAAAAACTGCTATGTTGTAAGAAGCCCTGTGGAACCATCCAAAAAACACAGTAAGGAACTAAGGCCCTGAGTTTCAACACATTATGAAGAACTAAGGCCGTCTCTTAAAATCCCATGAAGAGTATTGAATGGAGCACTGGGTGTTATATGCAAACTATGAATCATGGAACACTACATAAAAAGCTAATGATGTAATGTATGGTGACTAACATAACATAATAAAATAAAATTTTAAAAAAATCCCATGAAGAACTACAGCCTGCCAACAATCATGTAAGTGACTTAGAAGCTAATCTCCCATTGCAGTTGAACCTTCACATAAGGGCACAGGCATGGCCTACAGCTTGACTACAACTTCATGAGAGATGGTGAGTCAGAGATACCTGACTAAATGGTACTTGTATTTCTGGCCCACAGAACCTGTGAGATTCAAAATGTTTGTTGTATAAAGCTGTTAAATTTGGGAGTAATTTGTTTCACAGCACAATATAACTACTACCCTAGACAAAAAGTAGTACCATATACAAAGACAATGAGGCTAGAATGCTAGAAACTCATGCTATTTTATAAATAAACCTGTTATCATCTTGGTGTTTATAAGAGGTGAGTAGTCTAATGGTCTTTTATCCTTGTTCCCATTCCTGTAAGAATTTTCTGCTCTCTTTAATCCATTCATAAAACATTCACCAAATAAATTATTTTTCCGACAAAATACTTTGAATGAGATGGTCAAATATTTTTTATTGTTATGTTAATCACCATACATTACATCATTAGTTTTTGATGTAGTGTTCTATGATTCATTGTTTGTGCATAACACCCAGTGCTCCATGCAGAACGTGCCCTCTTTAATACCCATCACCAGGCTAACCCATCCTCCCACCCCCCTCCCCTCTAGAACCCTCAGTTTGTTTTTCAGAGTCCATCATCTCTTATGGTTCGTCTCCCCCTCCGATTTCCCCCCCTTCATTCTTCCCCTCCTGCTGAGATGGCCAAATATTAAAAGACCAGTGTGAATCTTTAAAAAAAATCCTTTCTAAGAACAGCAGTATTTTATTGATCATCTATTTGAATCACCTTTACTGTTCAGGAAATCGAGATTTTACCTCCAGTATATTCATATAAAAAGATCTCGCTAAGGGAGCATTAGAAAGTACTTTTGTCAACATTCTATTTCTCCCATAATTCCTTATTATGAAAGATAATCATACCTTATAATCTAAGCCAATATTCCCTACAGCATAAATCATTGTAACATTAAACCTTAATATTTATTGCCTGTTCAGTCTTGCTGCTGACAGTCCTATTAATGCTTCGCTTAGCAAGTCAAAAAGCGATACCTCAGTACTATATAGTACTAGAAAAGATTGAGAAAACTCTTTGTACACAAATCAGCTGAAAGCATAACTTATCTGTTACAGCACAGGAAGATTAAATACATGGCCATAAAAATCCCTGCAATCATGGTAACTGGAGTCGAGGTTGCCTCTATTGCTTTAATAAATCCTTTAAGTATGCTCTCAATATTTCAACAATTCCTGACAAAGCTTGTGTGCTGTTTTTGTGAATCTGCCTACCTCAAAAGTCCTGATGGTGAATATTTCATGTGGCTTACCACTTCTTTGTGTCTCTAGGAGAAGCTAGTGCACTGTTTGCTTGTACTTCTTAATACCTTATTAGTAGAAGATGGATTTGTGCTTCTAGCCTTTCGGCACCTAATTTTCTGTTATAGAAGATAAACATTTTATTTTTGCAAATGATGAATGAAGTGATTATGTTTCACAAATTTTAAGGCCACAGACCATTAACTGAGTCTGTTTGAGCACTTGTCATTTTACCCGTATGTATACACCATGAAAGGGGAGGATTGTGTTGTTATAATACCTGGCTATTGCCACAAAAGATCCTTCATAAACTTCATTTGAAAACTTTATTTGAGTAGGGATAAGGCAAGAACAAATTACTATAAAAATTTACCCTTTCTGAGAGAAATTGATTGCTCATATTTAAATTTGGATTTGAAGTAGTGACTTACTTGCTCTTTATATTTAGGATCCCTGATATAGTGCCAGCCAGAAGATTATGACAAACCATAATACATTACATTAGAAGTGTACAGTAGTTGTATATTCCTGTTCAACTATATATATATATATATATATATATATATATATATATATCCCTTTATTGCAGATTTATAATATTAGGCAAAATATCAACATTGGAACATTCAGAAGAAATAGACTTTTAAGATACTTCTCTTGCTGGGTATTTCAAGGAAGTACCTATTGAGCATTGATTCTAATTTCTATTTTAGGAATTAAGGCTTGACATTTCTTAGTAACATCACTAGGCAGGCAAGGTAAACAAAATAATTTCTGGAGTGTCTATTAAGGAATTTCATAACACAGAGGTCACTGTTTCTAGAACATTAATTCCACTACTTCTTGACTCTAGAGTTTCTCTGTATGGAGCCATACAACTCACATGTGAGGTAAGTAGGTTTATAAACCTCTAGACAGATTACAACCTCAGCTGGAAAATTAAGAAAGCTTAAGGTTTCAAGAAGTTTTTGGATTCTTTTATTTGCAGTCCTGATATATCTCCTTGTGATATCATCTTAGGTCAAACTAGTTTATTTTATTAACATATGGCTTTTCTCATGATAACATCACTAATATTAAGAGAGGTCTTTACTGCCAGGAGACAGGTCAAGTGCCTCTCTGGTCATCTTTAGTGAGACATTCTGCTCCTTTTCATTGAATACCAGTTGGATGCTTAATCTTCAGAACGTGGCCCTCTGCAGGCACCTCCCCTTCATCTCTTCTGTTTTTCTCTGTGCCTTACTGACTTGACATATTTAATATCTAGGAATTAAACCTACTATATTTCTTTTACATGATATATTCCATTTCTGGTAGTTATGACTCAGCAATGGGCATTCTATATGTAGAGGTCTTAAATTACTTTATGTAACTTGATTTGCTGATTATTAGAGTTACTAGGTTTCACAAAAAAATGCCACTTTGGTTTAAAATAGTATGTCAGGAATGATTTTATAGAATTTGTATCTTCTGTCCAGCATATAGAATAGAGTAGAATTGCTCCAAAGAGCCTTATTGGTTGTGTGACTTTTACTAATAAACATCAAATTGCAGAATTATCTAAAATTACCTAATAATCTCTTGAGTGCATGGAGTATTTTCACCTCTGGTTGAGTGTAACCCTCTTGTGGCAGAGTAAGGGCAGAATAAGGAGATATCTAAGCAAGCTATCCAAAATGCTCAAACCTGGAACCAGGAGTCTTTGCACTTTTGCCTCCTTCCAGAACACCATTTCCTCCAGGCAGCAAGGTTAGCAAGGAGACTAAGCCAAACATGTAGGTGAGACATTATATGTGTTGTCTTGACTGGGGACAAAAAAGAGAATCACAAATTTTGTAGTTCTGATGACATTCTCAAACCCTGAGACTTAGAATCATGTACTTAAACATAATCAAACCAATTAACTAACTGACAGAAACAGAAAGCATATCAGAAGTTATTCTTCCTTGTTTCTGCCCCTGATTCTACCCAAGTTTTTGCTCATTGCTTCCCATAGGATGGTCTTATATCACCTTCTCTATGGCTCTATTAGGCTCACAATTCTGGTTCCTTCAGCTGGTCTGTTTTAATGTCCTTGGAGCTTAGTTTTTGCTTATTGTAGAGATCTATTTTCCATACTTAAAAAATGTTCACTTTTATCTAAAATTATGAGGTATATTTTAGTTTCTCCTTGCCTCTAAATGCCCCAAAACAAGTAAGCTTTACTTTATTTACGGGCTGAAAAGATTCTGACAAACTCATAGATGCTCTAAGAACTGCTGAATATGGTATGCTTCTGCAAATTCAAAAAAGAAGCTTGAAATCTATACTCAGATCTAATTAAATAAATAAAACTTTGAGATATTTTATAACATTAAAATGTAAGAAATCATATCTCTAACCAGCCAGATTGTCTCAGTTTATAAATTACTTTCAGTAATTAATAAATTGTTGAGAGAGTTATAATAAAATTTGAATAGAAACCTAGTTTCATTGGGATCTTTAATGGCAGATATAATGGCAATATGGTATAATTTAATAAAACAATAAGGGCTTTGGTTTATGAATTATTTGCTTAGTACTGTGTTAGTTTTTGCAGAGAATTAAGTGATAATCTTATGCGCCATCCTGAATTTTTTCAGTGTATTAGCTAATTGAGACCTCACAACAGCCGTATGAGTTAGGAGGGTCAGACTGAAGGTAAGAGTTTACTTGTTCAGTTAATCAGGAATTTGAAAACCTGTCTATTTTCAAAGCCTGTGCTCTAATCATTATCCAGTTTTGCCTTCAAGGGATTTTATCTTTGAGACATTGGGTATGTAGTAAGAGATCAGTAGATGTTTATTAATGAAGAAGTGAATGAATGGAGGGGAAAGAAAACACATAAGTAAAGCAATTTCTTGTTCTTGGAGTAAGTACCTTGGAATTTGTACAGGATTTTTTTTTTTTTTTTTAGATTTTATTTATTTATTTGACAGAGAGAGAGATAGCGAGAGCAGGAACACAAGCAGGGGGAGTGGGAGAGGGAGAAGCAGGCTTCCCGCTGAGCAGGGAGCCGGATGTGGGACTCGATCCCAGGACTCTGGGATCATGACCTGAGCCGAAGGCAGACGCTTAACGACTGAGCCACCCAGTCGCCCCATTTGTACAGGATTTTAAGACTAGTTACTATTATAGTGAACTCTGCTTCAAGATAGCCAGTTTTCACCTCCCCAACTTTAAATGTAAAGGTGAGTTAAAGGAAAAAGGTGTTAAATTTGGCTAATTATCATTTGCTGGTAAGAAGGAAGAAGAACATTTTAATTTACTAGGGATACTGTGTCTCTGTAAAAAGAAATTATGTCTTTAAGCCAAGTAACCAGAATTTATCAAATACGTAGGGTTAAAGCTTGAAAATATTATCTATAGAAAAACTGAATTAAATGAGATTCTCTGTTTTAAGCTGCTTCTAGCTTTGAGCATTTTGTGGGAAAGTTTTGTAGAAGTTCTGTGTCTCAGGCAAGTAAACTGCTAAGGTGTTATAAATTTGGTTCTTCTGAAATTTTGAGAATCAAGGACAGTATCTTTGACACATAAGATGAAGGAATAGATATCTAGCAAAAACTAAAAATACTTGACAAAAGATGGGTAAAATAGAATTGATTCCGAAAGTCATGGCAAATGTAGTGTTTCCTAGTATGTTAAGCTCATATGGTCCTGTAGAAATTGTGGGTTGTTGGAGACAAGTGTGCCTTCAATTTTTTTTTTTTGAGTTAAATTAATCATTTAAAAGCAATTCCTTAATGCTTAATGTTATATGGAGAATAATGGCCCCCAAAGATATCATAACCTTTGAACCTGAAAATGTTACTGCACATGGCAAATGAGATTTTGCAGATGTGATTAAGTGAAGGATTTTGATGGGAGAGATTATCCTGGGTTATCTAGGTTGGCCCACTGTAATAAAAAAATGTTCCTTATAAAGTAAAGAAAAGAGAAGAGAGAGTCAGAGTAGTTGGAGGATGGAAGCTGAAGTTGGAGCCAGGTAGAGCCATTAGCCAAGGAATGTGGCAGTTCCTAGATACTGGGTGTGAAAAAAAGGGATTCTCCCCTAGAACCTCCAGGAGGAATGACAGTCCTGGCAACATTTTGATTTTAGCCCAGTGAGAACCATTTTGGACTTTTGACCTCTAGAGCAGTAATGTAATAAATCTGTGTTGTTTTAAGCCAGTAAATTTTATTAATTTGTTACATTAGCAATAAGAAACTAATACACTTGACATAGGAAAAAATTAATGTTAAATTTTTTACTTTTAATAATACATCAAGCTGCTAAATGTTTCTGCTCTCTGAATTTTTAGAGGACAAGAATGGAAGAAATGATACTTTTGTTACTCCTTGAAGAATAAGTAAAACTAGATGGGTGACCAATTCTTTTGGATTTGTCCAGGACTTTCCTAATTTTAGTACTGAAAGTCCCACATCCTGGAAATTCTTCAACTCCAGGCAAATTGTGATTGTTGGTCATCCTACAATAGGATGAAATTCTAGATTAGTCAGCCTGTGTCCTCATGAATGATGAACCCAGCCCATTTGTTTGGGGTCTGTGTTGTACTACATAGAGAAGTTGAATTTTACAAATGGCTTATATAGTAAAGCATGCAGAAAAAATTTGCCCATGTTCAAAATTATTCTTGAAAATTCCTTAGGATGAATTTTGTTGAAGACAGGCATATTTTCTCTCAGCAAGTCTGACATTGCCAATTTTTGTCCCACAGATGCAACAGATTGTTCTCTCTGTACTTAAGCCCCAGAAGGAATTGGCTTGTGTTTAGGAACCTTGAAAAAACCACATAAAACTGGTTTACTGAGTAGTCTCAACTCATTGGGGGTGTAAACATGAAGAGTTTGTTTTTCTACAATCACTGCTTTCAAACATGGTTTGTCAAAATGTTTTTGACATCTCTGGCAAATAATTTTCAGTCACTCTGATTAAAGTCCACTTCAATCATTGTAAAACTTTTTTTATCTTAATTATCATCTCCTGCCCATGTAGACTTGAGCTGGGGAGCTGCCTACTGCAGGAGTATTAGAAGGTGGGGAGAGAGGGAGGCTTTTTTGTCTCTGAAACTTCCCCCCTCTTTCTCTTCAAGTCCTCCTTATAGCAATGTGCTGGTAAGATGAGGAAAGAGAGTAAAATATATCCACTTAATTGGTGGCTATGTAGTCAATTTTCTTTTGGTAGTTTCTACTTCTCTGGCTAGGATGGACTGGCCTCTAATTTGCTCCTTTAGGGCATAGGTATGGATTTATCAGAAGGCCACAATGGATCTCCTCACTTTCCTCCCTCTAGTCATTAGGAGTGATTTCCACAGCCTTCATCCTCCTAGGGCTCTTTGGTCCAGTAGGCAGCCACCTTGGGTGATTTTTAATGAATTTTTCCCCTGCGGTCTTCCTAATGCTGCACTTTTTTGACATATGATTGTGAGATAGACTTTTATCCCAAAAGGGAAAAGTAGTTCTTCATCCTTAGAATGAAAGGACTGAGTACAAAAAAATAATATGTAGGTAGTCATCTAGATCACTCCTCTCCTTCTCCACCAAAATGATAGAAACATATATTCAGAACTTTAGATAAGATCACTTAGTATGCATGGATGTATACTACAACATTATGCAAACCAGATTCAATTATGCGAGCATTTTCTGTTTTGTTTCAAGATTCCTAGAGATTCAAGATAATTATTTTGTGTCTGTAAGATTCAGAAGGAGTAAGATTAAGCATGTATTCAGAAGTCCACACTTGCATTCTTCTAAAATCCGTAACATTTTTCTGCTAACCATGGTGTCTACATTATACAATGAAGCTGTAGTTCAATATACTAAAGTGAGTGTTTTAAATTTAGTCTAGGTTAAGCACGAGTGTAAAAAGATAGGTTTTTTTTTATAGATTTCCTGCGATATCACTTGTTAATAATGATAAATATTTCTAGTTTAATTAATCACCTCACTAATTTATTCCAGCCTAATCCTGTATTTCTTAGTGATATTAAGGATGAGTATCTCAGAAGGATTTAAATAGATTCTATTGGGAATCACACTTAACATGCAAAATGATTTTAAACTCATCTTTCTCCATACTCCAAGTGTCTTAATTTGCTGTTCATAAATCAATATACTTAGAAAAGACTAGAAAGTAATTTTCAGCCAATTGACTAATAGTATGAAAACAGTTTTATGTCACCTAAAAATATCACATTGTTTATACCTGAGCATAGTTTATTTTTTCTGTAAATGCTTTAGAATGGTGTTTTCAAATAATGTTAAGATTATTCCAAGTATGTTAATAGCTACACTATAATAAAGGGGTTCCATGGTCAAAAGTGCTTATTGAATACTAAAAATGATGCATTCCTCTTTAAAGTCTTGGCACATATTAACATATTAAAACTTTTGATAAGCCTTATAGTATAGAAATCTCTAATTTATTTAACTGAACATTTCTCAAGCATATTTAATCTTGAAATTTTGGGGGGAAACATATTGAAATAGTTCAGAACACTAATGTTCATTAATCTCAATTTTCAAAATATTGCTTGAAAGCCTTCTTAGTAACATGAGCAGATTTTTAAAATAAATGCCTAGTCTATTTTAATATATGAATATAAGATCAGAAAATTTATAAAAATTAAGCTTATATAAGACAATCTTTACCCAAAACACAGAATTTATATTTTACAGTTAATATGCTCCATATGTTCTATTGCCTGTACACAGAGTTAGACTTAACTGTAGATGAAACCACGTGATGTTACTTTTAGAAGTCTTCTTGTAGAACAGGTAGCAAATGAATGAATTAAAACAAAGGTAATAGGGATGGAGAAGAGCATATAGATTTGAAAGTATTTAACAGGTAACTCAGTAGGACTGGGTGACTGAATTGGATATAGGGACAAAAAGAAATTACTTATGATGGGATATTCACTGGAGACACAATGCAAACATGCATATAGGAGGAGTAGAAGATAAAGCAGGGAGATGGTGAGTTTTGTTTTTGATTCTTTGGGATTAATTCTTTGTTATCCCGGTAACAATCAAAAACAGATATGCAATGGTAATTGAATATATGTAAGAACTTCAGGGGAAAGATTGGGACTAAAGCTAAGTAATGCATTATCAGCATAAAGGACATAGTTGTACATATGGAATCATATAGGATTATTCAGCAAGAGAATCTTTAGTCAGAAGAATAATGTAGAATACAAAAGCATGGGCAGTACACACTTTTGAAAGGTGATGTTGGACCAAAAAGGGAACTGAAGTAGAGCCAGGGAAGAAATAAAAATGTTAGGGGTGTGTATGAGGAAATCCACAATACTTCAACATCATTTCGTGTTGAGAGTGAGGAAGCGTACCATCAAAAAGAATAGTGAAGATTCAGGAATGTTTTTGCAGTGAATGGGAGGGAATGCAACTGGTGAATTCTGGGGTGATTTACTTGTCCTCTGCATGGAGAACAATCAGTTTATTCTAGTGCAGTATTTTATCTACTATCTTCTGTCCTTTACAATTTCGTAATTTAGTGATATATTTAGGTATTCTGTCTTCATTATGTTGGAGTTTTTTCCTCCCTTACTTTTTTTTTTCCTTCCTTTTTCTTCCCCTGTCTTATGTTGCTACAATTCCACATACAATTGACCCTGAACAATGCAGGGGTTAGGGATACTGACCCAGATGCAGTAAAAATTCTGCATATAACTTTTAACTCCCCCCAGACTTAGCCATTAATAGTCTACTGTTAACCTGAAGCCTTACCAATAACATAGTCAATTAGCACATATTTTGTGTGTCCTATGTATTATGTGCTGTATTTTAAAATAAAGTAAGCTAGAGAAAAGAAAATGTTATTAAGAAAATTGTAAGGAAGAGAAAATATATTTACAGTACTGTACTGTAAAAGAGCTGCATTAGTGGACCCATAAAATTCAAACCTGTGTTATTCAAGGGCCTGTATAGACTACTGCTAGGATAAGCATTATTATACATATATGAAGATAGGTATGTATACATAGGAACGTTTGGAAAAGTGAAAATCCTGACAAAGTGCCCTTATTAGAAGAGGTGGGAATGGGGAGGGGGGTGGGAGGATGGCTTAGCCTGGTGATGGGTATTAAAGAGGGCACGTTCTGCGTGGAGCACTGGGTGTTATGCACAAACAATGAATCATGGAACACTACATCTAAAACTAATGATGTAATGTATGGGGATTAACATAACAATAAAAAATTTAAAAAAAAGAAGAGGTGGGATTTTCTTTATTATAAAGAGTCATGTAGTCAATATTTTTAAAACATCTTATTAAAAAAGTAAACTTCTCTATCTTGTTATAGTTTAATATCTTTATTTTCTGTTGTATTTTATTACTTGCAGAAGGAACATTTTCTTATGTGTCCCAGATGAATATAGTTTCTCCTGCCTAGGATACAGTCTTCCCACTTCTTTCTTTTCTTTTTTCTTTTTTCTTTTTTTTTTCTTTTCTTTTCTCCTTTCCTTTCCTTTTCTTTTCTTTTCTTTTCTTTTCTTTTCTTTCCTTTCCTTTCCTTTCCTTTCCTTTCCTTTCCTTTCCTTTCCTTTTTTTCACCCTGCCCCCTCTTTCTTCTTCTTTTTTTAATGTTTAGGAGAGTTTAGAATGCATTACATACATAGTTTATTTTTTATTAACTTACTTCTCTTGTCTCCCTCCTAGATTGTTAAATCCTTGAAGGCAAGCACCTGTTGAAAAAGGTTAGCTAAATATTTATCACCTTAGGTGACCTTAGAAAATGTTAGTTCCTTAGTCCTTCTCTCCTTTCCTTCCATTGTATATTCCTATAGAGGTCTAAATATGGCACCTATCACATAGAGGTTCTGGTATGTTTCATTTGAATTGAACTGATAAAGTTGCATTTCCCTGGAGTGAACTAGAACTGCTGCTGTTTTGCTTATTCTTCTTTTTTTTTTTTCCAAAGATTTTATTTATTTGACAGAGAGCGAGAGCGCGCGCGCGCGCACACACAAACGGGGGAATGGCAGGCAGAGAGAGAGGGAGAAGCAGGGAGTTCGATGTGGGGCTCGATCCCAGGACTGTGGGATTATTATCTGAGCCAAAGGCAGAAGCTTAACCAACTGAGCCATCCAGGCACCCCACTGCTGGCTTGCTTCTTAAAATTATTAATTATTAATCTTTCCTATTTTCTTTCTCTCTCTCTCTCTCTCATTTTATACATAATTTATAGCTAGCTGTAATTTTCTTTGCAAACTTCTAAACCTCTTTCACAACCTTTGGGGTATTCTCTACTTTGAGAATTTTTGTGGGAGGAGAACCCACCTCCCATGAAGCATGCTAAAATGTAGAATACTCATTTTTGTAGCTCCTTTGCAGCCAGTAAGCAGACCTCAGAATGAATTTCAGCCAATTTCACACCTGGTATTGAGATAGTAATGCAGAGAATCCATTCTGGCTGTGAGAATAATAATAATAGCTGCAATATCCAGTTTCTAGGGCTGGCCATATTTATAGTTCTAGCAGCAGTGCCAAGTGCCCAGTACTGTTGGAGAACTGCTAGAGTTCAAACTTATAATGCTTGGGGTGTCCTCGCTAGACAGATACTAGGTATGGATTGTATTTTGCTGTGCAACCTCTTTGTTCCTGCTTATGCTTTTTAACCTAGTTCTTGAATTTTCCTGGTAATTCAGTGAGCCACACAATTTTGTTTTTGTTTTTGTTTTAAATAACTTTTTAACCTCAGTTAAGAGTTGGTTTCTTTTACTCATTGCAAAAAACATTGATATGTCAGAGAACAGCATCATTTTTATTTTATTTTATTTTTTGTTTAATATCACTTGTTTTCTTGTGACAGTTTGACATAGATTTGGGATATGACATATCTTATTTGGTACATAAGTAAAGAATTTATTTAATATTACTTTTAGGTAGTAGGAAAATTGTGTCCTTATATGTAATTTCTTACATATTACATATAATTGCTTACCATGGTTTTAAGCACAGATTGTATCAGAGGTATGTATTTCAAATTTCAGTTATTTTTTACATTTTTAATCTTAACATGTCACTAATAAAAAGCTGGGAGGTTTTTAATACAATTTTGTTGAATTAATTAGAACAAATTATAGTTCATTTAAACTACCCTAATTAATTTTTGCTTGTGCTATAGTGTTAAAATACTTTGTGGGCATTTAGTGTGCACTCTTTGCAAAATGAGGAAATATAACCTTATCACCAGTTAACATATCAAGTGTCTAACTAAATTTAGCCGAGACTTGTCCTATTATACAAGTTCCCACTTATCCAAGTTGACTCCCATTAGCCACTGTGCCATAATGGCTTGTGGGAAGACTGAACAGAAAATTGAATTAATGCAAACCATTTCTCAATCATTTCTCATTCTCATAAAATAATTAAAGCTGATGTAAGAGGGCTCATTAAAACGGAAAACATTAGGCTCATTAAAAAGCCATTAAACCATCTCACTTCTCTGGTTTATTTTATTGTAACCTTATTTGGCCATTGTTTAAAAGTCACTGCACCCAATATTTTTTTCTCATCATTGAGGAAATGTGATTCAAAACATACATTCTGGCTATGTGGCCATTTGATCTTAAAATCATCTGATACTACTTTTGTTTAGTTTCTAACTCTTTGAGATTAGCAACTGACTACTGCAGATTGGAAATCAGATAACAATATCCGATTAGAATGGATTTACATTCCAGCATTTATTTCAGCTAATCATAAACTACACAAAAGTTCCCTCTTTTTTTAAGATTTATTTATTTGAGAGAGAGAGAGAGCGTGTGCACATGGTGGGGGCAGAGGGAGAGAATCTCAGACTCCCCACTGAGCGGAGAGCCCAATACAGAGCTCGATCCCATGACCCATGAGATCAACCTGAGCTGAAATCAAGAGCCAGCCGCTTAACTGACTGCGCCACCCAGGTGCCCCAAACTGCACAAAAGTTCTTAATCTTTTAACCTTATATTGTTTAACTTTGAAGCTGAATTACTGCTCATACAGCCAAAATGAATGTCCATTGGTCACTGTATGATAGTGTGTTGTTTTGTTTTGTTTTGTTTTAAGCAGCAGTAATCTCTGTTGCCAAACCAGTGAGAGATCTAATCTGGGAAAATACATCTCTGTGAAAGGTTTCAGCTTGTACAGGTTGTGCTTTAAGTATGATGAAATTAGATGCTAACGGGTTTTCTTTTTTTTTTTTCCTTAAAAATATTTCCTTAATATGCCTGTGCAAGTATAGATCCAAATTAAAACTGACTTGGTTTAAAAAATAATACAGTACATATTAGAATTCATATAGAAGATAAATACATTATAAGATATTCTTGTATTAGGAAAAGTAACACTAACAAAGCAATGGACAAGCCCTGAAACCTCAGTGGCTTCATCTTAATGTCACAGTCTGATGCTGCTTTTGGCAGCTTTCTCCATCTTAAAATGGTGCCTTCTGGAATGTGGTAGACATGATGATGTACTGGCCATATCCTCCCTCATAGAAGGACTCATTACATCTGAAGACTGATTAAAGCAGGTATATGAAGGCACAACTGTTTTAATGTAATATGGGACACTAAGAAGGCCCTTTTTCTTTCTTTTCTTTTCCTTTTTTTTTTTTTTTTTTTAAATCTCTGTAGCTCCCCGAGAGGGTAATTCCAGTGCCAGTCTCTCAGCTTAAATTTGTTCCTCTGCCCAATCTTGTTTCCTTCCTTTCGGTCCCATAGTTATTGTTGATCCCAAAGGCACTATTTAATAAACATCCCATATACTAAACTCTATCTCAGAGTTGGCTTTCCAGAAAACCCAGTCTTCATTGTGGATAATATAGTCTCCAGTGTTCTTGAGGCAGATAATTCATTATCCATTGGCCAGAATTAGTCATAAGGCACCAAATGAACTACAGGCAGACTGCTTATATGTTGAAATTCTTGTTGATCCCTCTCTGTACAATATACTAAAAGTCATTTTGACACAGTGAAAATATTATGAATCATTGTAGTCATTACAGAACCATCTTTATGTCCAAGTCTTTTGGATTTTTATATGAAATATCCATTTCCTTTGTGATGATTTAAATTATTCCTTATTCTTAAAAATATATATATTTTTAAAATCCTTCTGCAGCAGTTTTGGTGTAGGTATGAAGAAAGATGAAAACTAGGAACTTGACTTTTTAAATTAGTTAACTAATTAATTCTTTTTGCGGGGGGGCTGCATGGGGTCACAGCCTGATTGAATGACATTATGCCTACTTAGAATCCTGATTTGATATTTTATTAGAATAACTCCCTCCCATTGTGAACCAAATTTTGTGTTTGTAGCACAGTAAAATAATAATCATCCTAATGATTATACTAACATAAGAAAATATGATAATTAAAAATTATGGAGAACTAATTGTTTTATAAGCTGCAGTTGTAAAAGTACTTAGCATTATTGTCCCTATCTGATAAGAAATGAAAAGAGGCCTTGAGAAAGTAAAAAATTTGCTTAATATAAGCCAAATAGTAAGGATTGCTGGAGTTCCATTTTCAACCCATCTGGCTCCAAAGCCTGAGTCATAACTATTGTATTAGACTCCTTGGGAGTCATACCTTAAATGTTTTTGTCCAACCTTTCTTCCCCTTAAAGTCATCATGTAACTAAATGCCACTGAACACTTTCCACTGTCTATATTTAAACTCAGAATAATGGACTGAGAGCCTAGAAAATGCATTAGTTTAGAAGTATCTCCAAAACAAACAGCATGCCAATTTTCCCTCTCAAATGCTTTTGAGTCTGTATTTGTTTCTTATGGTATATTTATGTTCTTGAGTAAACTGGGAAGTTAGTCACATGACATGGGTGTGACTTTTATGAATGTAGTAACACCGATACTGACATTTCCACTGACTAATATTATACTGATCCTGGTAACACTCATACTTATGTTTAAATTTACAGTATGAATAGTTTAATCTCAGATCTAAATGAATTAAAACATGTTTAATTTGAATGATTGAAGAATGAAATTGCAGTTGAGAAATGTCTGCAAAAATGTTGACTATCATTTGGCAAAGTCTCGGAATATCACAAGTTGATCAACACTAAGGATGATGCAGGTTAACTGAGCTCAGAATAGATGCATACAAATCAGACATTTAAGCACACATTTTAAAGGAGAGATTTTTAGAATAAAGGTGTGAAGATACGCCATTTTTTTTCGTCATCAGTGCACTATCTTTGTATAAATGTACATGGAAATCCTAAATACGACCAGAACTTAAACTGGTAATCATGTTACAGCACAAAGGAAATCAACTGGATGATTTTAATGCCTCTCACCTGACTAACGTAGCTTCATGAATCCAATTTTACTTGTTACCACAATAGAGATACTAGTTCTTATTCAGATCATTCCCTTCCCAGAACTAGGCTGGAAACACTGTTGAAGCCAGCTGCTCCGTGTTCCATTTCCAGGCTTCCAGTGCTTTTCAACCATGCATTTCTACACATACAAAGATACACACTCACTGGTATTCAAACTAGTACCCTCTATTTGGGTGTGTTCATAACTTCAAATCAAGTAATCTAACCTTGTTCTGAAAGGCATTTTTTTCCCTTCAGGGTTTCAGTGCATAATTCTTCTCTGACCCACTCATATAAGTGTTGTTATTACATTAGTATTACATATACCTAATATTTATAAGCATTTAAGAGAATTCATCTTTTAAGTATTAGAGCAAGGATTCAAACCCACCCTTTCTGATTACCAAAAGTAATCATTTAACAATATTGCTGTATTAAGTCCCCATTCATCTCTTATCCTTAAAAAGGCAAATGTATTTCCTTATTTTGAAATTCATGGAAGTATACCATACTTTGACCTTATTTTCTTACTAAGATTTTTTCCTTTACAACAGTTTTAGACTTCTAAAGCTTATGAAGATAGTACAGAGTTCTCATACTCTACAGCCATTTTCTCTTATTATTGACATCTTATATTAATATGGTATATTTGTTAAAATTAATGGATCAATATTGATACATTATTATTAACCAAAGTTTTTTCACATTTGTTTAATTTTTGCCTAATGTCTTATTTCTTTCCAAGGATCCCATACAAGATACCACATTTCCTTTAGTCAGCATATTTTCTTAGACTCCATTTGGCTGTGACAGCTCCTCAGACTTTCTTGTTTTTGATCAAGTTGATGGTTTTGAGGAGCACTGATCAGTTATTTTGTAGAATATTCCTTCATTGGGATTTTCTTGTTGTTATTTTCATGATTAAATTGGGGTTGTGAATTTTTGGTAGGATAATCACTGAGGTAAAGTGCCATTTTCACATTTTCCATAAAGAATGCATATTATTAACCTAATTTATCACTATTGATATTAGCCTTAAACAGCTTGCACATCTAGTTGTGTTTGTCGGGTTTTTCTATAAAATTACTCTTTTCTCCCCTTTTCATACTTACAGACTCTTTAAAAAGAAGTCACTATGAGGATCCGACATTTAGATTTGAATATTTATATTCTGCCTCCTTAGAGTATCTACCTCAATTGTTTGGAATTATTATGCATGAGATATTTATATCTTATCTCTCACTTATTTATTTTGTAATTGCTTATTATATCAGTATGAACCCATGGGTATTTATTTCATACTTTGGGTTATAAGCCCAAACTACTTTATTTATTTTGTTTGCACAAATGTTTCCATTTTGGCCATTGAGAATTCTTTCATTTGGTTCCTGTGTTCTGTGACACCACCATCATTGTGGCCTTCCTTTCTTCTTTCCATCATAAGTTACTGCACATTTTCTTCTGTATCAGCCATTGGCTATAATCGGTCATTTCTTTAAAGTTCCCTGGTTTCTTTTGTCAGACAATGAAAGGTATCTAAAATCAAGACTTGGACAGTAGGTGTACTCATTGCTACTGGAGTATCATTGCATCCATGCCCTCTCAGCAGACAGAGTAAGGAGATATATATGTGTGTATGCTAACTGGTGTATATACAAATGTGTATAAATATTTCTCTATAAAACCAGCTCTATTTATATTAAGCTAAACATGAGTTGATATGGATGTCTCCGACTCTAATCTGTTACTACATGAATCTTTCTGTCCTCCTTCCTTTGCTTATTTGTAAATTCCCATTCAAGTAATAAGAAACCTGGCTTGTACCATCTGCCATTTATTTACCTAATTATTTCTTTCCAGTTTACATACATAGGAGTATCAGAATTATAGACCTATACCACCAGTAGAAACGACATTATCAATGAGACTACAGTATTTATGTCCTTTTTTTTAAAAATCGTGTTTTATAGGCTCTCCTTACTTCAAAATTACTTGGGTGAGCATCATTTCCCCCACTTTCTCAATTGATGTTTCATACAAATTTAATAGAGTTAGATTCAGACACCTTTGTGCTACTGTAAAGTTCAATGAGTTTTGACTAATATATAGTGCATATATATACTAACATATAATATCTATCTATCTATCTATCTATCTATCTATCTATCTATCATCTATCTATCTACCATCTTGGTCTCATACAGAGCAGTTTCACTACCTTAAATAAATCCCCTGTGCTTCACCTGTTCAACATTTCTCTTGTCCCATCCTCTGTCAACCACTGATCTTTTTACTGTCTCTGTAGTTTTGTCTTTCCCATAATGTCATACATACAATCATACAATATTGTAGCCCTTTCCAACTAGCTTGTTTCACTTACGAATAAGCTTTCAAAGTTCATACATATCATTTGTGGCTTGATAGCTCACTTTGACAGTCTCTCTCTTTAATTAGCATATGTGAACCATTCACATTTAAAGTGATTCCTGATGTATTTGGATTAATACTACCTTTTTGTAACTGTTTCCTATTCATCATAATTGTCTTTTGTTTCTTGCCTCCCCTTTTA
Source organism: Phoca vitulina (assembly GCF_004348235.1). Classification (NCBI taxonomy): domain Eukaryota; kingdom Metazoa; phylum Chordata; class Mammalia; order Carnivora; family Phocidae; genus Phoca; species Phoca vitulina. The sequence goes on from NW_022589709.1 coordinate 9,608,345, forward strand.
TCCCTTCTCCTTTTAACTGAGCATTTTTTATGATTCCATTTTATCTCCTGTATTTGCATATCAATTAGGTTTCTTTTAAAAAAAATAGTGATTTGCCTTGAAATAACCCAAATCCCCCCTTTAACTAACACTATGTTGTTTCACATGTAGTGCAAGTAACTTATAAAAGAGCATGTTCAGTTCTTTCCTTCCATGCTTTTTAACCTTGCTGTAATTCATTTCACTTATCCCTATACTATAATCATTAAATATATTATTAGTATTATTACTTCCAACAAACAGTTTTCTTTTTGGGTCAATTAAGAATAGGAAAATTAAAAAAAAAATTTTCCCTTCAATTATTTCTTCTTTGGTGCTATTTCCATTCTTTATGTAAATCCAAGTTTTAAACATACCATTTTCCTTCTTCCCAGGAACTTCTTTAAACATTTCATATAAGGTAGTTGTGTTGTCAGTGAATTTTTTTATTTTTGTTTGTTTGAGAAAGGCTTGTATCTCCTTCACTTTTAAAAGATTATAGAATTCTAGGTTTTTGGTTATTTTCTTTCAATACTTATATATTTCCCTCTACTCTCTTCTTGCTGCATGGTTTATGACAAGAAGCCCACTGTAATTCTTGTCATTTTTCTCTGTAGTTAAATTGTTTTTATCTTTAGCTTCGTCTAAGATTTCATTTTTATCTTTGTTTCTCTGCAGTTTGAATACAATATGCCCAAGTATAGATTTTTTGGTCATTATCCTGTTTGGTTCTTTGAGCTTCTTGGATCTGTGGTTTGCCATCTATTAATATTTTGGAAAATTTTCAGTGAGTATTTCTTTAAATATGTCTTCTTCTCCATTCCTTCTTTCTTCTTCTGTTATCTAATTACATGTATCTTACAGCTTTTAACATTGTCTTGAGTGTACTTTAAAAAAAAAAAAAAGTTTTTAAATTCTTGTTTTTTCTCTTTGCATTGCAGTTATAATGTGTCTATTGACCTATATTAAAGCTCACTTATTTTTTCCTCTACCATGTCCAAATGTTCACTTCTAATGAGCCCATCAAAAGCATTCTTAATTTTTGTTGCAGTGTTTTTGATTTCTAACTTTTGTTACTTTCTTAGAGTTTTCATACCTCTGCTTTTATTATGTATCTGTTTTTATATGCTGTCTTCTTTTTCCATTGGAGTCCTTAATGTAGTAATCATAGTTATTTTAAACTACTTTTCTGAGAATTCCAACATGCATGTCATATTTGAGTCTGGTTCTGATACTTGTTTTGTATTTTCAGACCATGGTTTTTGTTGTTGTTGTTGTTTGTTTTCTTTTTTGCCTTTTAGCCTAATTCATTAATTTTTGTTGAAAGCCTGACATAATGTATCAGATAGTAGGAACTAAAGTAAATAGGTCTTTTGTGTGAGATTTTAGGTTAGTCTGACTAGGAGTTGGGTGGTGTTTAATATTTGCTATAGCTGCAAGTAGTGGATGCTTCAAATTCCTGTATTGTTTTTGATATTTTGTTTCACCCCTTGTCTTTGGGCTTCCCTAAGTCCTTAAAGTCAGTGTCTTGCCCATCTCTCAACTGTAATCCAGTGTTATTGATTTGGAGCTCTTTTGTTGTGATAAAGAGTGGAGGAAGGGATGTGTTTTATAATCTTATGATTGAATCTCAGTCTTTTAATGGGCCTGCATTCCTTGTCTATGTGTGACCTTCACAAGTGTTTCTTAGATTTTTCCAGGCTTAGGTGAGGGGACCATGAAAGCCTGTATTTGAGAAAATTCCCTTCCACAATCAGGAATCAAGTCTTTTCCAGGAAAGATTAAGCCTTGTTATATAAAATGCTCTGAATATATTTCCAAATGGTTTCCTTTCCATCTGCCAGAGCCCTAAAGCCTTCTTTTTCTTGGCTCTTTAATGTGAGAATCTGTTGGGGATTTTTGAGGTAAATCCATGAATATGTGGGGATTCCCTAAAACTGTGGGCCCCTGGACTTTCTCACTCTTAGGCTAATTCATACTGAGCCTGTAGCAGTTTGTCAGAATAACCATTTAAGTTTATTGCTGTAGCAGGCTCTGCTTCAGGTAAGCAGATTTTTGCTGTGACACCTTGGATTCACCTCCCATTCTAGATTTCAGGGTGATCGTTTGCTCTGTGCCCTCTGTTCTCTAATGGATTCAAGAAAGTCATTGATTTCAGTTTGTTCAACTTTTTTCTTGTTATATGACTGGAAGTGATGACTTCTAAATCTTTAAATGTCAGAGATGAAAACAGAAGTCTTTTTTACCATCAAAAGTATTGGTTCAAGGCTACCATATTAGCTTGAATATATAAAGGCCTAACACAATGCTGGACACAGAGTAGTTATTCATTAAATATTAAATTCCTTTCCTTTTATTTTCTCCTAATGAAGTAAGGTTCAATTTGTGATGTATTAATGCAGTATACCCTATTTTCTCTCGTCTCAATCTCTCCCTCTCTGAATCATTTTTACAGTAGAGTAATTTTGACTGCTGTATAAGTCCCCCAAGCCTTATATTTGAGTATCAGTCATGTTATTATTGGTACCATTAAGAGCTATTGCCATAATAAAGTGATTCTAGGCACTGAAAAAGTGTAAAAATTAAATTGTAGTAGAAGGAAAGCCTTTTTCCAGACTGAATAAACAAAGTCATAAATTCTAGATTCCTTAAAGTGATATCTCCAGTTATTCTCATTTGTGAGCAGTTACTGGAGAATTTGTAATTCTCTTAACAAACTTTATACACAATAGACATTGGTTCTCAAATAATAATCTAAAATGTTCAGTAGTAATTAAGAGACAGAAATACTTTAGAAATCCCCAGCTCCAAAGAGTTTCCATGATAGCTATAGAATTAATGCTAGGAAATAGGAAAATTAAGAAAAAAAATTGTAATAGATTTTTATGCTATGTAATAAATAACCTCAAACATAGTGGGCTCAAACAACACACATTTATTATCTCATAGTTTCTATGGGTCAGGAGTACAGGCATGGCATAACTAGAGCTTTCATAAGGCTACAGTCAAGGTGTAGACCGTGGTTGGGTTCTAATCGGGGGGATTGACTGAGGAAGGGTCCACTTCCAAACTCCTTCAAATTGTTGGCAGAATTTATTTCCTTTTAGCTACAGGATTGAAAGAAACTTGATTATTTGAAAGAAGCAACAGAGAGTGAAAGAAATTAATAATACAAGTCTTTTATAACAACATGATCATGGGAATGACATCTCATCACCTTTGTTGCATTTCATTGGTTAGAAGCAAGTCATATGTTCCACCCACACTCAAGGGGAGGGTATTATGCAAAGCATGAACAAAAGGATGTAAAAATCATTGAGAGTCACTTTAATGTTTGTCCACCACAAAATGTTAGTCATACCCAGGTAATATTCAGCAGAAGCCAAGTCTAGAAATTGCTGTTGCACTTGGAGAAAAGTCAAAATTGTGTGGAAAAATATGATCTATAGTTACCTAATTTTGTTTTTGTTAGTTATAATTCTTAGGTAAAATTGATGACATTATTGAATATTAAATGAAAGGAAATTGGCTTATAATTCTGTATATTCACTTGATGACAAATCACATGTAGGTAATTATTACATGAGAAAAACAACTTTAGAAAATGAAAATATGTTATACTGTTTATTGTTCATAGCCTTCACAAATTAGACATTACATATACCAAAAGACATAAAGTAAGTTGTACAAATTTGTAAACTTAAAGTAAATGCATATGTACATTGATTAACAAAAACATATTGTAGAAAATTATACCAATAATGTCTTAATAACAAAAAGTTAAATACATGAGATAATATCATGAATCAATGTATAATTTAATACTACTGAGGATGTCTGTAACAGTTCCAGTGATCATTCAAGACTCTTGAACAGTTGTCTATTACTCCACAGAAAGAAACTTCCAGAGTCTCATAAGCAAAATGTGGTACAAAGAATCCCAGAATAGGAAATCAGAGACATGGGTACTGCTATGAATTAACTCAGATCTTAGACACATCTGTCAAATCTTCATTTTGAAGAGGAGCTGGATGATGGTTATGGTTTAATTGAACTATAAAAGTCATTTCTGCTTCTACATTCTGTTTACAAACCTAAACAAGTACAGATTAAGCTCTTCTAATAAAATGTTCAGAGAATGACACAAATGATCAGGACTTGGCTGTAAGGGGTGAAAAATACCTTCTTAGGCATGTTCAAAAGCTTTTGTAAGTTTGGGCAGGAAAAGAGAGTTAAAGGAAAGTAGTCACATTTTAATTTAAATAAGACAAAGTACATTGAAAAATAAGACCAATATGCTTTTGTGGGAAAAATAATCTATAATTTTATTTAACTCACTGTGTATTCAAATGTTAAACACTTATTAAATTCAGAAATAGACAAAGATACAAAAGAGGTCAGTGTATATGATATTTAATTCAAAGATAGAGTTCCTTTCTCTCATTTTTACCTACTTATTTTCTTTTATTTTTTAATCAAGGTATAATTGACATGTAACATTCTATTAGTTTCAGGTGTACAATATGATTAATTATTTGTATACACTGGGAAATGATCCCCGAAATAAATTTGGTTTCCCCTGTAACCATGTAAAGTTACATAATATGCAATATTATTGACTTAGTCACAATACTGTATATTACATCCCCATAATTTACTTATTTTATGACTGGAAGTTTGTACCTCTTGAGTCCTTCATCCATTCTGTGTCCCCCAACCTCCCTCCTTTCTGGCAACCACTGATCTTTTCTCTACATCTATGAGTTTTGTTTTGTTTGTTCATTTGCTCTGTTTTTCAGATTCCACACATAAATAAAATCATACAGTATTTGTCTTTCTTTCTTTGAGTTAATTTCACTTAGCATATTACCCTCATGGTCCATCCATATTATTTCAAATGGCAAGACTTTATTTATTTCTTTCTTTTAAGGCTAAATAGTATACTATTGTGTATATACAACATCTTCTTTATCCATTCATACATCAGTGGTCACTTTAGTTGTTTCCATATCCTGGCCCTTGTGAGTAATACTGCAATGAGCATATATCTTTTCAAAATAGAATATTTGTTTTTTTCAGATGAATACCCAGAAGTGGAACTGCTGGGTCATATGGAGCTATATTTTTAGTTTTCTCAGGAGCCAAGATACTGTTTCTCATAGTAGCTGCACGAGTTTACATTCTACCAACAATGCATGGGCATTCTCTTTTCTCCACATCCTTAGCAAAACTTGTTGCTTCTTGTCTTTTTGATAGTAGCCATTCTGACAAATGTGAGGTGATATGTCATTGTAGTTGTGATTTGCATTTTCCTGATAATTAGTGATGTTGAACATCTTTTCATGTGCCTGTTGGCCATTAGTATGTCTTTTTGGAAGAATGTCTATTCAGATCCTATGTCTGTTTTTAATTGGGTTGGTTGGTTTTGGTTTTGTTGTTGTTGTTGTTGTTATTGGGTTGTATGAGTTTTTTATATTTTTTAAATATTAACCCCTTCTCACATATATGGTTTAAACTACTACCTCCTATTCAGTAGGTTGACTATTTATTTTGTTGATGGTTTCCTCACTGTACAGACACTTTTTAGTCTAATGGAATACCATTTGTTTATTTTTGCTTTTGTTGCCATTGACCTTGGAGTCAGATCCAAATAATACCACCAAAAGCGATGTCAAGGAATTTACCCCTATGCTTTCTTGTAGGAGTTTTATGGTTTCAGGTCTTACATTCAAGTCTTTAATCCATTCTGAGTTAATTTTTGTGTATGGCATTAAGATAGTTGCCCAGTTTCATTATTTTATATGTGGCTGTACAGTTTTCTCAATACCATTTATTGAAGAGATTGTCCTTTTTCTGTTGTATAGTCCTGTCTACTTTGTCATGGATTAAATTGTCATATATATATATATATATATATATATGGGTTTGTTTCTGTGCCCACTGTTCTCTTCCATTGATCCATGTGTCTATTTTTATGCTAAAACTATACTGTTTTGATTACTATAGCTTTGTAATGGAGTTTGAAATGTGGGCATGAGGTATCTCTGGCTATGTTCTTCTTAAGATTGCTTTGGCTATTAGGGATCTTTTGTGGTTCTATACAAATTTTAGTATTGTTTGTTCTATTGCCATAAAAAGTGGCATTGGAATTTTGATAGGGATTGCATTGAATCTATAAATTTCTTTGAGTAATATGGACATTTTAATAAGATTAATTCTTCCAATGCATAGGCATGGGATATCTTTCCATTTATTTGTATCTTCTATTTATTTTATCAATGTCTTGTAGTTTTCAATGTATAGGTCTTTCACCTCTTTGGTTGAATTTATTCCTATATATTTTATTCTTTTTGATTCAATTGTAAATAGGGTTGTTTTCCTAATTTCTCTTTTTGATAGTTTCAATTCATTATTTAGTGTATAAAAATATGTAACAGATTTATGTATATTTTGTATCCTGTGACTTTGCAGAATTTGTTTATTCTAATAATGTTTTTGGTGAAAACTTTAAGGTTTTCTGTATATTAAATCATGTTGTTGTCTGCAAATGGTGACAGTTTTACTTCTTTCTTTCCAATCTGGATGCCTTTTATGTTTTTTCTTTTCAAATTGCTCCAGCTGGGACTTCCAGTGCTGTGTTGAATAAAAGCAGTGAGAGTGTACATCCTTGTCTTGTTCCTGATCTTAGAAAGCTTTCAGATTTTCACTATTGAGTATAGTAGCTGTGGGCTTGTCATATATGGCTTTTATTATATTGAGGTACTTTACCTCTATATCCACTTTGTTGAGCATTTTTATCATAAACTGGTGTTGAATTTTATCAAATGCTTTTTCTATGTCTACTAAGATGAATAATGAACACACAATATTTTTCCTTAATTTTGTTACTGTGATTTGGATGGATATTCCATGATTTGGAAATGTTAAGCCATTCTTGCATCCTTGGAATAAATCCCACTTGATCATGATATATAGTGCTTTTAATGTATTGGTGAATTTGGTTTGCTACTACTTTGTTGAGTATTTTTGCGTGTATATTGATCGGGGTGTTGGCCAATAATTTTCTTCTTTTGTGGTGTCTTTGGTTTTAGTATCAGGGTAATGCTGGCCTCATAAAATGAGTTGGGAAGCATTCCTTCCTCTTTAATTTTTTGGAAGAGTCTGAGAAGGATAACTATTAAATAATTTTTGATGTTAGGTAGAATTTACCAGTGAAACTATCTGGTCCTGGACTTTTGTTTATTGGGAGGTTTTTTTGGGGGGAGGGTAGTTTTGGATTACTGATCTAATCTCCTTGCTAGAAATTAATGTCTTCAGATTTTCTGTTTCTTTGTGATTCAGTTTTGGAAGACTGGGTATTTCTTGGAATTGATCCATTTCTTCTAGGTCCTCTTTGTTGACATGAATTCTTCACAATAGTTTTTATGATCCTTTGTATTTCTTTAGTATCAGTTGTGACTTATTTTTAATTTTTGAGTTTTTTGAGCCCTCTTTTTTTCTTGGTATGTCTAGGTAACAGTTTATCAAATTTGTTAGTCTTTTGAAAGAACCAGCTCTTTGTTTCATTGATCTTTTTTTATCATCTTTTTAGTCTCTTTGTTTTTCACTCTTATCTTTCTTTCTGTTAACTTTGGGCTTCATTTATTTCTCATTTTTCTAGTTCCTTTAGGTGTAAACTTAGATTGTTTATTTGAGATTTTTGTGGTTTTTTTGAGGTAGGTCTGTTTTACTATGACCCTCCCTCTTTGAATTTCTGCCTCACATTGATTTAAGTATCTTGTGTTTTCAATTTTATTTGTCTCAAGGTATTTTTTTAATTTTTTCTTTTGATTTCTTCATTGATCCATTGGTTGTTCATTGGTATGTTTTTACTCTTCACATATTTGTAATTTTTTCAATGTTATCCTTCTGATTGATTTCCAGGTTGTTTTTTTGTTTTGTTTTGTTTTGTTTTTCTTTTACCATTGTGGTCTAAAAAGATGGTTGATAGGATTTCACTTGTCCTAAATTTATTGAGACTTGTGTTGTGGCCTTACATAATCTATCCTGGAGAATGTTCCATGTGCACTTGAGAACAATGTATATTCTGCTATTTTGCATGGAATGTTCTGTATAAATCTGTTAAGTCCTTATGGTCTAATGTGTCATTTAAAGCTGGTGTTTCCTGGGGCTCCTGGGTGGCTCAATTGGTTAAGCGTCTGACTCTTGGTTTTGGCTCAGGTCATAATCTCCTAGGTTGTGAGATTGAGCCCTGTGTCAGCTCCATGCTCAGCAGGGGTCTGCTTGAGGATTCTCTTCCTCTGCCCAGCCCCCCACTTGCGCACACACACACACACACACACACACACACTCTCTCTCTCTCTCTCTCTCAAATAAATAAATAAATCTTTTTTTTAAATATATATATATATTTAAGATTTTATTTATTTATTTGACAGAGAGACACACAGCGAGAGAGGGAACACAAGCAGGGGAGTGGGAGAGGGAGAAGCAGGCTTCCCGCTGAGCAGGGAGCCCGATGTGGGGCTCGATCCCAGGACCCTGGGATCATGACCTGAGCCGAAGGCAGACGCTTAATGACTGAGCCACCCAGGCGCCCCATAAATAAATCTTAAAAAAAAAAAAAGCTGGTGTTTCCTTATTGATTTTCTATACGGATGACCTATCCATTGATGTAAGTGTAGTATTTATGTTCCCTGCAGTTACTGGATTGCTGTCAATTTCTCCCTTTGGTTCTATTAATACTTGCTTTCTGTATTTAGGTGCTCCTGTTTTGGGTGGGTAGATATTTACAAGTGTTATATCTTCTTGCTAGATTGACCCCTTTATCATTCTATAATTCCCATTTTTGCATTTTATTACAGTCTTTGTTTTAAAGCCTATTTTGTCTAATGTAAGTCTAGCTATACCAGCTTTCTTTTGGTTTCCATTTGCATGAAATATATTTTTCTATCCCTTTACTTTTAGTCTGTGTGTGTTCTTATATCAGAGATAAGTTTCTAATAGGCGGCATACAGATGGGTTTTGTTTTTATATCCATTCAGCGATTTTATGGTAGTAGAATTTAGTCCACTACATTTAAAGTAATTATAAATAGGTATATACTTTTTGCTGCTTTGTTAATTGTTTTCTGGAGGTTTTGTAGTTCTTTCCTGTTCCTTTCTTCTCCTCTTGCTCTTTTTACTTATGGTTTGATGTCTTTCTTGAGTGTTATATTTAGATACCATTCTCATTATCTTTTGTGTATCTACTTTACGGTTTTGCTTTGTTGTTATCATGATAACTATATATATATATATATATATATATATATATATATAGTCTATTTTAAGTTGATAGCATGTTAAGTTTTAACACATTTTGAAACTCTATACTTTTCCTCACCCTCTCCCACATTTTATGTTTTTGATGTCACATTTTACATCTTTTTCTTTTGTGTATCCCATAACTAATTGTTGATATAGTTATTTTTATTACTTTTGTCCTTTAACCTTAATGCTAGCTTTATAAGTGATTAGTTCACTACCTTTATTATATATTTACCATTATCAGTGAGATTTTTACTTTCATGTTTTCTTCTTACTAATTAGTGCCCTCCCCTGCCCCAGCTTAAAGAAGTTCCTTTAATAATTTTTGTAAGACCAGTTTAATGGTAGTGCATTTATTTAGTTTTTGCATGTCTGGAAAACTCTTTATTTTTCCTTTAAATTCTGAATGATAACCTTGCTGGGTAGAGTATTCTTGGTTGCAAGTTTTTGCTTTTAGCACTTTGAATATATCATGCCTTTTTTTTTTTTTTTTGGGCCTGCAAAATTTCTGCTGAAAAATTTGCTGTTAGTCTTATTGAGTTTGTCTTGTACATAAGTTGTGTTTCTCTGGTTGCTTTTAGGATTCTCTCTTTATTTTTAACTTTTGACATTTCACTTAAAATGTGTCTTACTGTGGATCTCTTAGGGTTCATCTTTTTTGGAACTTTCTGGGCTTCCTGGATCTGGATGTTTTTTTCTTCCCCAGGTTAGGGAAGATTGCTGCCATTATTTTTAAAAGTAAATTTGCTGTCTGTTTCGATCTCTCTTCTCCTTCTGGGACTCCTATTATGAGAATGTTTTTTCACTTGATGCTATCCCATAGGTCCCTTAAGCTATTCTTCACTTTTTAAAATTCTTTTTTTTCTTTTTCTCTATTGAATGAGTTCCACTTCCCTGTCTTGTATGTCACTGATTCTTTCTTCTACTTCATCTAGTATGCTGCTGAACACCTGTAGTGTTTTTTGTTTTGTTTTTAAGATTAATGTATTCTTTAGCTCTTTGACTTTTGTTTGTACTTTTTATATATTTTCCTTGTTGAAGTTCTGTGTTCCTATATACTTCCTCTGAGATCAGTGAACATCTTAATAACCATTACTTTGAACTTTTTATCAGGTAAATTACTTATTTCTGTTTCATGAAAATTTTTATCTGGGGCTTTATATGGTCCTTTATTTTGGAACATATTCTTCTCTTATTTTGCCTGGCTTTGTTTTTGTTTCTACATGTTAGGGAAAACAACTACCAAATGTGGAAGGAATGGCTTTGTGGGGATCAAACTTACTGTTCAATCTTACCTTTGTTCTTAGTTGTCTCTCACACCTTTGTGATTCTCTAAGCAACCAGATTTATTCTTGATAGATCCCAGTTGTGAGGGTGTGTCAAGACCTTTGAATGTTCCAAAGTGAAGGGTCTCATTCAGCCCCTAGTTTGAAACTGATTCGAAGTCAGACCCTCAGGCAGTGGCTTTTAAAGTATGAAAATATATACAGTCCTATGGGACCACAATTATAAACCCCACTGGCCTCATCTTCAGCCAATCTAGAGGTGTCCCTGGGTGACAGTTGTAAAATCAGGGCTGTAGGCATATCTATCTATCTATCTATCAATCATCTTAGGCTTCCTCTTCTGTTTATAATATATATATGATATCATATATATATTCATTCCTTTCTGGGAGATACTGGTGAGCTGTAGCACTGCCAAAGGAAAGTGCAAAGATGGCTTTTTCTAGCCTACGTTCCCTGAGAGCACCTTCATAGTCTTTAGTTGGGTTGTCAACCTGAAGCATATCCCTTAGCTTAGAAGCTCCAGGATAAGTAATAAGGTTTTTTTTTTTGTTTTTTTTTTTTTTTTCCATAGAGACTTGAATTTATTTCAGTTGGTTGTCAATGCAGTTTCCTGAATACGGTAGCCTGCCAAAAACTGTCTCTTTAATTGTTTCACTTATATCAGGCCCAGAAACAAAAGATCTCCTTGCCACCAGGGCCAGTTTTCAAGGGGGAATTCCCTATGTGGACTGTGTCAGCTTTGGTAGGATCATGGGGGAATGCTGGGCCTGGGCATGTCCACCTACCTGCTTTGGTGGGGTGGGCTGTCGGGGAGTGCCAAGCCAGGGCATGTCTACCACCTGGTTTGGGTGAAGAAGGCCTGCAGGGGAGCATCTGCCTGTGGGGTTTATCAGGGTGTGGCCATAGGAGGGGTACGGGGGCAGGATACACCAGCCCACCAGGTTTAGCAGAGATGGGCCACAGGCGAGCAGTGGCATGGGATAAATGTTGTTATCAGGGTAGAGGAAAAGTACAAAAGTTGTGCCTGCCAACACTGGTGCCTACAAGAAAAGACAGTGCACAAATGATGCCCACCAGCCATTATCCCTGGAGAGAGTTCCAATAGGCCACTTCCCCTTTGGCAGACACTTTAAGATTAACCAATGAATCTTCTTCACATATGTTCTAGGTGCTTTATAATCTGCTGTTTTTGTGCTGGGCCCTGGGGTGAGTGAATCTGTCTGTGAGAACTTTAAATATGTAGTCTCAGTTTCATGTAGTCCTTTGGGTCTCCTGGACATAAGCCCTGCTGGTTTTCAAAACCAGGTGTTTTAGGGGCTCTTCTCTAGTGCAGGTTTGAATGTTTAGGTGCCTAATGTGGGGTTCAAACTCTTCACTCATCAAGGACACACTGTATTTGTGAGATCACTCCTACTTGTGGGTCACCATGCTGTGGGTGGGTTTTTCAAACTGCATCTCTGCCTCTCCTAACCGTCTCATTGTGGCTTTTTTAGTCTTTGTTACAGAGGAGCTGTTCAGCTAGTTATAAGGTCTTTTTCAGAGAGGATTGTTCATATGTAGCTGTATATTTGGTGTGCTCATGGGAGGAGGTGAGTCAGGGTCTTCCTGTGCTGCCCTTTTGAATCACTTCCTCCTCTACTACTTTTTAAGAAAGAATTTCTTCTTCTGTTTATTATCATTGAATAATGATTATTTTATTTTTAGAAGTGCAGGTCAGAAAGCAAAACAAGTTAAACATTTGTTCCAAATAATAAGTTGTTTTTTTTAGAATGGTGACAGGGGTATTTATTTAGAGAGAATCATGGAGATCTGTAGTACAAATACCAAAGCAAAGTTTTTTTTCTTTCTTTCTTTCTTTCTTTCTTTCTTTCTTTCTTTCTTTCTTTCTTTCTTTCTTTCTTTTTCTTTCTTTTTTTCTTTCTTTCTTTCTTTTCTTTCTTTCTTTCTTTCTTTAAGATTTTACTTATTTATTCATGAGAAACAGAGAGAGAGAGGAGAAAGAGAGGCAGAGGGAGAAGTAGGCTCCCCAAGGAGCAGGGAGCCAATGTGGGACTCAATCCCAGGACCCCCGGAACCATGACCTGAGCCGAAGGCAGACACTTAACCATCTCAGCCACCCAGGCACCTGAAAGCAAAGATTTCTTAATGTGGACTCATTCACAGTCAATACTGGAGATTTTTAAATATAGAATGAGCATGATCTTTGCCTCCAAAACGTGTTGGTTTAAAATCTTGGTTGTTACCAACAGTGCAAAGTCATGGACAAGTTCTCTCTCATACTGTATCCTCATTTTTAAATTGGATGTTACTATTCCAACGTAAGAGACTAGTTGTAAGAATTAAATGAGGTAACTTAGGTAAATAAACTACCTAGAATGATTTTGGTACTCAAGAATGATATCACATGACTGATATTTTAATGGCAACAATTATGATTATGAAACCTTTCATCCTATAGTTGAAAATTATATTAATCCACATAGTAAACTAGTTCCACCTCTATCTGCCTCAGTGGAATGGAGAAACTCACATAAATCTCCTTGTAGAATGTGGAGTATGGTTTTAAAGAAAGAATTCAAGGGCATAGAAGAATTTCTGTTTTTCTTCTATTTGCATCATTGGTGATACAGTTTAAGTGGTATGCTATCATAATATTTTAAAACTATGGAGCTGAGAGATTATTTACTCTTTCCCCACCATTCAAAAGATGAAAAAGAAGGAGGAACTTCATCATTCATTTAAAAAATATTGAGTACTCAATGAAATGGTAGGGATACATTGGAGACAAATGGATGACTGAATGAATACTAAACAAATGGATAAACAAATGACTCTACCTTGACTCTCGAACAGCTTATACTTGAGTGTGATAGATAAACATTAATCAAATCATTCTACAAATAACTACTCCAGGGAGGTTGTGATATTTTTCATGGTTGTAGGGTTCAAGGACTAAAATCCAATTTAAGGCAATGCCCAGAAATAATTAATTGCACAGTGTATATATTCTCAATTTTGTTTTTTTCTAAAAGTTTCACACTTTTTCCAATCAAATGATTTCAAATTTTATAGCTTAAATATATTATGCTAATCAAATGATGTCAGTAACATTTATCGTATTTGATTCTTTCATATGATGAATTGTGTAACCTAAAATCTTTCAACTTAATTATTGGTACATTTGTAATTAAATCATTGTGTATTCCAGATGATATTTTTTGCAAATTTAGTGTTCAGTAAAGCTTGTGTGAACATATAAATTTAATATATGGTGTATATCATTTGCTTACCAGATACATAAAAATTAATGGCTTTTGTACTGACATAAATCAAAAGTTAAATAGTACATTCACTCTTAAATACACTTACCAATACTAGTTAATAGGTAAATAATATGGCTATTTTCAATATATTCTAAAAAAACCCCAGTACTCTAGGAAAAAAAAATATGTGGTACCCATAATAACAACAACTCTTATTTATTCAGCAGTGGCTTTTTTTTATGCATACAGCCCTGGTTTAGCATTTTACATTTATTAGCTCATCTAGTCTCAACCTCAGCATCTGAAGTATATACTATTATTAGTTTCATTTCAATTATAAAGAAAATGAAGCAGAGAAAGAATAAACAACTTGGCTTGGATCACATTTCTAATCAGAATGCTACATAAAAGATGTGATAGGTGACAAATCTATTATACAGACAGTATGAGTTACAGACATTCAGAAGGAGGGATCATGGGGGTGGGAAGATGAAGAACATTTTCATTAGGTCTTTGCTCTTGAGTCATGGCATGTAAAGCCTGGAATTCAGATGAGGGTGTATTTGTGCTGCTGAGCTATGGCTAAAATGACATGTTTATAGACAATTATTTTAGTGAAAGTATGAGGAGAAAATCAAGATGAAATCCATGATCCATGATGTAATGGCAGGAAACATTGCTGGAATGGTAGGTTGGTTCAATTTCAAGGGATTTTAAAAATCATGGAAGAAAAAAATGCAAAGAACTTGTTTTTCCTTACTATGTGTAAAGGATATCTGCTGTTCTCTCCTATCTTATTTTATAAAGGAACTTCTCCTGTATAGGATACTGTTTGAAACTAGAAAAGCATCTCTTGGGTTGGCAACCTGTACTTGGGCCTAGGTATGAGAATATGGTCCAGTACTCTCTCATGCCAATGGGAAGAATCAGATTGCCTTTTATATTGATTTGTAATGGTACTTTCAGTGCTGGTATCTGCCATCTACATGGGGCCTAAAAATGAAATAATGATACATATAGATGCTTCATAAAAGCTGTAGAGTAAACCAGAACTCTTATTTATCATAAGTTATTAGAGACAGTTTATCTCTGAGTGTACCTTCAAGATAATAAGTGACCAATACTTTTCACCCAATCCCATATCAAGAACCTACAGATAAAGTATATTACAAGTAAATAATGGAGAGATGAGGCCAATAATTTGAATTGATATTGTTAGTTTTGTGGTGCATTCATTCTAAATTATTCTGGCTTTACCAAGTTCTGGATATTGAAAAAACAAACAAAAAAAACCACTTACTGTTTTCATTGATTTTGAATAATTCAGTCACATCCACTTAAGTTCATGTGTTGCTTTAGCTAGATAAACTTAGTGTTAAGAGTGTCTCATCAAAAATAAATTCTGAAGAAATCCTTAAATATCTTATCATTTTCTGTGTTTTCATAGTCCTTTACATTTTAAGTCACTCCTTATCTTTTTACTGCAGGGCAGAACAAACTGACATACTTCTTTAGATGAAAACAGGCATCATTTTCTATATGGTGGTCATGCAGAAGCTAAAGCATTTGTGTTACAAGAGTGCCTGGGTGGCTCAGTAGTTAAGTGTCTGCCTTCGGCTCAGGTCATGATCCCAGGGTCCTGGGATCAAGCCCCGCATTGGGCTCCCTGCTCACTGGGGAGCTTGCTTCTCCCTCTCCCACTCCCCCTGCTTGTGTTCCCTCTCTCACTGTGTCTCTCTCTGTCAAATAAATAAATAAAATCTTAAAAAAAAAAAGCATCTGTATTATAACTCATCATCATCATAATGTTTCTGAGGTTTTTCTTTTTTTTTGTTTTTCAGCATATTTTTAGTGTGCTTCCTTGGTTTCTTGTGCTTAATATAACTGGAAATTTACTCTTATGTTTCATAGAAATGTGAGACATAAAAGCATAGTTATTAAAACTGCATAATGGAAACTGGTACTTAAATACTTAATAATAATTAATAATTCCGTATCTCAGAGAAATGAAAAAGGACTTCAGGCACATACTTCCAAATGAATTATCTTCTCTGTCTAGAGCTTTCTAAATAGATGGTACCTTTGAATTCCTATTAGGCTGGAGAGAAATAAAACCATCAAATGAAATATCAATGTAGAAGTTATAGTATAAATAACAACAAAACAACAGCAATAACAAACAGCAACAACATCAATAAAGCATCAGTAGTTTGAGTGGAATTGTGAAATACCTGTTTATTATTTAAATATATACAAAAAAAATTTTACTTTAAAAAGTTCTTATATTTTACCTAACATACTTTCTTTGGAAAGTGAAAGCTATTAACCTGAGGAGATTTAGAAGACAATAGTATTTGAAAACAGTAATTCAAAGCTTCTATAGCATAAGGAAATATGAGGAAAAGCTAAAGTAATAAACATGGTTCTTTTAGCCTCTGAGACTTGGTAACTGAAATTGGGGCACTGTGGGACACTTTCAGGACTTCTAGAAAGTTAAAGGAAGACATGAAAAATAAGATGGTCATAAGATAAAGCACAGCTATACTAATTAAAAACTAAGCTTAATTATTTATGCCTTTTTGTACCTTAACATAAAGTTTGATTTACAAGTATCTATTTGATTGCTCTGTGATAAATTGTCAATAAAGTAAATGCTAAGTTGACAATATGGTCATGTATTCAACATATAAATAAGATAAACTCAGGGAAGAAAAACTTAGTAATTTCTTTAGTAAAAGAAAACCTACTCTATCTCCTTTCATTTAAAGGAAAAAATATAAAGTTCTTGTCTTTTTTTTTTTTTTTAAATCAATGTTTTGCTGTGGAACATTTCATAAAGTTCCTTGCATAGTCATTTTAAATCTATAAATTCAGGCTGCTGTTTTTGCTTTTATTTATACCACAGGAAAGGTACATGTACTTTGTGGTAGTTTAGTAATTGGAATAATGAGACAAATAAAGGAAAATGCAAGAAATTAATGCCTAGTGAATGATTTTAATTAGTTGGCAACAGCTTTTAGTAGTAAAGAGAAAATAGGATGTACAATGACTAACATTCACATAAATATTATTATGCTATCATTATATTTATTTAAAATATGTTTTAATAGACATTTTAATAGGTGGATATAAATGGTTTATTTGATGCTTTTAGAAAAAGAAGATAAACTCTTAGACCTAGCAAAATAAACTGAGTACATTAAAATATTTCTTCTTTCTCTAACCTGTATTGAAGTGATAAAGGAAGAGATTTAGGATCATAAAAGGAATAGTAATAAAGCTGAGGTCCTAATTTACTTCCGAGTTTTATTTCAACTTAGTTCTTCATTGCTATAAGGCACAAAAGTTATTGAATTTTACTACATTCACCTCACGCTGGTTTCCTATCAAACAGAATATCAGTAGAACACCTCTGCTGAGCTCCCTACATGAAATTGTCCTTTTGTACGTCTCATAATCTGCTGCGATGTGGCCAAGCATCTGGCGGTGACAAGCAGACGTCTTTGATTTATTGGCTAATATCACCACTTGTTAGTGGATGGTTGAGCAGGAGACTAAAAGAGCATAAAATCAGAGAGAATAAATTATGAAGGCACCGAACTGTGCCATTATAAACCCTTCCTTGTCACAGCTGTGACATCTCATAGGAAATGGAGGATGACAGCAGTGTTCTTTCTTCAAAGGGCCAATACCTTCTACTTGTGATCCTGACCATAAATAAATAAATAAAGCAAACAAACCACATAAGCAAGTCAGAACTCAAATAAGAAATGCCTTTCTCTCAATAGAGCACTTGGGTTCCAGTTTTCTTCTTTTACTTTTGAAAGTAGTACAGAACAAAGCCAACTTCGATTAGAAGCATATACTAGGAGAGCTCCAGGATATTAAGTAAATCTGTCGTGTATGCTGGAACCTAAAAACTCAGGAGGTTGACTTACCCTACATGGCTTTTCCCTTTAGTCTCCCTGAGAAGCTTACTCTTATTTAAATTGGTTACCCAAATAGTGTTTTAGTAGGTCAGTTTAGCCAATCCACACATACTACAAATCTCTGCCTAGCAAATGACTTAAGTTTACCCGTCTTCAGGTAATATCTGATAAAACAATGATCTAGAGTAATTTAAAAATTGAATTGGCCTTTTACATTAGTATAATTTATTAAAGTAATCAAAACACGTCTGAGAATAAAAATTTGTTAAAAATGCATAGTAGTAATAAAATTACTATGCACTAGTGGAGAGAACATACATCTTGGAACTTGGAGTCATTTCTTAGATTTTCATCCTCTAATATATTACCACATTTAAATATCTAATCAAGTTTCTTTGAAATATAACATTTACTTTATTCTATATTGAGATTTTAATATCTTATAAATTCTGAATTTAAGTAAGATTAAATCAAAGAAAAGGCAAAGTAAATGAGTATATCCTTCACTTTCACAAACACTGTCCCAGCTGCATACTTTCATTAATTCATTTCAATAGTCATGAAAGGATAACTTTTGAGTTCAGTCTTATGCATATCATTCATAGGGAAATGACTATAGAAAGGTGTTGTACGGTGAGGTTTAGCATTGTCAAATAGTGTATCCAGAGAACTCTAAGAAAAAATAGATTTTATGTTAAATGTTTTATTACCAAAATAATAATAATTAATAATAATAATAATAATACATAAAGAGGGCAGGGAGAAATGTTTGGAGGTGATGGCTGTTTCTATGGTATAGATTGTGGTGATGGTTTCATGAGTGTATACTTATCTCCATATTCTTCAAGTTGTATTCATGTGTATAGAAATTTTATATGTCAATCATACCTCAATAAAGTGGTTTTAAAAAAATCAGTGTGGATAGAGAAATAATGCATCAGAAGAATAGTGGGAGACAAAGCTAAAGAGAGAAATTGAGGGCATATTATCAAAGGATCTGTCTGCCATGAAGTACGTTAAATCATTTATTAATTTATAGTCTACCTTATTTTAGAAAGAGTTTTTTACTAATTACAAAGACATAAACTATAGCAAAATGCAATAAATCAAAAGTAGGTTTAAAAAATAAAAATAAATATAAATTTAAAAATGAACCCAAGAATAAAGCTAATACTGAACTGTAAACCATAAGCCTCTTCAGTATTATGAAGATGGCTCATAATCTTTGCTCAAAGCTTTTTAAAAATTTTTTTTAAAGATTTTATTTATTTATTTGCCAGAGAGAGAGAGAGAAAGAGAGAGCACAAGCAGGGGGAGTGGCAGGCAGAGGGAGAAGCAGGCTCCCCACTGAGCAAGGAGCCTGATGCAGGACTCCATCCCAGGACCCTGGGATCATGACCTGAGCCAAAGGCAGATGCTTAACCGACTGAGCCACCCAGGCATCCCTTTGCTCAAAGCTTTTTATCAACTATCATAAAAAGAGAAATTGGATCAATTGTAGTAAGACAACCTAAATATTGCAGTAGGAAAAAAGAATGACATTTGTAGGACAACTTTTATATTAGCTTATATATTCTTATTATATCACAATAAAGTATTGAATTGAGATCAAGCAATTCCATGGGGGTAGGGTGTGGTAGGTAATTAAAATATTGACTAGATATGTGGAATAGGTGATTGCCTTTATAGGCATTCCCATTTCTTTGAACAGAGCCAAAGTTTACTTCCAAGTAAGTCTAAGACTTTCAAATTATTTCCAAATTTGTTTAAAAAGAAAAAAAATTTCTATGTATTTTTAAAATTTATTTTCTACATTTATGCAATCACATGAATGGGTTTTTACTCAAGTTGGAGGGTACAGTTGATACATAATGGCACAGTGTAGTAATGTATGTACAGTCATTTGGTATATGAAAAACTCACTTTGATGTGTACTAATGGATCCTTCTAAAAATGGTCATCTTACATAGAAGCTGAAACTTAGATTAAGTTAGATAGAGGCTTTTGTAACCTCTGCTTAAGAGTAAAGTGTCCACTAAAATCCTGCAGTTAAAAACGCCAACAAATGCCCCTGAATCAGAAGATTAGATAGACTCTATAGATAATTTTGGGCTATAACCAACTCTCCAGATAGTTTCAAAAGTGATGTTTAAGATTATATTTCCACTTCCTAGTGATTCTCTTCTGCCTCTTTTAGAGCTAGATTAATTATTGGTTTCATGGATGTAATTTTAGCTATAGATTAAATCTTATTTTAGAGCAAAATCATAAATTGTATGTGTGGTCATATATATATATACATAAATATGTACATATGTGATATATGTGATTATTACCAGATTATAAACAACAACTTTATGCATTTGATTTCCAATAAAGCAGCCAATTTAAAAAAATAATTTATACATTTACATATAAACATGCACATAAACCTGCATCTTTAAACATTTAAATGAGCGAATTACAAATTTTATATTTTTACATAATTTGTACATAATACACATTTACATATAATCATATTTTTGGAGTATATACTATATTTTGACTATACATACTTGAGTGCTAAGTGGTCTATACACATTATTTTAGTTAGTCTTCTCAAAGTATCTGAAAGGTAGGTATCATTATTCAGTAGTTCAGAAATATGAAATATCCAGCTAATAAGTGGAGGAGCTCAGATTCAAAATTGGATCTCTTAAATTGAAAGTCCACTTTTTTAAGCAGATCATTCTTTTCTCTATAATAAATTGAATGATGAAGGATACTAAAGGCCTAAAATATTATTATTCCAGTAATCTAAAAGGAGGGATTACGTGACATAGTTGTAAAATTTTGTGTCTTGAATTTAGCTGAGACTCCCTGCCAAAATTTCTGGTTATTATCTGTTACTTGTTTTCAAGGTACTGACCTTCTCCTTTAAACCTTTTGTTTTGGTTTCCCAGGTGCATGGAAAATGCCTATGAATATTTTCTGTCCTGGGTGTTATCCAATCTTTAATAAAATGTATGGCTGTTTAGTTCCTATATGTGAAAAGGAACAATCTTGACTGTAAATGGATCTCAACAATCCAAAGGGCATTCTCAACATTTTCACATGTAATGAGATAGTGTCAAAAATATGCTTTCAAATAAGATAATTCTTTGCATTAGAGAAAGCAGCAATAATGATGTGGACAACTTTTCTATCAGTCTTAATTTCTTTGGTTTGAGGTAACCCTGCAATTAAAACATTACTGAGGCGAATTCTCAATGGCTCAGCACTAGACACTTCTTACACACTTGAGTGGATACAAGTGTAGCCATGTGCAGCCATGTGTG
This sequence comes from Phoca vitulina, assembly GCF_004348235.1. Taxonomy (NCBI): domain Eukaryota; kingdom Metazoa; phylum Chordata; class Mammalia; order Carnivora; family Phocidae; genus Phoca; species Phoca vitulina. Next base: position 9,629,469 of record NW_022589709.1, read on the forward strand.
GTAAATCTGTCAGAACTAACAGCAGGGGCTCTGATAAGAGTCCTCCATCAGTAAGCCTACTTGATAGCTCAAGGTCTTTGAATTGTTATCATAACCAGCACCTAATAGTGAGACCAGTAGTAAGGTCTGCTCATATTTCCTCAGTGTGTTTCTGAACTTTTCATAGGTTTATCCTATATTGGTTATTTAAGATCATGTTGTAGTTTAGACCTAACCAGAACTTAAGTACTTTTTTTCCCTTGATGAGAGGGAGAAATTTGGTATATGAAGGAGGGTAGAAGAAATTATTTTCTAAATACAATAGCATTTTTTTTGTGAGGATGAAAAACAATAGAAAGTATCTTCCCATTCATATTCAGTAATCATAACACACAAGCTCCTATTTTAGATTAAGCATGTAAGTTACAAATTCCTGATGCTAGGCTTCTCCAATCTCTACTTGAACTATTCTACTAATTTCAGTATAACCTAGTTTTTCTGCTCCAGCCAGATTGGCCTAACACTACACCTTAACGTCTTCTTGCTTGACAGTGCTTCTATTCTGTTTAGACACTTCAGCTCTTCTCTCCACACCATATCCTTACCAATGGGTGTTTCCTGGCTCATGGCTTTAATCTGAGCCATATCAGTATACCATTGAGAACTGACTATTGAACGTTACGTATTCAAAACTTTTACTCATGGCCTAGCATCATGGACTTTTTTCTGAAATTTTGTGCAAAGATAATGCATACTTTCTCACTAGTTTCATGATTTTGAAAAATTAACATATATTCAAATTAAGTTTGCATATTATGGAGATTTTTAAAAAATTTTATTATGTTAATCACCATACATTACATCATTAGTTTTTGATGTAGTGTTCCATGATTCACTGTTTGCGTATAACACCCAGTGCTCCATTCAGTACGTGCCCTCTTTAATACCCATCACCAGGCTAACCCATCCCCCCACCCCCCTCCCCTCTAGAACCCTCAGTTTGTTTCTCAGAGTCCATAGTCTCTCATGGAGATTATTTTTAATGGTCATTCAATATATCCACAGTTTATACCAAAAATAGGTCTTTAATCCAATTGTAAATAGGTCCATGGTATGTAATTTCAAAATTGTGTGTGTGTGTGTGTGTGTCTGTGTCTGTGTTTGGATGGATTTATTGCCATTTCTCATTTAGTAGTTTTGCCACATGAGTAATTATGTCAGGAGATGCAAAGGCAAAAGCTATCAGGGACCAGGAAGGTAAAATAAATGAATAAAAGCAGGAGAAGCATTAGAAAAGCCACAGGGCAGTCTCAAAATTAAGTGGTAACAGATTCAAAGCTACAGTTGCGGAATGTAATGGGAGTGGTGGACGCTGTGGCGATTTGAAGAACGCATGCCCTACTCAAAGTGGTCCAGTGTTACTCAACTCTGACCATATGCAGCCATGTGATGACATGTTTAGATTAGCCAGATCTTCTGATGTTATTTATAGAGAATTTGGAGATCTGGATTTGTATTTGAAATTTGAGGTTTTTTCTGTATTGGAAAACAATTCACAGCATAGAACAAGCGCAACCATTGGTTGGTGAACTCACATTAGTTCTCAGGTTATTAGTCTGTAAATTCTGAGTATTTCATATAGTTGAGAGATTCTAATATTGATAGAATAATGAAAAGAACACTTTAAAAGAATCTAGGAAGTAGTTATCTACCATTACTGACAACATCTTAGTTCATTAATATTAGATACAACATAAAACGTGTAGTAAAATGATATTTCAAGAATGTTCCAACCATTCATTTCAAGAATGATATTTCAAGAATGTTCCACCCCAATCAAGATAAATAATGTATCCATCAATTGAAAAATGTTCCTTATACTTTCCAGTCAAACTCAACCCACCACAGGCAGGCACTGGTTTGATTTCTATCACCTCAGATTAGTTTTGCCTATGATAGTATATCATATAAATGGGTTCATTGGTAAATGTTCTTTTATATCTGACTTTTTCACTTGACAGTGTTTTCGAGATCTATCAAGGCTGTTAGGTACATGAGTGGTTCATTCATTTTTATTGCTGAGTGTAGTGCTCTATCATTTGTTCATGTATTCACTTGTTGATGGCCACCTGGGCTGTTTCCAGTTTTTGGCTATTATGAATAAAGCTACTATGATCATTCTTATGCAAACAAACAAACAAACAAACAAAACAAAACACATACACACAAAAAAAAAGAATGTTCCAACCTGGATGATACCTGCATATAATGATCAAAGAGTTCATGAATATTTTTTTATACTTAAAATGTGTCTAAAATGAACACAGTGAAAATTTGAATAGAGAGTGAGGGGAAAGATTTGGGGTACAACAACTATATTACAGTTTTAAATCTATAATTTGTTGGTTATCTAACATCGCATAAGTCAACTGATCTTTCCAGACTTAAAGTTTTTGTTGTTGTCGTTATTGTGCAGTGTTGGATTAGGTTGGTTGTTTGATAAAATTAGTATAGTACATAAGATGGATTATGGAGTCTTTCAAAAGAGTAAAATGTTAAAACTATAGGTGAAATGATGAGAACATTGTTTGGAAAACTGTGTGACCTTCACAATTTACTTACTGTTTATGAAATGTTTTAGATTGAGGGGTTTGAATTAAAACTTCCAAAGCTCTGGTATCGTGGCTTTATTGATTTCATAGGAATAAGTTGGGATGTTATATCACTTTGGAGTCATAACCAAAAAGAACTTTCACAGTTGAAATTGGCAATAACAGTTTCACTTGTGTTTTCACAATGCATAGCGTTATTTGGTTTTCCTCTTTAAAATGTGGTATGGGCAATGCATAGTAGATGGAGTGTCTCCAGTTTTAATCACTTCACTTTTCATTTGAAAAGTAATTCATCATGAGAAGTCAGTGGGGTATAGAGAGCACTAATTGCAGCAAAATATCAAGGACAGTTTTCCTCTGTATTAATTAAACATTAATGAGTAAACTTATTTGCAAATGCATGCTGCAGGGATGGACTTGTCTATCTACGTTTGGTAAATACTGACATTAGGTGTCAAAATAAAGCACGTTAATTGATTTATACAGGAATAGTTTAAAAAGATTGCACCTGGCTTGACATTTTTCTAGGTTTCTATGGAGTAGTTTCTGATAAATTATTTATAAAGAAACTTTTCTTGACCTATCCTAATTACAGGAGTGATTGTTTCCAAACTAATCAATTTTGTATAAATTTGACTTATCAACTTAAGGAATTCTGTAGTAGATGATGAGGAATCAAGTTTCTTTATATTTTCATAAGGACTATGTGGGAAAGTCACTTTTTCCTTGATTATTAGAAATATTTTTTAAGATTTTAGATATTTTAGTTGTTTTTAATTAATGGTTTTTATGAATGTATTCAAGTTTGTTTTTTTAAAAAATAACATATTATTTTAAATAGTGTACTTTAGCTATAATCCAAAAACATTAAACAAAATTAAAAGCCTAAGGAGTACATTTAACTCAAACGTTAAATCTTTTTTTTTTTTTAGATTTTATTTATTTGCGAGAGAGAGAATGAGAGACAGAGAGCATGAGAGGGAGGAGGGTCAGAGGGGGAAGCAGACTCCCTGCTGAGCAGGGAGCCCGATGTGGGACTCGATCCCGGGACTCCAGGATCATGACCTGAGCTGAAGGCAGTCGCTTAACCAACTGAGCCACCCAGGCGCCCTCAAACGTTAAATCTTAAAATAATGTTTTAAGTAACCTTGCCTTTAATCTTTTAGAGTGTATATGATAAGTTTATACACTGAGAAAAGGCATAAAATAAAGCTTTTTGGGGGGTGCCTGGGTGGCTCAGTTGGTTAAGCCTCTGCCTTGGGCTCAGGTCAGAAGGTCCTGGGATCAAGCCCTGCATCTGGCTCCCTACTCAGCAGCGAGACTGCTTCTCCCTCCCCCTCTGCTGCTCTCCCTGATTGTGCTCTCTCGCTCTCTCTGGAAATTAATAAAATCTTTTTAAAAAATAAAGCTTTTTGGCCTTTATATTAACTTGTTCTGTGGATATCAAAAGAATTTTCCCAAATAATCTTTAGTTAGTTGGTATGTAATTTTTGACCAGATTTCCTCATACTCTTTTCCAAATGATTCCTCAGCAATGTTTATTTTGATAGGTATAGTTGAATAATAATTTGGAAACCTCAAAATTATAATTGATGTTTAAAAATAACTATACCTTCCATCAAATAATTCTAATTTCTTACATAAGGGAAGTTACCAATAATGGAGTAAATGGCAAAAACACTGTGCATACTGTTTTAAAATATTAGTATAGTATTTTTTAAAAGGGGAGAGAAAAGAAAAAATCATCTGTTTCTTAGAATGGCTTATAAACTCCTCAATTTACTCTGTTTTCAATAGTACTGTTAAATTTCACTCTAGATTCTCTTGGAACTCCCAGTTTCCCAAACCATATGGCTTGATGCAGATAAAATTGGCTTATGGTGAATAGTGGAAACATTTCACATTTTTTCCACCTGTGAAACTATTGAAGTGTTATGGTGTACATTTTTAAGGTTATTAGAACCATTTTTAGTGGGTCTTATTTTTAAGACTCCTTTTGTACTTCTGGACAACTTTATTGCCATATCTGAAAATAATAAAATGGCCCATACATTCATCTTCTGAAGCTCAGACTTGAGAAGAATTTCATTTTCAACTTGAGATTAAAATTATTATAAGGGATTTTAATATGTGATTTAAAAATTTTGGGAGCAGGAATTTCTATTTAAAAAATGTAAAGTAAATACAGCATCCTCCCCTTCACTATCTGGAAATCATGAAAAACAAAACAAAACAAAACAAAAATAGAAACTAACACCAAATTCATCTTCGAAAAGAAATTAAGCACAAAATGGAAAATAGGAGTTGGGTCTTCCAAAAGCAATGATGGTCAACAATGATAATAATGTTTTGATACAGTATAGTGAAATGACACTCTTGACTATAGTTATCATGAAAAGCTACACAAATAGACATTTAAATCCTGACAGACCCTGCAGTACAGAACCAGTATCTCTCATTTGCAATAATGGCAGTGGGGTTCTCAGGGTGATGGTAGGAGTTTGACTGCATTTGCTTTGGTTCTAAGCACAAGCACAGGAGGTAGGGTGCTGAACAAGGAATCATAAAGCTAAGACTTGCTTATAATAAATTCTATTGGTGGTAGAAGTTAGGAAAGAAACAGTGAACAGACATGTGAGAAGAGATCTCACACTCATCATCAGTAATAAAACTTTATACTTGTTTGAAGCATGAACATAACTTATCCCTCACATGTAAAACAAGAGTAATCAAAATGAATCATGAATTCTATATAAATATAGAAAAAAGAGAGAGGGAGGGAGGGAGGGTGTGTGTGTGTGTGTGTGTGTAAATGAGAGACAGAGATAGAGACAGAGACAGAGAAGAAAGAGAAAGGAAAGAGGGGAGGAAGGAAAGGAGAGAGGCAGGGAGGAAGGCAGGAAGGCAGGAAGGCAGGCAGGTAGGAAGGAAGGAAGGAAGGAAGGAAGGAAGGAAGGAAGGAAGGAAGGAAAATAAATGAAAGAAGGAAGATAAACATTACCTGTAAAGAACACTAACCAGAAAAATGTTCCCATGGAAGAAATAAAATGTAATCACATATATTTCAATGAATTAAAACAAAACAAAGCCATATTCAATAGCATAATGGATCAATTGTTTGATGTCTGTTATAATGATGTACTACATTTACATAGGCATTGGGTCTATTTCCTATTCTATTCCATTGGACTGTTATCCTATTCAAGTACCAGTCTCAACAATGACTTAATTATAGAAGCTTTAAAGTAATATGTTTGAATGTTGGTATAATTAACCCCTTATAAAACACACACGCAAACACACACACACACACATACACACACAGTATTCCTGTTTTTCAGGAGTTTACTAAGTATTCTTGTTGATTTATTTTTTTCATTTGTGATTTATAATGAACTTTTTAAAACCTGGAAAAACCAAGTGGCATTATTAGGATCATGCTGAAGTTATAAATTAAGGAAAATTGACATTTTTGTACTATCAAGTCATCTTCTCCAGGATCTAGGTATATCCTTCCAGTTGTTTAAATCTACCTTTTACGATTTTCAGGAGTATTCTGGAAGTTTCTTACTAGGGTTTATGACTGTGTATTCTTTTTATAATCGAAATGTGTCTTTTAAATTATTTTATTATTTATCTTACATTTGAAGGTAATTGATATCATTACATTTTACATCCTGCTATTTTACCAAATTTTAAAATTATCTTTTATTGTTATTTATGGGTTTTCCAAGTACACAGTCAAGTAATCTGCAAATAGATGCTTTGGTTAGTACTTCCAAAGCAGTGTTAGATAGTGGTGAAGATAGTGGGTATCCAAGTTTTGTGCATGACTTTATTGGATACCTTTAATATTGTTATACAAGTAAATTGCATGCTTTGGAGCTGAGATACACACATTATGTTAATGAAATACCCACTTATTCCTCTTTTTTTATTTTAAAGATTTTTTTTCATTGAGGTATAATAGACATGTATTAGTTTCAGGTGTACAATGTACTTATTTGACATTTGTATACATTTCAAAATGGTCAACACAATGTCTAGTTATATTTTTCACCTTACAAAGCTAATACAATAATAATGACTGTATTCCCCAAACTATACCTTACACCCCCATGGCTTATTTATTTTATAGCTAGAAATTTGTACTTCTTAATCCTCTTTATTCCTTTTGCCATTCTAACCCTCCCCTCAGGCAATTATCATCTCTTTTCTGTACTTACAAGTCTAGATTTTGTTTTGTTTTATTTTTTAGATTCTACGTATAAATAAAATCATGCACTATTTGTCTGTCTGACTTATTTTACTTAATATATACCCCCAAAGTCCCTCCATGTTGTCACAAATAACAAGATTTCTTTTTTTAATAGCTGAGTTCCATCGATGGACACTTTATCCATTCATCCATTAAAAGACACTTTGATTACATATCTTGGCTATTGTAAATAATGCTGCAGTGAACATAGGGGATGCATATATCTTTTGAAATTAGTGTTTTTATTTTTTGTATAGATACCCAGAGTGAAATTACTGGATCATATAGTAGTTTTATTTTTAATTTTTTGAGGAAGTTCCATACTGTTTTCCATAGTGACTGTACCAATTTACATTCCTATCAATAGTGCATGAGAGTTCCCTTTTCTCCACATCCTCAAAAACACTTGTTATTTCTTGTCTTTTTGATAATGGTCGTTCTGACAGGTGTAAGGTGATATCTAATTGTGACTTGATTTGCATTTCATTGATGATTAGTAATGCTGAGCATCTCTTCATATGTCTTGTCTTCACCTGTGTGTCTTCTTTGGAAAAATGTCTATTCAGATCCTCTACATATTTTTTTTCTGCTTATTTTTTAATTAGATTTTTGTTATTATTATTGAGCTATATGAGATCCTTATATATTTTGGATATTACTACCTTATTGGATATCTGATTTGAAAATATCTTTTTCCATTCAATAAGTTGCCTTTTTGTTTTTTTTGATGGGTTTCTTCATTGTACAGAAACTTAGTTTGATATAGTCCTATTTGTTTATTTTAGCTTTTGTTTTCCTTGCTTGTGGAGTCAGATTTAAAAAAAAAAAATCACTAAGACCAATGTCAAGGAACTTACTGCCTATGATTTCTTCTAGATATTTGTAGTTTCAGTGCTTGTATTTAAGTCTTTAATCCATTTTGAGTTAATTGTTTTATATGATGTAAGAAAGTGGTCCAGTTTCATTCTTTTTCATGTTGCTATCCTGTTTTCCTGGCACCATTTATTGAAAAGACTGTCCTTTCCCTATTGTCTTGTCTCCATTCTTGCCACCTTTGTCATAAATCAGTGACCATGTATGTGTGGGTTTATTTTTGGTTTCTCTATTCTGTTCCATTCATCTATGTGTTTGTTTTTATGCCACTACTATATTGTATTGATTACTATAGCTTTGTAGTATAGTTGGAAATGAGGGAGTTGTGACATCTCTGGCTGTGTTCTTTGTCAGGATTGTTTTGGATATTTGGGGTCTTTGTGGCTCCAAACAAATTTTAGGATGGGTTGTTCTAGTTCTGTGAAGAATGGCATTGGAATTTTGATAGGGATTTCATTGAATCTATGGATTGCTTTGAGTAGTATGGACATTTTAATAATATTAATTTCTCCAATCCATGAGCATGGAATATATTTCCATTCATTTGTGTCTTCCTCAATTTTCATCCATGTCTAATAGTTTTCCATGCACAGGTTTTTCAGCATCCTTGGTTAAATTTATCCCTAGGTATTTATTATTATTCATCTGATTGTAAATGGAATGTTTTCTTTATTTCTCTCTCTGCTAGTTCCATATTATTGCATAAAAATGTAATAGATTTTGTACATTAACTTCGTATTCTGCAACTTTAGTGAATTTGTTTACTAGTTTCAACAGTCTTTTGGTGAAATGCTTGGGGTTTCCACATAGTATCATGTCATCTTCAAATAGTGACAGTTTTACTTCTTTTCCAATTTGGAAGCCTTTTATTCTTTTTCTTGCCTAATTGCTGAAGCTTGGACTTCCAATACTGTATTGAATAAAATTGGTGAAGGTAGGCATCCTTGTCTTGTTCCTGATCTTAGAGGAAAAACTTGCAGCTTTCCACCATTGAGTATAATATTAGCTGTGAGTTTGTCTTATATGGTCTTTATTATTTTGAAGTAGGTTTTTTTTTTTCCCTGTAGATACTTTGTTGAGTTTTTATCATAAGTGGATGTTGAATTTTGTAAATGCTTTTTCTTCATCTATTGAGATGGTTGTATGATTTTTATCTTTCATTTTGTTAAGGTTATATATCACATTGATTGATTTGCAAATGTTGGACTATCCTTGCATCTCTGGAATAAATCCCACTTGGTCATGGTTTATGATCTTTTTAATATATTGTTGAATTCAATATATTGTTATTATATTGTGATATTGTTAATATTTTGTTAATATTTTGTTGAGTATTTTTATTTTAATATCTGTTGTTCATCAAGGATATTGACCTATAATTTTCTTCTTTTTGTGGGATCCTTTTTTGGTTTTGGTATTAGGGTAATATTGACCTCATAAAATGAGTTTGAAAGCTTTTCCTCCTCATCAACTTTTTAGAAGAATCTGAGAGGATAGCTATTAAATCTTCTTTAAATGGTTGATAGAATTTACCAATGAAGCCATGTGGTCCTGGAGTTTTGTTTGTTCAGAGATTTTTGATTACTAATTCAATCTCCTTGCTAGTAATTTTCTATTCAGATTTTTTATTTCTTCATGATTCAGTCTTGAAAGATTATAAATTTCTAAAATTGATCCATTTCTCTTCAGTTGTCCAATTTGTTGGCATATAATTATTCATAGTAGTCTCTTATGATCCTTTGTATTTCTTTGGTATCAATTATAACTTTGTTGTTTTGTTGATTTTTCTATTGTCTTTGTAGTCTCTGTTTTATTTATTTTTCTCTGATCTTTATTATTTCTTTCTTTCTACTAACTTTGGCCTTCATTTATTCCTTTCTCTAGTTTCTTTAGTGCAAAGTTAAATTATTTATTTGATATTTTTGTAGTTTCTTGAGGTAGGCCTATATTGTTGTGAACTTTCCTCTTAGAACTACCTTTGCTGCATCTCATAGATTTTGGTATATTATGCTGCTGTTTTCATTTATCTGTATATATTTTTTTATTTCTTCTTTGATGCTTTCTGTAGTTGTTCAGTAACATGGTTTAATCTCTACATATGTGTAGTTTGTCCAGTTTTCTTCTTGTAATGATTTCTAGTTTTATACCAATGTGGTCTAAAAAGGTGCCTGATGTTATCTCAGTCTACTTGAATTTATTGAGCTTGTTTTGTGGCCTAACATGTGATCTGTCCTGGAGAATGTCCCATGTGTACTTGAGAAGAATATATTGTGCTGCTTTTGGATGGAAGTTTCTGTATATATCTATTAAGTCCATCTGGCCTAATGTGTCAGTTAAGGCTGGCATTTCCTTATTGATTTTCTTTTTTTTTTTTTTAAGATTTTATTTATTTGACACAGAGAGAGAGAGAGAGAGAGAGTGAACACAAGCAGGGGGAGTGGCAGGCAGAGGCAGAGGGAGAAGCAGGCTCCCCAAAGAGCAGGGGGAGCCCAATGTGGGACTCGATCCCAGGACCCCGGGATCATGACCTGAGCCGAAGGCAGTTGCTTAACCAACTGAGCCACCCAGGCGCCCTCCTTATTGATTTTCTGTCTGGATGATCTATCCATCTATGTAAATGAGGTGTGAAAATCCCTTATTATTTTGTATTGTCAGTTTCTCTTTATCTCTCCTTCAATTCTGAGTGGTAACCTTGCCAGATAGAGTATTGTTGGTTGAAAGTTTTTCCTTTCAGCACTTTGGATATATCATGCCACTGTCTTCAGCTTGCAACATTTCTACTGAAAATCTGCTCATAGTATTAAAGGAGTTCCCTTGTATGTAACAAGTTGTTTTTCTCTTGATGCTTTTAAGATTCTTTGTAACTTTTGACATTTTAATTGTAATGTGTCTCGGTGAGGCTCTCTTTAATTTCATCTTCTTGGAATTTTCTGGACTTCCCGGATCTGGATATTTGTTTTCTTCCTTAGGTATGGAAAGTTTTCAGCCATTATTTCCTCAAATAATGTTTCTACCTTTTTCTTTCTCTTCTCATTCTGGGACCCCATAATGTAAATATTATCCTACTGATGTCCTTGAAGTTACTTAATTACCTTCATTATTTTTTTTTTTTCCATTAGCTGCTCTGTTTAGGTGAGTTCCATTTCTTTATCTTCCAGCTTATTGGTTTATTCTTCTTCATTCAGTCTGTTATTGAACCCCTTTAGTTTATTTTTCAGTTCAGTCATTATATGCTTCAGCTCTGTGAGTTCTGTTTGGTACTTTATTTTTTCTGTCTCTTTGTTGAAGTTTTCACTTTGTTTATTCACTCTCTCTTGAGTTCAGTAACCATCTTTATGACTATTACTTTGAATTCTTTATTAGGTAGATAACTAATATGTATCATTAAGGTCTTTTTCTGGAATTATGTCATTTTATTTCGTTTGATACATATTTCTCTGTTTCCTAATTTTAGTTGACTTCATGTGTTTGTTTCTATGTATTTAGGCAAAAGAGCTGCCTCCCTCAGTTTTGAAAGTGTGGTCTTTGTATATGATAGTCCTTCTCATTTAATCTTGCCCTAGCTCTTGTTTGTCTTTTGAGCCTTTGTAATTGTCTAAACTGCTTGATTTATTCTTGATAATGCCCCCATTGTTTAGGGTTTGCCAAGACCTGTCAATACTCCAAGGGGAGGAATCTCATTTAGCACCTAGTTTCAGGCTGATTGGAAACCAGACTTTCAGGCAGCTGCTTTTATTTATTTATTTTTTTTTTATTTTTATTTTTTTTAAAGATTTTTTATTTATTTATCTGAGAGAGAGAATGGGAGACAGAGAGCATGAGAGGGGGAGGATCAGAGGGAGAAGCAGACTCCCCACTGAGCAGGGAGCCCGATGCGGGACTCGATCCCGGGACTCCAGGATCATGACCTGAGCCGAAGGCAGTTGCTTAACCAACTGAGCCACCCAGGCGCCCCAGGCAGCTGCTTTTAAAGTATGAAAATATATACCATCCTGTGGGGCTGCAATCATAATCTCTGCTGGCTTGCAGACCAGGACATCTGGAGGTGGCTCCTCGGTGACAGTTGCAAAAGTCAGAGCACCAAATGAATGTATAAGCTCCTTTCTGGGAAGTCTTGTCTAGCTGTAGTAAGGCCAAGGATGTTGTCTCCCTACTTACATTCCCGGCAGGTGCCTCCTTAGCCTCTTGATGTCTGGGAAACCTGAAGCCTATCCCTCAGATTGAACTTCCAGGATAAGTAAATAGGCCTTTTTCACAGGAAGACCCAGATTGTGTTCAGTATGCTGTCTGTGTGTAGTGCCTTGGGGGTGGTGGCCTGCCAAGAGCTGTCTTTTTTTTTTTTAAGAACTGTCTTTTTGATTGTTACAGTCCCATTGAGTTCTGTTGGCTACCTGGGCCAGGCCATCCAGGGGTGTCTCCTGTGTGGATTAGGCACATCCATAAGGCTGTTAGAGAGAGTAGGGAGCAGGGGATGTTCACTGACTTCAGAAAGGCAGTGGGAAAATGTCCTGAATGCATGTACCCATCTGCTTCACTAATGCGGCAGAGTGTCTTTTCTGTGGGTGAATGCTAGCTTTAGGCTGTGAGCAAGAGAACTCAATGACCTTTTGTGCTCACCTGCCCTAGCCAAGGAGCAGGAGAGTGCTGCAACTGCCTGTGTGCTTTGGCCTCAGCAAGTACTGCAACTGCTCCCCCTTGCCCACTCCAGCAATGTGGTGGGAGTGTACCACATCTAAGTTCACCTGCCTGTGCTATCAGGCTATACTTAAGAGTTCATCACTGGTGCCTGCCAGTGACCGTCTTTAGAGAGCATCTCAATTGTCTCTGGCTTTCTGGCTGATGTCCCCAGATAAGCAAACGAACTCTTTATCGCATATAATCTAGATGATTTGCAAACTGCTTTTTAACCCCCTTAGTCTCAAGGTGAGCAAGACTACATATGAACCCTCCAAGATGGGAATCTTAGTTTCCTTCTTAGCACTTTGGGACCCCTACACATCAGCCACATTGGATTTCCAAGCCATGTCTTCAAGCTAAGTTGCCTGATGTGGGGCACGAACCCCTCACTTCTGGAGAAGCACCTGTTTGGTGAGATTTCTCCCTGTATGTGTCCCCAGGTGTGGTTTTGTTTTGTTTTGTTTCATACAAGGCCATGATTCTGCCTCTCTTAGCCATCATAGTAGACCTTTTATCCTTTGTTCTGGAAAATAGTGCACCCAGTTTTCAGATCTTTTTCAGAAGGTAGAGATCTATATGTAGCTATGGATTTGGTGTACTATGGGATGAGGTGAGTTCAGGAATTTCCTGCACTGCCACCTTGGACCTAAAATCTATTCCTCTTTTATTTAGTCTTCTAATAATGAAAATATCTTGTCAAATGCTTTCTTTGCATTCAGTGTAGAAAATGATATGATTTTCTTCCTTTTATTAAGTTAGTAAATTATTAATATATTTCCTAATATTAAATTACCTGTGTATTCCAAGCAAACACTTAAGTGAATCGCAATGAATTATTTAGTTAACATTTCATTGGATTTTATTTCCCAGTATTTTTTGTAGTTTTTTGCTTCAGTATACATAAGAAAGATTTGTCTGTAGTGCTTTCTTTTTGTAATATCTTTGAATGTTTTGAAATAAGTTTTTTTTTACAAAACTTAATATAAAATATTCAGAATGCTGTTTCTTCATTAGTGCTCTGAATTGGATTATTTGCCATCAATTATCTGATATTTATGTTTTTAGAATAACCACATAAAGGCCACTGGGTCTGGTTCCTTTTGTGTTGGGACATTTGGAAAATTCTCTTTTCCTTTTATGGAAACTGGATAGTTTAGAATTTTCTATTGAATGTAATCAATTATGGCTAAATTATATTTCTAGAGATATTTCCACTTTATTAGGTTTTTCAAATATATTTGCATAGAGTTTCTCCCAGTAATTATTAATGAAGTTTTTAAAAAGATTTTCTGTGCTTTGATAGCTCTTCCACCTTCTCCTTCTGTATCTCTGCTTCCTCTCTCTTTTGAAAAATGAAGATGGCTACTAATTTGCATTTTTTGGTAGTTTCTTCTCAAAGAATCATGTTTTTGATTTATTTGTTAGTTTCAATACTTTCCTTTCTATTTGTTATTAATACAATTATTTTCTCTTGCTTTCTTTTGGTTTAGCTAATTGATCTGTTTGGGGACAATATGAGTTTCCTTTTTAAGTTTTGTTGTCTTTTTGTTTGTTTGTTTTTTTCTATTTAGCTGACTTAATCCCATGAAAAGTTATTGGGTCACTACTTTAACTGAATCCCATAGAGCAAATATGTTTTATTTTATTATCATTATTTTGAAGAAATTATGCAATTTCACTTTTCTTTTCTTTTTTGGGGGGGCATTTTAAGTTTTTACTTCAATTCCAGTTAATTAACATACAGTGTTATCTTAGTTTCAGTTGTACAATTGTAGTGATTTAACAATTCTGTGCATCACTTAGTGCTTATCACAACAATTGCATATTTTAATCCCCATCATTTATTTAACCCATCCCTCCCACCCCCCCAATACCCCTCTGGTAACCATCAGGTTGTTCTCTATAATTAAGAATCTGGGTCTTGATTTGTCTCTCTCTCTCTTTTTTCCCCTTGCTCATTTATTTTTTTTCTTAAATTCCACATTTGAGTGAAATCATATAGTATTTATCTTTCTCTGACTTATTTCACTTAGTATTATATTCTCTAGCTCTATCCATGTCATTGCAAATGGCAAGATTTCATTCTTTTTTATGGTTGAATAATATTCCATTGTATACCACTTTTTCTTCATTCATGCATCAATTCATGGACATTTCGGATGCTTCCATAGTTTGGCTATTGTAAATAATGTTATTATAAACATTAGGGTGCATGTATCCCTTTGAATTAGTATTTTCCATAATGGCTGCACCAGTTTGCATTCCCACCAACAGTGCAAGAGGGTTCCCCTTTCTGCACATCCTTGCCAACACCTGTTGTTTTTTGTGTTGTCTATTGATTTTAGTCATTGTTACAGGTGTAAGGTGATATCTCATTACGGTTTTTATTTGTGTTTCCCTGATGGTAAGTGATGATGAACATATTTTCATGTGTCTGTTGACCATCTGTATGTTCTCTTTGGAGAAATATCTGTTCTTGTCTTCTGCCCATTTTTTAATTGGATTATTCATTTTTTAGATATTGAGTTGTATCAGTTCTTTACATATTTTGAATATTAACCCTTTATCATATATGTCCTTTGCAAATATCTCCATTCAGGAGGTTGCCTTTTAAATTTGTTGACTGTTTCCTTCACTGTGCAGAATCACTTTATTTTGATGTAGTCCCAATAGTTTATTTTTGTTTTTTTTTCCTTGCTCAGGAGACAAATCTAAAAAATGTTGCTCTGGCCAATGTCTAAGAAGTTATTGCCTGTGTTCTCTTCCAGGATTTTTATAGTTTCAGGTCTCACATTTATATCTTTTATCCATTTTGAATTTTTGTTTATGGTGTAAGAAAGTGGTCCAGTTTCTTTCTTCTGCATGTTGCTGTCCAGTTTTCCCAACACCATTTGTTGAAGAGACTCTTATTTATGTTGGGTATTCTTTCTCTGCTTTGTCAAAGATTAATTGACCATATAGTTTTGGGTTCACTTCTGGGTTTCCTATTCTGTTCTATCGATCTATGTGTCTATTTTTGGGCCAGTACCATACTGTCTTGATCACTACAGCTTTGTAATATAACTTGAAGTCTGCAATTGTGATTCTTCTAGCTCTGCTTTTTTTTTTTTTACAAGATTGCTTTGGCTATTTGGGGTCTTTTGTGGTTACATACAAATTTTAGAATTGTTTGTTCTAGTTCCATGAAAAACATTGTTGATATTTTGATAGGGATTGCTTTAAATGTGTAGATTGTTTTGGGTAATATAGACATTTTCCATTCTTCCAATCCATGAACATGGAATGTCTTTCCATTTTTGGGGTATCATCTTCAATTACTTTCATCAGTGTTTTATAGTTTTTAGAGTACATGTCTTTCACCTCTTTGGTTAGGTTTATTCCTAGGTATCTGATTATTTTTAGGCAATAGTAAATGGGATTGTTTTCTTAATTTCTCTTTCTGCTGCTTCATTATTGGTATATAGAAATGCAACAGACTTCTGTACATTGATTTTGTATGCTGTGACTTTACTGAATTAGTTTATCAGTTCCAGCAGTTTTTTTGGTGAACTCTATAGGGTTTTCTATATATATCATGTCATCTGCAAATAGTAAAAGTTTTACATCTTCCTTATGGATTTGGATGCCTTTTATTCCTTTCTCTTGTCTGATTGCTCTGGGTAGGACTTCTAATACTATATTGAATAAAAGTTGAGAGAGTGGATGTTCTTGCTTATCCTTAGGAGAAAAGCTCTCAATTTTTCCCCATTAAGGATGATGTTAGCTTTGGGTTTTTCATATATAGTCTTCATTTTGTTGAGGTACATTCCCTCTAAACCTGCTTTGTTGCAGTTTTTTATCATGAGTGGATGTTGTATTTTTTCAAATGCTTTTCCTGTGTCTATTGAAATGATCATATGGTTCTTATCCTTTCTCTTATTAATGTGGTATATCTTGTTCATTGATTTATGACTATTGAACCACCCTTGCAACCCAGGAATAAATCCCACTTGATTGTGTTGAATGATTTTTTTTAAATGTATTGTTGGATTTGGATTGCTAGTATTTTGTTGAGGATTTTTGCATTTATGTTCATCAGGCATATTGACTTGTAGTTCTCTTTTTTATTTTTTTATTTTTTATTTTTTTAGTTTCTCTTAAATTTTGTCAATTTAATTACAATATGTCTTGGTGTGGGTCTGCTTTTGTTGATTCTGATGGAGGTTCTCTGTGCTTCCTGGATCTGGGTATCTGTTTTCTTTCCCAGATCAGGGAAGTTTTCAGCTATTATTTTGTCTAATAAACTCTCTGCACCGTTTCCTCTTTTTTCTTCTTTTGGGACTCCTCTAATGTGAATATCATTATGCTTGATGTTGTCACTGAATTCCCTAAGTTTATTCTAGTTTTACACAATTCTTTTTTCTGCTGTGTTATTCCTTATCTCTCTGTTAAACATCTCACTTATGTCTTCCACTCTTTTCTCAAGTCCAGTGAGTATTTTCTATGATCATAACTTTAAATTTTCTATCAGACATGTAACTTATATCTGTTTTGCTTAGATCTCTGGCCATGGACTTGACCTGTTCTTTCATTTGGGATAAATGTCTTTGTCTTCTCATTTGGCCTAAGGCTCTGTGTGTGTTTCTATGTGCTAAGAAAGTGGGCTACATCTCCTGTTCTTGAGAGTAATGGCTTCATGAAGAAGAGGTCTTTTAGTGTCCTGTCTTGTAGTGTCCTCAGTTCCCCAGGGCCTGGTACTTCTGGAAGTAACTGAAATGTGTGCTGTTTATGTTCTACTGTTTTGTTCTGGCCACTTTATCCTTCAGGCCATTCATCTGCAGAGGCTCTCTTTGCCTATTGTCAGCAGTGTTTAGTCCCTGTCCTGAACGTGGTGTGTTTTAATTAGGTGTGCTCTGATCTGTTAGATGAGACCTGTTGCTACCACTGCTGGAACAGGGGCTCTGCAAAACTCCTGAGTGGGGAGATGTGGTGTGAGCAGGGTTTTGGGCTGGTCTGAGGGAGCAGGCCCTCTATGCTGGGACTAAGGCAAACATGACTGGGAAGGGCAGTTCCACCAGAGTGTGGGGTGGGGGCAGGAGTTGGTGTAAGCAAGTTAGGGAGTGAGTGTCTGCACTGTGCTGGCTTCTGTGGGTGGCCCTCTGCTTATACTGAGGGGCAGGGGAGGGAAATGTTGCCTACCAGTTCCTTTGCTGCTGGAGGACTCTCTCTTTGAACCTGTCTCTCTGGGACACACTCCAAGATGAGCCAATAACCTCACCCTATGTGCCACAGGCACTCTTCAGATTGCTGTTTCCATGCTATATGTTTGGGAGTTGTTTGCCTACCTTCTCTCTAGGAGCAGTGGAATGCCCTCTGAGCTCTATCTCAGACACATGTGCTGACCTTTATAACTCCAGGCTTAAAGCCCTGCTGGTTGCAAGATCTCACAAAATTTGGCTCCTCTTGCTTTCCAAGCCAATTGCTGTGGTGCTTCATTTTCTCTGTGTGCTCCTCTGTGTGCTAGTCCATCTCACACCTTTCTCTACACCTTCAGCTACCTCTCCACCTCATTGACTATGATCCTTTCTCTCCCAAACCACATCTCCACACTTCCTACCTTCTTTGATGTGGCCTCTTCTCTACGTTTAGTTGTGAAGTTTGTTCTGTCAGTTTTCAGGTCAATTTCTGGGGTATTTAGGATGATTTGATAGTTATCTAGTTGTATTCATGAGACCGGACGAGCTTAGGATCCTACTCCATCTCCATTTCCAACTGCAATTTCACTTTATATTACCTTTTGACCCATTAGTCTGTTTTTAAAATTTCCATGTGGAAGGCCTTTCTTGAAATTGTTTTTTGTTTGTTTGTTTGTTTGTTTGTTTTGCTGTATTTCTAATTTTGACATTAATTTCATTATAGTCAGAAATGCAGCTTCTATTATTTTTTTCTTTTGAAGTTTAATAATGACTTTCTTGTGGCCTAATATAATGTCAATCTTTGAGTATATTCCATGTGCATTGAAAAGAAGAAAAATTGGGTGCCTGGTGGCTCAGTCAATTAAGCATCTGCCTTTGGCTCAGGTCATGATCCTGGAGTCCTGGGATGGAGCCCTGCATTGGGCTCCCTGCTCAGTGGGGAGTCTGCCTCTCCCACTGACCCTCCCCTGTCTCATGCTCTCTCTCTCTCTCTCACTCTCTCAAATAAATAAATAAAATCTTAAAAAAAAAGAAGAAAAAATATTTAAATTTCATGTTAAACATCTATTTATAAAAATATTACTATGAATTATGTTGTTAGGTCTTTTATATCCTATGAAATTTTTCCACTGGATTTATTTTGAATTTTGAATTATTTGTTAATTATTAACATGCTTCTCTTTCAAATGGAATCTTTGGTAGTTTTAGCTTTAGGACAGTTGTTATGTTATTGGTATTACTTACTTAATTAATTTTTTTAGAGAGAGAGAGCAGCCTTAACTGACTGAGCCCCCAGGTGCCCCATGGTGTTAATTTTTTTATCCAATCATTTGTAAATTTTCTTTTGGTTTTAGAAAATATATACATAGTTGGTTTTGGTGATTAGTTAAAAAATCTTTTTTCCTTTATGGCTGCTTTGAGCCTACTTTCATTTATCAATACAACCAATATATTTGGTCTTACTTTTGATATGTGATCTTATAACACATTAATTTATGAGCAGTTTATTTTTAAGTATCTTTTGGTATTTAGCAATTTTTTTGTATTTTTATCGTACTGGTTACCATTATAATGATGCATTTAGTTCCCTGTTTATAAGATACTGTTGATTGGTTTCCTATTATGGATGATTGTGGGTTTAATTTGTAACTTCTTTACTCTCTTTTTATTTTTCTAAATTAACATCTGATTTCAAATGACATTATTTATTTTCAGTTAACACTGCAAATCAGTCAACAAGCTTATTTTGAATTAGAAATTCCTTTCTACATTATTTCCTGATATTTGATGTTGTTTTATATGTTTTGTCAGAACATATAACATTTACCTAATATTCTCTCACTTTTATCCCTATGACCTAGTCATGGTGCTACAATTAAGTATGTCAATGCCCACCAGTACACCTTGGATTGAAACTTCTGTCAACAACTCTTGGTTATCTGAAGCTCATTCTTGAAAAATTTCTTCAGGAAAAACTTAAAAGAACAAAATTTGTTGATGCCTTGTAGACTCATAATTGTTCTATAACTATTATACATGAAAAGTAATTTTGCCTTAAACTTAAAATATTTGTACCAATTTTTTTTCTTTGACCATCTTAAACATATAGTTCAATTGTGTTAAGATGTGCTGCAGTTGATAAGTCAGATGGAAATATAATCTATTATTTAACCTTACTTGGTACTCTTTTTTCATGGTTGAAGATATTTATTTGTTTGTTTGTTTGTTTTCTTTATATTTAAACTACAGTGGTCTTTTTCTAGAATATATTTTGGGTTAAACCATTCTAGGATGATTTTCTCAGTTACACAGTTTCACTTCCTAAATATAAGTTCAATTTCTCCTTAATTTGGGTAATATTTTTTAATTACATATTTTGCCATTTGTTTTGTTTTGTTGATTCGTTTTCTTCATTAGAACTTCAACTTTATCTATTTTGGTTGTTTTTTTTTTTTTCTCTGAGAACTTCAATTATATCTATGTTAGATCTTCTTTGCCTTCTAAAATGATCATCTCTTAATTCTTTTTATTGTATTCTCTGTTTCTGTTTGATTATTTTCTTATTTCTTTCTTTCTGTTGTCATAATTTCAAATGTGTCTGTCCTTACTTAATGTAGCTTCTTGTTTACTCTTAATTTCTGAAACATTTTTTCCATATTTTCTATTTGTTTCTTGAGCTCTGTTCTCTATTATTTAGTCTTATCATTTTGACTTTTTAAATTTCTAATTTATTCCTTTTTTCTTTTTTATATAGTTTTCAAAACTTGTTTATATAATTTAGTAATGTTAAATTAGAATACTTCACATATTTTATGGCGCTATTTTTCTTTTTTTTAAAAGGTTTTATTTATTTATTTAAGAGAGAGAGAGCACAAGTTGGGTGAGGGACAGAAGGACAGGGACAAGCAGACTCCCCACTGAATGGGGAGCCTGACATGGGGCTTGATCCCAGGACTCTGAGATCATAACCTGAGCCGAAGTCAGATACTTAGCTTACTGAGCCACCCAGGCAACCCTATGGCCCTATTTTTCTATTATGCCTTAGTTAACTATTTCTACATTATTTAGATGGTCTTTACTTTTATCCTTCTAGTCTTTTCATATGTAATTTAGTTGCAACTACTTTCCCTTCCTCATATTTAAATGAAATGTGTTTTTCTGTAATTAAAACACTGTTCCAGGAAAACAAAAGCAAAAATGAACTATTGGGACTTGATCAAGATAAAAAGCTTTTGCACTGCAAAGGAAACAGTCAACAAAACCAAAAGAAAACCGACAGAATGAAAGAAGATATTTGCAAATGGCTTATCAGATAAAGGGCTAGTATCCAAAATCTATAAAGAACTTCTCAAACTAACACCCAAAAAACAAATAATCCAGTCAAGAAATGGGCAGAAGGCATGAATAGACATTTCTCCAAAGAAGACATACAAATGCTCAACATTACTCATCATCAGGGAGATACAAACCAAAACCACAATGAGTTACCACCTCACACTAGTCAGAATGCCTAAAATTAACAAGTCAGGAAATGACAGATGTTGGTGAGGATGTGGAGAAAGGGGAACCCTCTTACACTGCTGGTGGGAATGCAAGTTAGTATAGCCACTCTGGAAAATATTAGGGAGATTCCTCAAAAAGTTGAAAATAGGGCTATCCTATGACCTAGCAATTACACTACCAAATACTAGGTATTTACCCAAAGGATACAAACATAGTGATTCAAAGGGGCACCTGCACCCCAGTGTTTATAGCAGTAGTGTTCACAATAGCCAAACTATGGAAAGAGCCCAGATGTCCATCGACAGATAAATGGATAAAGAAGATGTGCTATAAATATACTATATGTTGGCTAATTGAATTTAAATAAAAAAAATAAAATCTTTCTAAAAATTTAAAAAATATATACAATGGAATACTACCCATCAAAAAAATGAAATCTTACCACTTTCAATGACATGGTTGGAACTAGAGCGTATTATGAGAAGCGAAATAAGTCAATCAGAGAAAGACAATTATCATATGATTTCACTCATATGTGGAATTTAAAAAACAAAACAGAGGATCATAAGGGAAGAGAGGGAAAAATAAAGTAAGATAAAATCAGAGAGGGAGACAGACCATAAGAGACTCTTAACTGTAGGAAACAAATAGACGGTTGCTGAAGGGGAGGTCGGTGGGGGGATGGGGTAACTGGGTGATGGGCATTAAGGAGGGCACTTGATGTAATGAGTACTGGGTGTTAAATGTAATTGATGAATCACTAAACTCTACCTCTGAGACTAATAATACACTGTATGTTAATTAATTGAATAAAAAAAGGAATAGTAGAAACCAAGGTAGCTGTCATACCTCATATCTCTAGAACACTCTCTTTTGCTGTTGCTCTGACTCTAGAAAATATAGCATTTATGTAACCATGTCTGTATTCTGATATTCATATCCTCTGAATATTTCCCCACTTTTAGTTATCTGAATATTTCGTCTTTCTCACGCTAACATTCTTATTACTGCCTTGTTTAATTTGGAGTCTGCTCTCCATATTTTCTTCCTAAGAGTGAGAAACATAAAAAGTATTCTCAAAAGTTAGCAAGAAGGTATGAGGTTTACATTTTTGGCATTATTATTAAAAATTTTTGAAAATATGAACCAATTCATTTTGATAAGAGAAAGAAATGAAGTATAAAAAATGGATAGGATAATGTAAATTATTTATTATTTACAGGTAATATGACTATATACTTGAAGCCTCCACTTAATTAATTTAAAAAATGCTGACAATTGCTAATAATAAACATTTCAGCAAGTTTGTTTAATAGTCTAATTTATACACTTAAGAATAAAAATTTGGTACTATAAATGTTTAATATTGTAGTTTTATGATATATTTTAGTATGTGGTAGGGAAAGCACATGATCATTACTCTTTTTATTTTTTGCATATTTTTATGTCAATTCTAATATCTTTACATTTTAGATTAACTGTAGGATTATTTCATGATGGAGATTTTTGACTGGGATGTTACTAAATTTTCATGACAGATTGAATTACAAGAATTAACCTCCTTATGTGATTCAGTCTCTTATAAAAGTCTCTTATTTTATTCAGGTGTTGTTTTATGTTCCTTCCTGGGGAATTCTAGGTTTTGTTTTTTTTTTCTTCATATAAATATTGTTCATTTCTAAAGTTTATTTAGTAACATCTAGTATATTTTCTTAAAAAGTGCCAGTAGATGTTCAGAAAATTTTTGATGTTTGCTGACTTAATTTAAAAAATAATCAACTTCCAAGAAGAATGTAGCAGGAGGGGAAGAATGAAGGGGGGGAAATCGGAGGGGGAGAAGAACCATGAGAGACGATGGACTCTGAAAAACAAACTGAGGGTTCTAGAGGGGAGGGGGGTGGGAGGATGGGTTAGCTTGGTGATGGGTATTGAGGAGGGCACGTTCTGCATGGAGCACTGGGTGTTATGCACAAACAATGAATCATGGAACACTATATCTAAAACTAATGATGTAATGTATGGGGATTAACATAACAATTAAAAAATTAAAAAATAATAATAAAAAAAATAAAAAATAATCAACTTCCTAGAAATGTTTTGAATGTGATACTATCAGATTTTTAAGTAAACGATATCTTCAAGTAGCTATAAATTAAATGCACAGGTGTGTGTGGTGGGGGAAGGGGCAAATGGCATGCACAATTAAGTTGGCTAGCACTTCCACAGCAATTTGTAGTAATAGTGGTGATGGTGGACATTTTTGTTTTATTCTTTACTTTGTTGAGGATATTTCTAGGGTTTTATTATGAGGCTAATGTTAAATGCATGCTTATGTGTTTGTATATTCATGAGTTCATGAAGAGGTTAGAAGAGTAGAATATTCTAGGAAGAGGAACCATAATCAAAAGGATCCTAGTGTCTGTAGTGCTAAAGGAATATTAAGAGGATTGGTGGGACAGGAGAAGACAGAGGCAAGTGGTAGAAATTAAGTCAGAAGTGGGGAGGGCCTGACTGATCATGTAGCACAGAGAAACATTGTAAGGACTTTAGCTTTGGTTTCCCCATTGTAAAAGGGAGCCACTGCAGGACTTTCAGCAGAGTAGTGGCAAAATCAGATTTGTATTTTTAAAAGAATCATTCTGATAGTAACATCTCTAATTCCATATTGTCTAAAACTTTATGTTATTCTGCTTTCCACTTTTCTCAAACTCATAATTCGCCTTTTCAAACCACACTGTATAGTGGAGGATATAAAATCAGGCAAAATGTCATTCAAGCAATGTGTGCTTGGCTTCTGTTGTTGTCAAATGAGAATGATTAGAGATTATGAAATTTTTTCTGTTTATTTGCATACAACTCCAATGGACACTGAGACTTTGAATGGGATTAAATTGAGTTATTTGTACACTTCCTTCTTATCTGCCACCCCAGTGTGTAAGAACATACATTTTAAATAGATTATATGAAGTCTAAATCCTTTACATGATACATTAAAACTAAGCCATAAGCTCTGAGTTCTGAGGTGCAATACTTAATTTTCTCATTTCTTCACATTTCCATTTTGTTAAATGTTAATCAATTCCTGCTGTTTTGGAGGTCAGAAATTTAAATGTTAGAAATAATACCCGTAAGGAAATACATTTATTGATATTTAAGTCATTGGAAATGAAAGGATAGAGTGAGAAACATTTAACATAGAACTAAATTAAATTTACGTCGTACACCCCCAAAAGTGTGCATTTTATGACTGTCATTACTATAAATACCACTGATTAAAATGGAATATTTTAGTTATATCATGTTGCTTATTACCTACCAGGGTTTCAGGGTGTGACAACATTTATTTACTTCTAATTGCTCATTTTACAATACTACACAGTGTTAAGCTGTGTAGTGCGCATATATATTCTTTCATTTAGTCACTTATTTAATGATCCATTCATTCAACAATAGTTTACTGAATGCCTGCTATGTGCCAGGTGCTATATTAGATGCTTCATATGTAATAGGGAATAAATAAAGATCTCTGTCTTAGTGGTGTTTTCATGTTAGTAGAGGAAAAGAGGTTAAAAAAATTATAAATTATGCAGCATTTTACAAGATGATAAGGGCTATGAAAAAACTGTGGAAAAAAAAAAAAAAAGAGCAGAACAAAGGAGATGATGCCCAAGCAGTTGTTGCAGTTTTACTTGAGAGAATCATGATAGACCTCACTGAGAAGGTAATATTTGACAGATCTCTGTCAGAAGGAGGTGGTAAGGAGTAATCATGCATTTGTCCTGAAAGAGTGTTTCCCTGGGTGGGAAGCAAGCCAGTATGACTGGACAGGATGGGACATAACTAGAGAGTAGAAAAATATGTGAGCAAGTAACAAGAGGTGAGATCTCACAGAGTTTTGAAGGCATTTTAAGGACTTCATCTTTTATTGTGAGATGGATGAGGAGCTATTTCAGGATGTTGAGGACTGATTTCATCTGAATTAGGCTTTGATAGAATCATTCTGGCTACTCTGTTGAGAATAGTCTGAGGAGGACAAGGGTAGAAAGCAAGAAGTTTAATTAACAAGCTGTTGCAGTGATCCAGGAAAGAAATGATGGTGTCTCAGACCAGAGTGGAAACTGGGCATAATAAGAAACATTTAGATTCTGGATGCATTTTTTTAATTTAGAGCCTAGATTTCATGGATTAGGAGTGTATATAATATGGAAATAAATGTTTGTTTATTATTAATTAATTAACTAATTAATTAATCTATTGCTGTGAGTTGGGACATTGAACTTGAAATGTCTTTTAGACAGCCAGAGAGAGAGGGAGTTTGGGCAGTCTGTATATGGATTGAAGTTTGGAGAAAAACCTGGCATGGAGATAGAATGATTGAGTATTGATGGTTTGCCAGGCGATGAGACTGAGTGAATGCTCCATGGAGTGAATATAGATAGAGAAGAAGGTACAACTAAGCTCCTACACTCTCAGAATAAAGGGGTGGGGAAGGAGAGGAACCAGCAACAGAGTCTATAAATAAATAATAGGGTGGTAAAAATAAATTCCACGTGGGGCTAGCTTCATAGACATATAGCCTGTGTAGAACCTCACACTCAAAAAGACCCTGTGCTTCTAATGCTCTTCTTTCACTGTCTTGAAATTCTCTATACTGTTTTAACGAGGGGCCTCATGTTTTCATTTCTCAGTGAGCCTTGCAGATTACTTAGCTGGTCCTGATTCCGTGGCACATGAGTAATATATCAGACACAAGTAAGAGGCCTAACATCTAGGTAATGAGTTTTGTTTAAGAGAAGACTTTTTTTTTCATAAAATTATACATATGCATAGAAAAACAATGAAATTGTCAAGCTACAGATCCATTTCTTTCCTTCTTTTATGTGATATTTACACATTTATTTAATGTCCTTGCCTTCTATTAATTCCTTAATGCTTACCTATTTTCCATCATCTCTACTCAGGCTTAAAAATCATGAGTTCACGATTTACTTATATTTACTAATACATTTTCTTTCTTTTTCCATATAGTTATAACTTCAAATTCTAGCACAGTTTCTGACACATAAAAATATTTTTCTCAATTATTATTTGCTGTCAGATTTTCCAAATGTTGTAGTAACAACTTAATTGATAATTGATAAATATGATGGCTTTTTATCTTTCCATAATCTTTATCATTTCTGCAGCCATTGATAGGTTTTCTTTTTCCTTTGTCCTAGATTTGTCTTACCTTGGATTATTTTGAACTATATTATGCTCATTCTTTTCTTCGCAGTGCTCTTTTGACATTTTTTCTTCCTCTTTCTCTTTGTTTTAAATAGATACATTAATTAGATATAAGTAATTTAGGTTAATAATTAGTCCCCAGGCCTCTTCTTTTCTTCTTGTTTGCTGTTCCTTTCATATATTTCTATAACTATTACCTTCCAATTATAGTTATGCCTCTCTCTCCAGATTCAAAACTAAATGTGTTCCTGGCAAAAGGCCATTTCAGTCTCTATGTTATTCAGTTATCTAACCCTGGAAATCTTCCAACTGTCTGCTATTTCTAACTGCCTTGTATCTCTTGACTATGATGCTGTCAGCAACCTACCCTCAGAAACTTCCTGAACTCTTACTTGTCATTAATGGACTGCTCCTCACTTTCCATATTTAGAGTCATATTTTTATATCTTCCTTCTTTTCTATGTTCACTGCCATCAGCCTGATTCAGTCTTTTAGCCTGTCTATTTAGATTGCCAAACTCTCCTTAATCCAAGCTGATCCATTCCATACAAAGTCAGAGTCACATATCCAGAGCATAACTTCCACTATATTAATTAATCTTATAAACAATAAAATCTCCAGTCGCTTCCTATTATTCCTGATTCCCAAAATGTGTTAGGATACTCTGGCACACTAAAACTAGTTGTGAAATATATCACCAGTGGTTAGTTACTAATCATAATTAAAGCCTCAAGCTTGTGAATGTTTTGTTTTTAAAAAATTATGTAGACTCATACATGTAACGTTACATTTAATCCTTTGCTTTTCATAAAGCTTCTCTTGAGTAGAGGGAAGGCAAAAAAGGACAGAAGCCCTTCCTAGTAATGAAAACACAGATAAAATTCAAGAATGGCACATAACCTACAAGTTGTGTTATATATTTCACAGCTCCAAGTGCTCAGTCATTACCAACATACTATAAATAGTCAGGGTGTTTAGGAATTATTGTAATCTGTAACACTATTTGTCTTATTTCTTGGTTTTTTTTTAGCTTTCTTTTGTTTTTATTAAAATACATGGGGTGCCTTGTACATACAATAATCGTTTTGTCTGCTCTCACACACACACACACACACACACACACACACACAAACCTACTCCACAAACTCCTACTTTCCTCCTTTTACAAATCTTTCTGCTCTTAGCCACTTCTTTTTCCTCCATCTTCACATGCCAAATGCTTATCTATATTCCAAGGCCCATTTTATTTGATGCCCTTCCATCAGCTTCACAAAATCTCTCATTTTGATTTCTGATGCTCTTTGTATTCTTGGGTAGACACATTACTTCATCTATCTTATAGTCACCTGTATATTTGTATTAACTACCTGCAAGGCCAAGTGTTTTGTGTGTATTCATCATGGGATGGGTCCCAGAAGAGTATCTTGAAATGGAGCAAAAAGAGACTTAAAAACAGATGTTATAAAAATCTTGGTTCTTTCTTGCATGCAAGAGAAAATACAGCTCCTACCTAACTGTATGGTGAGATTCCTCACTGGTGTTCCTTACACTATGTTTTCCAAAAGAATTAAATACATCTATCACATGAAAGTTAACATTATGTTCTCTATATTGATGCATTATAACCATAATTACAATGACTACACACATAGTAATTATTAAAACAGAAAACCAAAAAGCTTTGAGTTTTTAAATAATGTAAATTCTTTTCAGAATGAAATGGATGTATTTCCTATCTAATTAGCATATACATCCAAATTTCCAGGCAACACAGATTTGAGCTATATTATGATGATGCAGAAATAATATAGTTATTTTATACCTTATAACCATTGTGTATATTCTACTCTGAGGTTCATTCTCTAGTAGTCTTTTTTTTTCTTAAGGATAGATTTTGAATGGGGACATACTGTGAGTCAGACATATTGTACATACTGAACTAAGGCAGGAACTTTAAGGATTACACAAGGAATATGTGACAAGTCAAACACAGAATTTCTTGCTTACTGAGAGGGAGCTGAATGGAATATCAAATGTTTGTAATAGTTTCAGGTTGGGAGAATTGCCAATTTTGGAATTTTGAATTTTTCAATGTCCTATTATTTTTACACTTAGAAATAGTATACGCCAGCTATTAATAATTTTAGAATTTATTAAAACAATTGTTTTGTCATGATGAATGAAAGAATTCTATTTATCTGAAAAAAATAATGTGAAAATTAAATGCTTTTTTTAAAAAAAATATTTTTTAGAGAGAGAGTGCATGTGGGTGCAGGAAGGGCAGAGGGAGAGAATCTTTTTTTTAAGATTTTATTTATTTATTTGAGGGGGAGAAAAAGAGAGAGAGAGAGAACAGTGAGCTTGAGAAGTGGGAGGCGCAGAGGGACAAGAGGATTCCCCGCTGAGCAAGGAGCCCGATGCAGGGCTCAATCCCAGGACCTTGAGATCATGACTTGAGCCAAAGTCAGACACTTAACTGACTGAGCCATCCAGGCACCCCGAATAGAGAGAATCTTAAACTGTCTCCATGCCCAGCACAGAGTCTGAAGTGGGGCTTGATCTCAGGACCCTAAGATGATGACCTGAGCCAAAATCAAGAAGAGTGAGATGCTTAACCTACTGAGCTACCCAAGCACCCCCCCAAATTAAATACTATTGAATTTATATAAAGAAATTATTTAATACCTGTATATGTTTTAGCAAACATACTGTATAATGATCATCAGAGTTAATAAATAAAACTAGAGTAAAGGTGAAAGCTACAAAAAAATGTAAATGAGCTAGCACTTTGCTATAAGTGGTGCAAAGGGCAGTGGAAATAGTCTAACCCCGCAAAAAGATTGTTTAGAATTGCTGGGACATGATGGTAATTTATTTTTGGTCAATGTTATTATCCTTTTAAATTCCTATAGATGATGTTCCTCCTTATTGTTTGCCCCCAGGGTGGATGGCTCTCATTATACTACCTTCACCCTCGATATGCCATTACTTGTCACTTCTGCAGGTAACATAAGAAAATGGAAGAAAATGTCAACTATACTTTTAAATGAATATTATGTGTATTTTTCATATAATGAACTTAATAATTGTCATACTAGTTTCCTGCTCTAAAATCTTTGTTATATGTGATCTCATTTAATTTTCACAGCTGCTTGATGAGGTGGGTATTGTGATTCCCATTTAAATGAGATGCAGGGAGGCCATGTGATTTTCCAAAACCACACAGATAGTAAGTGGTGAATCTGTGATTCAGCTCAGAAGTCTGTGCTTTTAACCAACATGCTCACATGTCTCATTAGATATCTGATACGGAAAAGGCTTGACAAAGAAATTGCTGCTATGCATAGATAAAATGATGAAGTAACCTGCAATGAAATACTGATCCACCTATGCTTTCTAATTTAACATATTAGTATTAATTATTTCTAATTAATTGGTAATTATTATTAATTTCCTTTAACCTGCACAACAACCCTATAAGGTGGGTATTTTTTTTTTTTTTTACAATGAGGGGACGGCATCTAAAGAGGTTTGAAACTTAAGTGAATGGGGGAGTAGAAGTTTAAGTTTAGGTTCTCCATGACTCATGTTCTGAACTAGTTAATTGGAGGCTAAAAAATAAAATCATAAGGAGAAAGAGGGAAAAAAACCTATAATAGTCTTGTTTTGATAAACAACCAATATTAGATTCACAATATAGAGTTTAACATTAATTAACTCTCAAATGATCTAAATTATTAAGCTTAAATCAGAATAGAGAATATTACATTCAGGAAAAATGTACTGACACATAAGGAGATGTTAAGGAATAAAAAAAATCACATTTGATATCACTTAGGAAAAATAAACTTTAGAATGTAAGTTTCAGAGGCAATAGTATAGTGTTCATTTGCTTATAACATAAATCTCTTTAGATAATGCTGATGCCATGTTTGTGACTAAAAGTAATGATTATAAAAAGGAATTTTTACAACATGAGATTTTCTTTAGTTGAAGAAAAGGAAAATTCTTACAAAGACACACATATACACACATACACAGACCCACAGATAATAAGTTTTTGTAATGGCCAGCTTCCCATTGGAAAAGACATCATTTTAATGTCACTTTTCAAAATCATCTGTTTTTTTTTTTTTTAATTCAGAATTTCTCTCATATCATTGTGGAAATAAATGGAAAAGTGGATCCATTTTACAGTCTGTCATTTTGGTGACATTTGCTTAACACCCATGATGTTTTTAATAGTCACCTGTTATCATTTAAAGAAATATTTAATGGTGTAAAATGTCACAATTTGTAAGAAACTGGAATCCAAGAATTGAAAGGGTCCCTATTTCCCCACTTTTTTAAATAGTAATTTTGATTCTCTGTGTGAGAAAAATCTGGTTGTACATGATCTAAATTTTATATTTTTAATTCTGAATTTTAAGGGTAAGACTCTTCTTTGCATAGTAATGTGAGGAACAGAAGTGATAAAGTTTTGATGAGAAGAAATGCTATGGACACGGGTACAAGGCCAAGAATAATTATATGATCCATAGTCTTACAGTTGTTATTTCAATCTTTATGTGATGATGAAGTTAACTGTTAAGGATTTCATTTTCCATTGTAAAATAAAGTGTCCCTTAATCATATCTCTAGGAGAAGTAGCACAAAATCAATGTAAACTAAATGGAGGAAGGTATTTCAAAATTGTGTTGACTGATTCTAAAGGTTCAAAGATACATATTGACAGAATTCTTCTTGGGTGAAACTTTCCAAGGGTTTGGAGCTAGGGAACTATTACTTTATTATATAGTGGGTAGTACAGCTTAGTGTTTACGAATATAAGTGTATTACTCAAATCATGGCCTTACTCATTGGTGTGTGATCTTGTGCAACTCATTTAACCCTTCTGCTTCTCAGTTTCATCATAAAATGGGGATAATAACATTATATATCTTATGGAATTATTAAAAGTTTAAATGATTTAATATTTATTAATATGGTTAAGAAATTGTCTAACACTGCTGAACTCAGTGCAAGTGTAAAGACACAAGCACATGCACAGAGAGTGTTTTTATGCATTGGGCATTTTTATGAATTATTCCACTTAAGAATCCCTGAAGTACTAACTTTATATAATAATAAGGTTGTATAATTTTCAAAAAGTGTTTTATTCGGGGTGCCTGGGTGGCTCAGTTGTTAAGCATCTGCCCTCAGCTCAGGTCATGATCCCAGGGTCCTGGGATCGAGCCCCGCATCGGGCTCCCTGCTCAGCGGGAAGCCTGCTTCTCTCTCTCCCACTCCCTCTGCTTGTGTTCCCTCTCTCGCTGTGTCTCTCTGTCAAATAAATAAAATCTTAAAAAATAAAAAAAATGTTTTATTCATTTTATAAATGAACCTAAGGCACAGAGAAACTTGTTTCCTCAGGTTTATACAGTTAGAAAATTTAAGTTGAGACTAAAACCCAGTTTACTTCTCTGCAAAATGTATTTATTTTTCACTAAAGTAGTGATTTTCAAGTTCTCTTCACAACATACAGATAAAATGATAGAGACTATATTCTAATGATAAATGAGACACCCCTCCAGTTGTCCCCACATGTTTGGTATCCCCAAATTTCACTAAATCTTCATTAAACTTCACTAGTATCTTTCCAGTAATGTCTACCAGCCCTTTTGTTTTCTCTCTTTTCTCTTATCAAATCAGGGGATAATTTCTCACTCTCATGGAAAATGCTATGAAAATCCAAATTCAGAACCCATCCTCCCTCAAACCCGATAGGTTTTCCATCACTAAAATACCCCCATGTAGAAATGAGCAGCTACACCTCCAGGTTGTAATACAATCCTAAAACATATAGAAGGAAATAAAAACAAAATAACTCAAAACTCTTCAGTGACTTCTAATCACATTTTTGAGTGATGATGTCTCAATAAGATAGTCAGAGGTAAGATGAGCTCTGGGTTACAGAATCCAGTGAAGCCTCCTTGGTCTTTGGTGAGTTCCTTTTCTGTCACTTTCGTTAGTATGGGATTTTTTTTTTTTTTTTAATTAATACAACCATGCATCTGCTCTAGTGTATATGACAAAAGGAATTAATTTAAAAATTTCAGTACTTTATATATTAATAATAACAAATTATTTGCCATACCTCTCTACCTCTCAATATTCAATGAGACACTGTGGTTAGCAGTATATCACAAGAGCTCTGTTGAGAACTGTTTTGTTACATTGCCTAAGGTAGTGATCTAATGATTAGCACTTTTGACTTCTAAAGAGAAGCACATAGGTTCACTTTTCATTTTTTTTTCTTTCTTTCTTTCTTTCTTTTTTTTTTTTTCCTTTGGCCTGTTTTCCAATCTAGCTGTGGCTTAAATTTCACTTTATGTATGACTTTGATAGCATTTTTTAATTTAAATAAGACCCAAAGGCCTCTAATTCTAGGAATAAAGGAGCCACGTAGGAACAGACAAGGTGAAGGGGGAAAAGAAAGTGATTGATATGAAATAGAAAGGAATTTGACAAGGGGAGATACAAATCTTTTCTGTTTCCTATGTTACAAATTTGAACAAATCGAAGATTAAAAATCTTCTGTGCAATTTGCCTAAAGTCCCAATTCATCCTCAGATTTTTTTAACACAACCAATTTAAACACTTTCTATTATCTCCTAGGATCAAAAGAATCAATCAACATCTTCTACAGTCTTATGGGTCCTCAATCATGCTTGCCCAAGGCAATGAAAATCAAATCAAAGCTGCCTCTATGTGTAGGGGGTTATAACTCAATATAACAGAAAATACCTCAGTAGTAAAAAACCTTGCATAAAATGATATGTAATTCATGCTCATTGAAAACTATATCCTTTCAGAGATTATAGGGAGATTTTCTCAATCTGTTCTTCCTTCAAAAGGAGTTTTTAAAATGTCAACCTGTTATTCTTTCTGAGGCAGAAGGTTAATTTTGTAATCAATCCAAATCCTATGTTCCTAATTTTATAGATTTCTCTTCACTTTGATAACTTTAGATTATGACATTGAATTTAGATTTTTTTGAGAAATCAACATTCATTTTGAAAACAGTAACTATCATATATAAATATGCAAACCTGAATATTGACCAGTATGATTATGTGTGTGTGTGTGTGTGTGATAGATATCCAGTGTATTTGGTTCAGTAATAGCATTGGTCAAAAGGTAGCAATAGAAAAGACAAACTCAGGACAGTCTTTCAATCTGTATTTTAAATGTAACTAGTTTGATTACAGTAAAGGAAGTTTCTCTAAAATGGTTTGTCTGGGTGTTTCATTTGCATATAGATCTGAACTTGCTGTTTTGTTTTTATTATCTCTACTTCTATCTGCTATATATAAAATGTATATTAGAAACAATTCAGTAAGGAAATTTGAGATTTTGAATTTGTCTACCTTTGTGAAATGTAAGGAATCCTGTATTTCTAACTGCGTTAGATGAGAAAAATTCTTTCCCTCCCCCACCATCAATTCTGTTTTCAATGATTTGAAGAGATGTGCACTAAAATCTCATTGCTCTTAAGATTCATTACTTATTTGGGGTTCCTGGGTGGCTCAGTTGATTAAACGTCTGACTCTTGATTTTGGTTCAGGTCATGATTTCAGGGTCATGGGATTGAGCCCTGTGTCAGGCTCCATGCTCAGAGGGGAATCTGCTTGAGATTCCCTCCCTCTCCCTCTGTATCCCCCCTACTCCGTTCATGCGTACTCTCTCTCTAAAATCAATCAATCAATCAATCAATCTTAAAAAAAAGATATATTACTTACTAGTACTACTACTTATTACTTGATGAAGGAAATAGAACAAGTAAAATACTTTGATCACTTAATATAATAATAATTTAAATTATGATAGTGAAAATTATATTTGTAGCCATGTCTACAGAGTGGAACTGGGGTAGGATGCTCCCTACACTATTTCCATACTTTGGGGATAAAAAGAAGCATACTGTAGTCACATGTATCCACATTATATGCACATGTTTATTATGTTCCACTTAAAATAAATTTTCTTTTTTTGTGTGGGAATGCCATCATGGATAAAGCATGGAATTTTTCATTTTTTTTTAGGAGTCCTAGTATCAACCATAGCATTTGTAATCTGTATATGACTAAAAATATCAAAATTATATTTATTTATACTGTTTATACCCACCTTTAGAACTAACTTTAGAATACTGAAACTGTTAAGTTTAAGAAAGCCTATCTTATCTTTTTAAGACTTTATTTATTTATTTATTTATTTGAGAGAGAGAGTGTGTGAGACAGAGATAGATCATGAGCAGGGGGCAGAGGGAGAGGGTGAAACAGACTCCCCGCTGATCGGGGAGCCCCACATGGACTGGATCCCAGGACCCTGGGATCATGATCTGAGACGAAGGCAGAAGCTTAACTAACTGAGCCACCCAGGCGCCCAAGGAAGCCTATCTTATTGGCTCACATCTACTAGTAATGACATGCATGTTTTAATTTTTTAGTTCTTATTTTTTTGAAGATTTTATTTATTTACTTGAGAGAGAGCGAGCGAGTGCATAAGCGGGGGGGGGGGGGGGGGGGGGGGGAAAAAAAAAGGGGGAAACGGACTCCCTGCTGAGCAGAGAGCCTGATGCTGGGCTTGATCCCAGGACCCTGAGATCATGACCCCAGCTGAAGGCAGACGCTTAACTGACTGAGCCACCCAGGCGCCCTTGACATGCATGTCTTTAAATGGAATTTGTGAATCATTTTTCAAAAGGCTATATATTTCCTAAATTATATTTAAAATTATTTGAGGTGGGTGGTAGGTAGGTGGTGAGGAAGAAAATGAGACAAATACTTTTGAAAAGGGCAATATTGGACCTGAATACATAGATTATAATTATTATTCTAGGTTCTATCTTGACCTCTAGGATGTATAAAAGAAAAATGTTGGGATGCCTGGGTGACTCAGTTGGTTAAGCATCTGTCTTCAGCTCAGGTCATGATCCCAGGATCCTCTTAGCAGGGAGCCTGCGTCTCCCTCTCTCTCTGCAGCTCCCCTTGCTTGTGCTCTCTTGCTCTCTCTTGGTCAAATAAATAAATAAAATCTTAAAAAAAAGAAAAAAAAAGAAAAATGTTTTCATTGAAGTAGGAATAAAAATTGTTTGAATGTGATTTATGAAACATCAAAGTTGTGGTCATTATGATTTAAGATTTACATGTAAAGTGCTGCATGTTTATATCATGGGAAATCCATGCTTTTCCTTTATGGATTTCACTTCTAGATTTTGCTTTGAATTGCAATATTTAAATAACAAAATGATTGTCAAATTAAATTGAATTTAATCTGAATAATATAGAAGCAATGTTGCCAAATTTCACTTAGTGTAATTCTGGAATGACAAGAGGCCTTAGGCACTTTAAAGATTGTGTCAGTTTTATACAGTTAGGTTAGCCAAACTTCAATCTGGAAACTTACCTTGGTTGTAGTTTGTTTCTTTTTCTAACATAGTAAGACACCAATTATTTTATGGGGTCATTTATGTAATACTTTTATCATGTTTTATTTAGTGCATATGATTTTTAGGTGAAATATTTTTAAAGAAATATTTTCTGATTATTTAGAATTTTAAATCCTTTATAAAATATCAAGATAAATCTAACTTTTCTTTTTATTCATATGCATGGTAACTTATTTCTCTGAAACTGGTATACAAAATGAGGGACTCTAAAGACAAAGTCAGTCAGTACTGAGGACTTGATTTTATTTCACTTGTCCAGGGCCAAGCACAAATGTTACAGAGAAACTGATACTCAAAGATATCAAGTAACTTTGTCCATGATTAAACAATTAGAAGTCTGTGGAGTTGGTATTTACACAAAGAGTGTCTGATTCTTAGTTCTGTACTCTTTTCCTTAATGCCATTCTATAATACTCAAAATAATACTGGAGGAAGAGGATATGCCCCCACCTTGTCTCCTTTGATATCAGTTGAATACCACATCAAATTTCTGTACCTCTCAAATCTTTTTAGGTCTTCATTCAACAAAATAATGTCACTGCCTACATTATAAGCTAGTAAAGGAACCCCAGTTCATCAGTGTAACAAGTTTTCACTCTACCTATTTCCTGTTTTAGAATCTGGGCTCTTACTTTACTTGCAACCTAGTTAAATAGTCTGTTATGGTTTTATGGATGCTGGCAGAAGATACAAAACTCCAGACTCAGGAATAAAGGACTTAATTTTCACACAACAGCAAGTAATAGGAGCTTCATGTTTGCAACGGTTCCTCTTATTGCTCAAGTTCTATGGGAGTAAAGCATTGTGGCCTGGGTGGATGCTACATGCCTGATGGTTTTACATCATAGCCAAGAAACAGAGAGTTGTTGGCATACTTCTCTTTTATAGCAAGTTTGCTCTTTATCCTGGAGGGAGATCTCAATTTATCCCCCCTAAATTGCTACTGAAATACAATCTTGAGAAATATCCCAGGTAGAGATAGGTCTGGGCCTTGCATTCGTGGCAAACTCACCAAGACCATGCTGGAATGATCAGGGCCTCTCTCAACATCTGTTATACCTTCCAATGATTCCTTATTGATCTTTGGTTATATTTATACCCAATATTCCCTCCATTTTTTTCTATCATTTTGTATTCTCCCTGACAAAATCTTCTGTCTACTTCACTCACCCTCTGCATTCAAACACAACTCACTAACACAAAATATGGAAACAAAAAATAAAACCATAAAGTTTTAGGGGTGCTATATTTATAATTCACATTTGTACTCTCCTAGAGCAACATTTTACAACTTCTTCTAACTTTTACAACCAAGTATTCTTTCCCTGTCTCTTTTTTAGGTGATTGACCTGCTTCTTATTTCACCAAGAAGCAATCTGAATAGACCCTCCAAAGGTTTCCACAGCCACAGGAGCTAACATAATAATAGCTATGCCAATAACTTCTGCTATTCATTGTGTTATTAAAAATGAACTGTTTCTCTTCCTGGTTAAGGCTAAACTCTTCACTTATGGAATACCTTCTCCCCTGGACAATAAATGGAAATGGTGCAATTGCCCACCTCTCTCAGGCATAATCAACTTCCTCCACTCTTCTGGATTGTTTTAATAAGCATGCAACCATACTCCTATCCAAATTTTTTTAATAAGTGAAAGTCTACATATAATGGGATTCAAGGCTCCCTACCTCTACTATCCCCAAAGAGATCTTTGAGCTTTTTTTGCATAACAAAAAAAATTAAATGTGCTGTCATAAAGAATGGGCCACACGTTCTGGGACCTTTTTGGCAGTACAAAACACTAACAAACATTTGGAAATTAAATGTTTTATTTAATTCTATGGCAGGACTTCTTTTTCTACTAGATTCTATAAGTAGAAAAGGAATAGTGTATAGTCTTCCAGATTAAAACTAATAGAAACCAGACATCGATTTTTATTCTGATTATGATATTATTTTTGAAAATGATTATAAGGTGCATAACTTCATGTCTTGAATTTAGTAAGCATGAAATAAATATTAATCAGTAAAAAGAAAAACTTAGAACCCCATATGTAAATAAAATATTGCCCTTAATCAGGATTTATCAGTCTTGAATTACTCATTTTTAAACAACTGCCTCTATATTTCAACTATTTCTTAGCATAGTCATTTTTCAAGTTTTAATTTTCCATATACTCACAAAACTCCTTCTAGTTTATAATTTTAATATCTCCAAAGTGATCCCATGGCATCTAAAATTAATTTTAAAATGAACACTTTAAAAATCTGATATATTCTTTTTGTGGCTAAACTCATTGGACCAGGAAGGACATCTATTATGCAAAGCTTTCCTGTTTTAGGTTGTACATGGCTGAACATTTTCCCTCAGTTTCATTGGGCCTGAATTTATTGTTTTTATTTTTAAACGTAGTTATAATTTATTAAGTTGTGGGGTATAAGGAAACAACAACAAAAATGCTAATATAGCAAATTTATCCTCCAAGTTAACAGCGACAACAAAAAAGCATGAGTATATCTTATTTTGTTTTACAAGAGAGAGAAAGATTGTTGACTCCTAGTGATGACCTGGGGAAAGAATATCCTCTTCATTCTTGATTTTGTATCTTTTCCATTTAAAAATACTTAAATAAGTCCATCTTATTTCTCTTTTGCTTATTTGAATTCTCTTCAACATTCATTATAATTTTAAAAATTATCTTTTTATTTCTCATTTAAGACTAACAAAAATGTTCCAACTCCTCTAACTCTTGTGAATAGTTTTGTGTAGGCAGAGTAGTCAAAATCACGGCAGCTGGATGAGCAGTTGGGAAGAAGCTGGAGTAAAGTAACGGCAAGACTAGTGGTCATGTAGGCACCTGGGACATTCCAAGATCGGTAGCATATTATTGTGTACATTTGTGGTTTGCAGCATGAGGTCTGGAGCTGAATTATTTCTCTTTCAATCTTGTCTCTCTGGGTTATTAACATAGCAACCTGAGGTAAGTTATTTAACTACACTCTATCCTGATTTTCTTAATTGTAAAATAGTAAAACTAATAGCATCTACCTCATAGAGTTGTTGTGATGATTAAATGACTTAATACATATAAACCCATAAAAGGGATCCTTGTACATAGTAAGTACGAAATAGTTCTTAGGGAAGCCAAAATGTAACTAGGTAGACCAAAACAAAGATATTAGAGGAATTTGAAGCCCCTGGCACCTACAGATAGATCAAGCATTAAATACAGTCAAACATGTAGCCAGATTAACAACAATAACAACAATGGTGACAAAGAACACTGAAGAGTTATATAGGTGTAATTACTCAACACATTATGTCTGGCTTTCAACAAAAGAAATCACAAGGCATGCTAAAAGGCAAGAAAAAAACACAATCTGAAAAGACAAGAAAAGATAAGAAATAGACTCACATGTGACACAGATTTTGGAATTATCAGTTAGGGAATTTCAAATAATTATGTGGAAGTGTTAAAGGTTCCAATGGAAAAGCAGATAGCTTGCAAAACAGATGGATATGTAAGTAGAGAAATGGAAACTCTAAGAAAGAATTAAAGGAAATACTAGAAATTAAAAAGATTGTAACATAAATTAAAAAAAATGCATTTGATGGACTCATTAGCAGACTGGTCATGGCCAAGGAAGGAATCAGTGAGCTTGAAGATAAACCAACAGAAATTTTCTAAACTGAAATGCAAAGAGGAAAAAAATATATAAAATAATTATGGAGAATTTTCAAAAAGTATAACAGAAACATAGTTGGAATAGCAGAAAGGGAAGAAAGAGAACAGAAGAAATATTTGAAGCTATTATTGCTGTGAATTTTTGGAATTAATGGCAGACACCAAGCCTCAGATCTTGGATGCTCAGAGCCAAGAAAAATTCCAAAAAACCCTATATATAGATGTATATTCAAACTTCAGAAAACCAAAGACAATGAGAAAAATCTTAAAAGATTTTCTTTTAAGAGGTAGGGGAAAATACACTTTACATATAGAGAAATAGACTTTAGACTGCATCAGGAACCATGCAAGCTCAAAGGAAATAGAATGGAATATTTAGCATTGATAGAGGAAAAAAGAAAACCCACCCACCAGCCTAGAATTCGATATCTAGTGAAGTTATTTCGCAAAGGTAAAAGGGAAATAAAGACTTTCTCAGACAAATAAAAACAGGGAGTTCTTCAGCAGCGCTACCCTGCAAGTAATGTTAAGAAGTTCTTCAGGGAGAAGGAAAGTGATATAGGTCAGAATCTCATATCTACATAAAGAAAGCATTTCAGAGAAGGAATAAATGAAGAAAAAATATTATTTTTATTTTTATATTCTTAATCCATCTGAAATATATCTAAGGTAGTAATAGTAACAGTGTATGGGGTGAGTATAACATATGGATAAGTGAAATGAAAGACAACAATGTCATAAAGGAAGGGAAAAAGGACTTTGGGATTACTCTGTTATAAGGCAACTATACTATATATGAATTTACATAATGTTATTTTGAGGTAAATTTTGATTAGTTAAAAAAGTATAATGTAAGTTCTAGGGAAATCACTAAAAACTTTTAAAACAAAGTACTGTATGCTGTGAGAGGAGATAAATGAAGTCACATAAAATGCTTACATAAAACTGAAGAAGTCAGAAAAGAAGGGGGGGAAGGAAGACCAAATACAATGAGTATAATATTTATAAACATGTTAATTATTAATCTACTGATATCAATAGTCATTTTGATCTGAATTTTCTAAATACATCAATTAAAAGATACTATCAGAGTGGATACAAGACCAAATTGTTTGTTATCTACAAGAAAAGCCCTTTAAATATAAAAACTCGGGTTAAAGTCAAAGGATTGGAGAAAGATATATCATGCTCACATTAATCCAAAGAAAGCAGTAGTAGCTATTCATAAATTTCAGCAAAGCATATTTTAGAATAAGGGAAGTTATCACTGATAGAGTGTTACATGATGATAAATAAGTCAGTTTTCCAAGAAGACACAACAATTCTAAATGTCTATGAACCTAACAACAGAGAATCAAATTATAAGGGCAAAAACATCTGACAGTACTACAATGAGGAATAGACAAATTCACTATTATAGTTGGAGAGACCAGCAACCCTCTTTCAGTAATTGATAGATCAAGCGGAAAAAATCAGTAAGGATATAGTTGATGTTAACAGCGCTATCAATTAGATCAATTTGATCTAATTGATATTTATAGAATACTCCATCCAACAACAGCAGAATATACATTCTTCTTAAACTTGAAATTGTATTTGCCCAGATAGACCATATTCTGTGCCATAAAACATATATTAACACATATAGATTAGCTATCATACAAAGTATGCTCTCAGACAAAAATTGAATTAAATTAGAAATCAACACCTGAAAGATAACTGGAGAATCCCCCAAATATTTGGACATTTAACAGTACTTGTCTAATAAAACATGGATCAAAGAAAAAGTCTCAATAGAAATTTAAAAATATTTTAAATAAAAATAAAAATAGAACTTAACAAAATGTGTGAGATATAATGAAACCAATGTTAAGATATAAATTTATATCATTACACAAATTAGAAAAGGAGAATAAAAATCAATTATCTAAGATTTTTACCTTAGGAAACTAGAAGAGTTGAAGTCTAGACAAGCAGGGAAAAAAAAAGAACAATAAAAATTAGAACAGACTCACTGAAATTGTAAACAAGAAAACAATATAGAAAACAACAAAACCAAAACCTTATTTTTTGAAAAGAACAATGTAATTGATAAATGTTTCACTAGGCCAATTAAGAAAAAAAGATAACAATACCAGAAATGAAAGAAATATCACTCCTGAGCCCATAGACAATAAAAGTGTAACAATGGAATTCTATAAACAACTCTTTGTCCTCAGTTTGATAATTTACATGAAATGGATTAATTTCTCTTAATACACTAGCTACCAACACTCTTACAAAGAGAAATGGATAATCTGAATAAGCCTATATATATTAAATGCATTGAATCAGTAGTTAATAACCTTCTAAAAAGAAAGCACCATGGATGAAAGACCTCAATGTGAGACAGGAATCCATCCAAATCCTAGAGGAAAACATAGGCAGTAATCTCTTTGACATCGGCCACAGCAACTTCTTTCAAGATACATCTCCAAAAGCTAGTGAAACAAAAGCAAAAATGAACTTTTGGGACTTTATCAAGATAAAAAGCTTCTGCACAGCAAAGGAAACAGTCAACAAAACAAAGAGGCAACCCACAGAATGGGAGAAGATATTTGCAAATGACACTACAGATGAAGGAGGGGTATCCAAGATCTATAAAGAACTTCTCAAACTCAACACCCAAAAAACAAATAATCAAGTCAAAAAGTGGGCAGAAGATATGAACAGACACTTCTCTGAAGAAGACATACAAATGGCTAACAGACAC
Organism: Phoca vitulina; assembly: GCF_004348235.1. Classification (NCBI taxonomy): domain Eukaryota; kingdom Metazoa; phylum Chordata; class Mammalia; order Carnivora; family Phocidae; genus Phoca; species Phoca vitulina. Next base: position 9,671,701 of record NW_022589709.1, read on the forward strand.
GTGAAAAAATGTTCATCATCATTAGCCATCAGGGAAATCCAAATCAAAACCACACTGGGATACCACCTTACACCAGTTAGAATGGCAAAAATGGACAGGGAAAGAAACAGCAAATGTTGGAGAGGTTGTGGAGAAAGGGGAACCCTCTTACACTGTTGGTGGGAATGCAAGTTGGTACAGCCACTTTGGAAAACAGTGTGGAGGTTCCTCAAAAATTTAAAAATAGAGCTACCCTATGACCCAGCAATTGCACTCCTGGGTATTTACCCCAAAGACGCAGATGTAGTGAAAAAAGAAGGGCCATATGCACCCCAATGTTCATAGCAGCAATGTCCGCAATAGCCAAACTGTGGAAAAAGCCGAGATGCCCTTCAACAGATGAATGGATCAAGAAGATGTGGTCCATATATACAATGGAATATTACTCAGCCATCAGAAAAGATGAATACCCAACTTTTACATCAACATGGATGGGACTGGAGGAGATTATGCTAAGTGAAATAAGTCAAGCAGAGAAAGTCAATTATCATATGGTTTCACTTATTTGTGGAACATAAGGAATAGCATGGAGGATATTAGGAGAAGGAAGGGAAAAATGGGGGGGGGGGATTGGAGGGAGAGATGAACCATGAGAGACTATGGACCTGAGAAACAAACAGGGTTTTAGAGGGGAGGGGGGAGGGGGGATTGTTTAGCCCGGTGATGGGTATTAAGGAGGGCACATACTGCATGGAGCACTGGGTGTTATACGAAAACAATGGATCGTGGATCACTACATCAAAAACTAATGATGTATTGTATGGTGACTAACATAACATAATAAAATTAAAAAAAAAAAAGGTATGCATTAGAAAAAAAAAAGAAAGAAAGAAAGCACCAGTCTCAGATAATTTCATTGGTAAATTTTACCAAACAATTAAGGAAGAAATAATGCCAGTTCTCCACAGTCTCTTCCAGAATATGAAAACAAGGAGGAAGCACTTCCTAAGCCATTCTACAGAGCACGCATTACCCTAATATCAAATCCATATAAAAATATTCCAAAAAAGAAATACTATGTGTCAGTATGTCTCATGAACATAGAAACAAAACTAATCCAAAAAATATCAAATAAAATTGAAAAAAGTATAAATTAAATTATACACGTGACCAAGTGGGATTACTCTATGTATGCAAAGCTGGTTCAACTTTTGAAAATCAAACTCTGTAACCTACCACATCTAGAGGCTAAAGAAAAAAAATCATATCTAATCATTCAGAAAAAGCATTTGAAAAATCTGACATTTGTGATAAAAACATGCATAAAATTAGGAAAATAGGGGCTCTTCCCCATCTTGATAATGAATATCTTCAAAAATCCAACAGCTAATATTAATGGTGAGAAACTGGACTTTCTCCCTATTTGGAAATGAAACAAGAATGCCCTCTCTGAGCATTCCTATTCAACATTACAGTGGAAGTCCTACCTAATCAATAACACAATAAAACAAAATAAAAGGTAGACAGAGAGGGAAGAATGAAATAATGCTGTCTTTGTTAACAGATGACAAGATTATGAAAATCCCAAAGAATTGAACAAAAATTGTTGGAACTAACAAGTAAATATGGTAAGGTGACAAGATAGGACAAGGTAAATATTTTTTCCAATATGCCAGAATGAAAAATTGGAACTTGAAATTAGAAGAAAAAAAATATATTTTAATAGTATCAAACACAAGAAATATTTAGGAATTAATCTAACAAAATATGTACAGGATTTATATGCAAAAAAACCCTGTTAAACTCTGGTGAAATAAAGAAGATATAAATACAGAGAGATAGTCTTTGTTTAATGGATTAGAAAACTTAATATTGTTAATATATCAGTTCCTTCCAAACTTGTTCTATAGATCCACACAATCCCACTTAAACCTCGTTGTAGATACTAACAAACTTACTGTAAAATTTACATAGAGAGGCAAAGACACCTGGAACAGCCAACAGTATGTTGAAAAAGAAAAAAAAGTTGGAGGGACCCACCCAATTCATACACAAAGCAACAATAATCAAGACAGCATGACATTGGCAAAGAATAGAACATAGATCAATAAAACATAATATAAAGCCCAGAAATAGACCCACCCTTCTCACTACCCACATGAAAATGCTGAGTGATTTACTACAGAGAGTACAGTGGGGAAAGGAGTAAGGGGAAAGTAACTTTATAGTGGAGAAACATGACAAACTCTACCTCAGCCATGTGATCAAGGTGAGTAATACAGGCAGTAGTATTTAGTCATCTTGGTGGCACATATCTTTAATAAGGTATGATGAAATGGCACTTCACCTCTATGTTCTTCCTCCTTAAAATCCATAACTGTGGTCTAATCATAAGAAACATATTTGACAAATCCCAGTTGAGGAGCATTCTCAAAACTGACCAGTACTCCTCAAAACTGCTAGGGTCATCAAAAACAAGGAAAGTCTGAAGAAATGTCATAGCCAAGAGGAGCCTGAGAAGATATGATGACTAAATGTAATATGGCGGGGAGCCTGGGTGGCTCAGTTGGTTAAGTGTCTGCCTTCAGCTCAGGTCATGATCTCCGGGTCCTGGGATCAAACCCAGCATCTGGCTTCCTTCTCAACAGGGAGTCTGCTTCTCTCTCTAGCTCCCCCTGTACCTATTCCCACTATGCGTTTTCTCTCTCAAATAAATAAATAAAATCTTTAAAAAAAATAAATGTGATATGGCATCATGGATGGGATCCTTGAGCAGAAAAAGGGCATTAGTTAAAAACAACAAAAATCTGAATAAACTGTGGACTTTAGTATATAATATACCAATGTACCAATATTATGTAATAATATTGCTACCAATAATAATAATAATAATGTACTGATATTTGTTCATTAGTTGTAACAAATGTACCATACAAATATACAGTGTTAATCCTAATGGAAACTGGGTATAGGGTATATGGGAAATCTCTGTACTATTCCTTGTGATTTTTCCAAAAAGTTTCTTCCTTAATTATTTAATTTTTTAAAGATTTTATTATTTATTTATTTATTTATTTATTTATTTATTTATTTATTTATTTGACAGAGAGAGAGAAAGCACAAGCAGGGGAAGCATCAGAGGGAGAGGGAGAAGCAGGCTGAGCAGGGAGCCTACTGCGGGGCTCAATGCAGGGCTTGATCTTGGGACTCCAGGATCACGACCTGGGCTGAAGGCAGACGCTTTACTGACTGAGCCACCGAGGCACCCCTCTTTCTTAATTTTAAAAAATAGATTTGCTAAGGTCTAGCCACTGGAGATTCTGATTCAGTAATCTGGCATGAGGCCCTACAAATGCCGTTTTTTAATAGCTCCCAAGACACTAGAAAGCAGAATCAAGAGGCACGGGCTAGATTGTAAATTGAGTGAAGACAGCAACTTTGTAAGTAAAGCTAACTACTTATACAGCCTACCAACGACAGTGCCTGGCTTGAGTAGACAGGGAATTAAATACTGTAGTGAGAAATGGAAGTAGTTGTTATTATTTAGCAGAGGAAAAAATATACTTTTAACTTATTAGTAAACAGTTTTGATGGTCTGCACATTTGTTCAAAACCCAAATACATAAGGAAAATATTTTTATTCCACATAACATCTCTGTTGATATGTGCAAAATGTGTATTTGCCATATTGTACAAATAATTAAGCAATTACAATCTTTTCTGTGTCACAATATTAGAATCTCTTTTGTGTTGATGAGAAAAAGATTAAATTTCAAACTTGCATTGAGAATATAAACAGAGGTAGTATGCTAACAAATAAAGATATACATATTTCATGGCATTTCCCCTCTGCAACAGATAAATTTTCTTTGAAAATATTTCATATATGTTTATGTACATACTTGTAACTAAAAGGTCATTTTTTGGATTTCCATTTATAAATGCCAGTGCCTAGCATAATAGAAATTGCAAAAATAAAGGTTTGAAAAAAGAAATGCATGAATTAATGCATGCACTGAAGGCCTGGAAAGATATTAGTATGCTTGAAGTGATGTTCCTGCTGAATCCCAGTTCATTACAACTACTGATTATCCCAGTTTAGTATCTTCATTCACCTTTATTGTATGTATCTGTATATATATGTGTGTGTATACTATGTGTACCACATGTATATATACATATATATACAAATCTAAGTATCATCTGAGTATGTATATTTAGATTTATATACACTGTTATTTATAAAGGAACCAACAAACTAGGGGAATAATTTTAAATGCTCACCAATTACAGAATCAAACATGTTATATTCAACTTTTACAAACTACCTGGCCAATTTTATTAAAATACTTGGCCATAATATCTTCCTTATTCAAAATCTAATTTGCTCATTTTCTTCATATTAACATTTCCACCAGAGGGTGCAAAAGGGAACACAATTGAGATTTATCTCATATTTCGTACTAAAAAGTAGCAATGAAGAAAATTTGAAGAAATGGGCTAGAATTATTTTTACATTTCTAAAAATTATGAAATTTAATTGGTTCTTTTAGGGTGTGAAATCGTTTTATATCCAATTTGGGGAAGCAGTACTGTATAGCAAAATGGTTAAGGATGGTTACAAGCAAGGCTAGGTTTATATTTGGCTTTGATACTCACTTTTTGGTTTTCATATTGGGAAAGTGGCATATGCCTCTCTAAGCCAGTTTCCTTATTTCTAAAATGTCTCAGGCACCCACCACAAATTTCAGATTTTGTTCGGCACTAGGGAGGATATTGTTTTAAATTACAAGATAATTATTAAGCAGACCTACATTTTTAATTTATAGAGTTAAATAAGATTGGAATGAGACAGTTTTTTTTGTATGCATTTAATTCAGCCTATAACACATAGCGATAAATAAATAATAGCTGATATTGCCTTTCTTGCCTCTAAAAGTGTTCTGTACCCAATTCCACCATGGGCGTTGAGGTACCCCATACAAATAAGTAATTCTCGGACACCAGCAGGGAGTCAGAATTCAACTCAGTACTATCCCAGATAGCATTAGATCACACAGGTTAGGGGTTCATTCTTATAAGACTACTCCTTTACTCCTTGCATACACCAGTCACAATCCTAGGTTGTTACCTGTGTTCTGACCAACTGGCCATGAACTGGAAGTTCCAACAACCCCTTCCAACTCAGATCTCAATAGCAAGTCCAGTTTGTTACTGGTAACTCTGAGAAAGTTTCCCATAATCCCCTCCTTGGGTTCAATTAATTTGCTAGAGCAGCTCATAGAACTCAAAGAAACATATTTAGTAGATTACTGGCTTATTATAAAAGGATATAACTCAGAAACAACAGATGAAAGAGATACATAGGGCAAGGTATGGGGAAAGGGCTTGGAGCTTTTTTGTTCTCTCCAGTGTGCCACTCTCCCCAAATCTTTATGTGTTCACTAACCTAGAAGATCTTCAAACCCAGTCCTTTTAGGTTTTTATGGGAGCTTCATTACATAGGTGTGATTGATTAAATCATTAGCTACTGGCAATTGATCCAACTTCCAGCTTTTCTCCCTTCCTTGGAGGTGGGGGACATTGTGGGTGTAGGACTAAAAGTTCCAACCCTCTAAACATAGTTGGTTCTCTCAGAAGCCAGCCCCCATCCTTAGGTGCTTTCCAAAAGTCACCTCATCAATGTAAAACTCCTTTATCACTCTCAACACTTAGGAAATTCTAAGAGTTTTAAGAATTTTGTGCCAACAATGACAAAAAAGACCATATATATTTTTCTTATTATAAATCACAATATCACAGCCTCCCACATTATTGGAGAAGAGCAGGAGTTCAAGGTTTTGACAGAAGAAGCAGTGATTAGTGCATTGTTGCTGGGGCAGGGAGGAATCTTCTTTTCTTTTCTTAAAAGCAAGAGATAAAATTCCTAGGTGAAAAATGTCCTTCTTTGTTTAAATCACTCTTTCTTATTCCTGCTGGTTATGCAGGCTGCAAGGAGTGGTACATGGCTTCCTGACTCCATTTTAAATGAGGTTTCCTTTATTTTCACGTAAATATGAGGTTATTTAAATGATGTGTTATTGAACCTAAGAGTGTCATTTCCTCTCTTTCTGATTTCAAGTTATAAATCAATCTCTCATCATGCCCTGGAAATATAAGCAAGACCTATATTCAGAAAGATATGAGGCATGTGCACTTAAACTCACTTCCCCCACAGAATTCTAGGTGTGGTAGATACAGGAGGTCAGGAAGAAGTTTTGGTCAAATTGGCACAAGAAAATAATCACATTATATATGGTCCCTCTGATCCCTCTGAACTCCTAGATATTCGGTAGGTTTCTTCTCAGACACCCCTCATAAATTCCAGTTGTGTTTTTTATTTGTTTCTTTGTTTTACCATGTAGGCTTTATTATGTCCAGTTTCCAACAGACCTACAATTTTAACTTATGGTTCACAACCATTCAGATCAAATCCTCATACCTCATCTTTTATAATTGTCCCCAATACTTATTATTATTATTACTATTTATTTATTTATTTATTTATTTATTTATTTATTTATAGAGAGGTAGGGAGAGACAGGGGGAGTAGCAGGGGGAGAGAGAGAATCTTAGGCAGGCTCCACACACAGTGCAGAGCCCAACATGGGGCTCTTTTTCAGAACACTAAGATCATGACCTGAGTTGAAATCAAGAGTCGGATGATTAACAGACTGAGCCACCCAGGTGCCCTGTCACCAATACTCTTTGAAGTGTTTCATTGACCTATGTCATCAAAGATTTACTAGAGGATATGATCCAAACCCTTTGAAAAAACTTTAACCATTAATTGAGCTATCTTTAGCCATCTCTCCATGAATCATAATGCTTTCTTTCTTCATGTCCCAAATGGTCAAGAGAAAAACACATATGGCTTTTAATGGTTCTGTGAAATTTGTATGATGTTCAGTGAATTCTATGCCTATAACTCCTTTATTTCATGTAAACTTTCTGCTTGATACATGGAAGAATCTACTCATCTTTAGCAATTAACACAACTAATTCTTGTTATGAAGAATATCTGATAATATGCTAACCATCTGAGTAGTGATTCTTAATAACTAGAGTCTACCTGATCTTTTGAATGCAATATTAGCACTAAATTTTCTGAGTTAGTGGCCATTGATGGGGCGAATGCCAGAGTTCCCAGTGTCCCATGAACTATCCTTCCACTGCCTGAAGCAAAACATAATGTGTGTAATGATGGGAAAAATGGTTACAGAGTATGGGGGTTGTCAGCCATTCCTCAATATTAAGAGATCAATGTATCTTGCCTCTGGTGACATGGTGTCATTTAGATAGACCCCCAACACAGAGCTATAATAAGGCGCTATATTTTGTTTAATGTTTGATCTATGATTAGGAACAAGACAGATCCATGTATACCTAAGCTTATCTCAACAAAGGATATTTAGTTGCCCTTTTGCTCTTGCTGAGTACAAAGCCAACTTCTTGCCAATCTGTCAGTCATCAGTCATGTTAAAACAATTCTCCCATTTTATATCATAGATATTCATGGTAGATTTTCCAAAGTTTAAAGAGGGTAGGACCTTCATATGCATATTAAAAAAAAAAACCCATACAACATGATGCTTTCATTAGTATTTTCGAAATTCCTTTCATTCCAGATCATAACTTTTTAATCAGTGTTTTTTGTAAAAATGGAAAATAACGAAAAGTTCAATAAAATATACTAGGTAAATATCTGGACAGTAACCCAAAGTTTAAGAACTGAGTAAGTTTATTATTTTTGTAATAGATAATACTTGTTCTCCAAAGTTTATATATATGCCTTATCTTTTATAGAAGTCACAAAAATGCAAATACCAATAAATCAGAAAGTATAATAATGTTTTCAGGTCAAAGTTCAATATCGCTATGGAGATTAAAATATATTTTTAGCTATTGAAATACTACAGAATATACTACTATTTAGTTAGACTATACTTTGCAAACTGCTTGATACTCCTGAATAGCAAGGATATTAACTTAACTAATGAGCCTTTAAATGGGTATGTAAAATATAATTTAAGCTACTTGCAACATGAAAAAGAGAATCATCATTTGTTACTGCCAAAAATCACTGGCATGTGGAAATCAGAAAATCATTAGCCTTGATAGGAATAGCTTAATACAACAAAGAGACCACGTTATTTAGAGTAGTTAAATGACAATTGATGCAACCACTGGTGAAATGCTGAAAAAAAGCAGATACGATTTAGTGAATGATAAATTTTTCACTTAGTATTTACACATGCAAAGGAACAGAAATCTTTGCTCATTAACTAATGCACTTAGATTGTGAGCCAAAATGCTTCAGACTGTAGCCCTAATTGTCATAAATGTTTATCTCTGTGCAAGTTTAATTTAGGCTTAAGAAGAAATATTATCTTGAGTGATGAGTAAGTATACATCTTTTTCATTTTCTTCATTAGCTTAAGTTGGTTTCCTTAAATTTCTGCTCAGATCCCTCCTCTTCCATGAGGTCTCCTCCATAATACTCCAACTAGAATTAATCTTTTTTTTCTTTCATTATGCTACACTTTTTTTTACATCTATTATAACAGTGTGCCTAATGGTATATTTATAGGCATAGTTTATTTAGCATTGCTTTCTAGAGCACCAATTTTTCATAGCTGTTTAGTGGAGTGTAATACTCTGCTTTCTTCAGTTTGAATGGCACTTGCCAACCTGTTTTATTTATGCTTTTGAATCTCTTTGCCACTAACAAGCTATGTTTCACATGACGGTGTTTCCTATTTGATTCTCAGGAAATATATTCGAAGTTTCCCAAAATATGAACAAACATGGACCATGGACCATTTTAATGTCCTTTAAACACAAGAGGGCATGCACCATCACATATATGAATATGGACTAGCTGTAGGTCACATAGATGGATATGGACTAGCTGTAGATCCACCCAGTCCACCATTTGAACATCTATAAAAATGAGAAGTCAGTCAGTTATCCCACACTTCATGTTAACTTAATTTTAAATCACTGTGTAAGAAACACATCTCCAAAGGGGCTATTGTGGCTGATTTATTTATTACTCACATTTATGGAACTCTCTTCTACTCCATTTCAAAGTGGAGTAAATGGGATATGCCTTTATTTCTGTAGGTACCTGTGTGCACTTTAATACTGAGATTACCCCAAAACAGAGATAATACCTCAGTGATAAAATTTTAACTGACTATTAGATCAACTAAATAACATAAATGTGTGGAGAGGGCAAAGTTAGCTTGATAAATGGAAAATCACATTAAGTATTAGCAATTGAATAATTATCTACGTACTTAAAGAGGGCAGTAGCTATTAAAGTATAATTAATTGTTTCCAAGAAATAATGTAAATAAAGTATTCCTGTGCCTTCCAGTTTTTCAAGAGAAACCAAATCTGACTTTCATGATCTTTTTAAAATATTGGTTATTTAATTTAAGTTATAGTTCTTTTCAATATTGTTCAGTTCAAATGAAATACTTTTGTGGATGAGATCCAGCTCATGGGCTACCTGTTTACCACTTCATAACCATTCTTCTATTTTTCCCTCTATTCCTGCCTTCTTTGATGTTCTTGTTCTTGTTTCATCTATCCTTTTTCTCTATGTATGTGTTTGCATGTGTACATACATGTGTAGCTTGTATAAATTAGTGCCATTCAATCAAGTATAAAATCAGACATAAGAAATATAAAAAAATAACAACATGAAAGAAAAAAGAAGCTAGTACAAATATAGATGTGGTCTGGTAGTATTGACCAGTGTTTTGGCATGATCATAGATTTAGCTTTAACCTTTTCATTTCAAAAACAAAAAACTTAAAAAAAATCATACCAATTTCTGAGGGAGAAACTGGATTTTCCTCTTACTGAATTTTGAGATAAAATAAGCTTTTCTATACAGTATCATACACAGTATCCTTAAGAACATGTCTACAATAAATATGAGTTTTGTAGGATCAGTTTCTATTGTGTTTCTCTGTGTAAGACAAGGCATATTAAATGCAAAACCTAATTTTTTCTGTGGTTTCAATGAAGGTACAAAATGATGAAAGTCAGGAACAAACCTGATAACTGGCTTCAACTGTCAGAGAAATGAATAGAATGTATATAAGTCTAAAGGCATTTCATTCATTTTTGAATCCTTGGAGCCCTTAGCACCATTTCTATATGTAGAAGATGCTCTATGAAAGTGAGGTGAAGGCATGAATTGAATTAAGTACATATTTGATGGTGGATAAAAAGAAGCATCTTGAGTATAAAACATTAAATTTAAGAAAAAGTCATTTACACTCTACAGGCCACAGTGCAATTAAAAATTAACTTAAGTGTTTTTGATATCTCATGGACATTTTTTTACACAATTAGAAATATAGGCCCACTACATATGCTGGCAACTATCAGGTGAAACTTTAAAAAATGGTAATATTTAGTTAACAGAATGTATCTGATGATTTTTGTCAGTTTTGTTTTTTGGTTTTTGTTTTTGTTTGTTTTTTTAGAAAAGGATCTACTCTGAGGCAAGATTCATTTGGGTATATTTGCAGATCATGTGCATTCTTTATCTTTGAAAATCAAATGTTTTCTCAGAATATAATCTATGAGGGTCTCTTTATATTAATTTTGGCTGGTAGAAAGAATTATTCTATCAATACATTGCCAAAAGTGGCAATGAAGAATCTTCTACCAATATATATATATATATATATTGCCACATTTGTCACTGTAGGCCACTAAATGTGTAAAAGAGATACAAAACAGGATTACTCTAGGAAATTATGTTTTACTAATTTCCAATCCAATCAAATTCAAATCGAACTTTCCCTTTTTTCTGTTGTCTAGGTTAGGAGGCTACAGATGGAATTTCAGTATCCATCTTCAAAATCTTTACTATTAGTTAGGATTCTTACTTTGTTAGCATAGAAGCAGACCTTAAACTGACTAATTCTAAAAGGCAAATATATCAGAAGACTTTGAATCTTTTGTGAAAATCAAGGATGGTAATGTTGCTGTGCCATGAAATGAGAGAATGACAGCTTTTTCTTTTACTCTCACCTGTGCTTGTCTGGGTATGTCTTATTTCTGTCCTCTCACTTTAGACTAATTGACTCTGTAGATGCTTCTAACATCTACAATTTAACATCTACATCTAACAATCTAACATCTACAGATTTCAATCGTATAGGTCAAGCTTTTAGGAAGAGATCAACTTGCTCTGAGTCTCAAGTCCAGAACTGTCAGGGAAGAGAATCTTTGTCCCAGCTTAGATCAAGTTTTGACACCTGAACCAATCAAGAGCTTCCAGGGGTAGATCACACTGTAAAATGATGGCTTTCATTGCAGCCATGGATGGTGTCAGGAAAAGCAGTTCACAAGGGAAGCATGGAAGGGAAGCAGTTCACAAGGGAAGCATTCTTTGAAAAAAGGGTGGGAACTATTGGGCAGGAAAATAAGTATGTGTTTGCCACCATGTTATTCTATATATTTAATGTGACTAGGACATCTAGTATTAGGAAAAGGTAAAGCAGGCAATATTCAGATTTGAAGGAGACTGAGAGCCTTTTGAAATATAATACTGTATTCCCTCATAGCTGGAGACAACTGATACTATTAGGTGACCCCCAATTCAAAACATTATACTTAGACCTCATCTAGTTGAATACCCAAAGTTTTACGTGAGGAAGTTGACAACCAAGATAATTAAGTGATTTTTCAAGATCACATTAAACACTGGAAACTTCCAAGTTATCCAAAAATAGCCTACATATTTCATACTTCTTTTTACGACTGGAGACTAATCCATTCAAGTATTCCAATGACAGGGTTTTCAAAATTTGGTCTCCAGGTACCTGCATCAGAATAATTAAAAATGCAGCTTCTAGTGCCCCCTCCCCCAGCCCCCTCAATACTGAATCACAAACTCTATTGATTATAATCTGGAAAGTGCATTCTTAACCAAGTCCTTGGGAAATTTTTATGTATGCTGAAGTTTGAAAACTACTGCAGTTTGGTAGTACCAAGTCCTTGACAGAAAAGGATTAGTTGACCAATAACCAAAAGTAATAGAAGCCCAGGAGGGACTAGAAGGACAACAGAGAATACCCAAAAAGTTACTAAAAAGGTAGAAAGTAAGTTCTTGACCTATTTCAGATTTTCCTCATAAATCGACCTCACTATAGTTTTTACTTCCCCAATGAAATCTTTAAACTGCTCTTTCTAAATAGTGAAAAAGATGGCATTAATTTGGGAAAGATACCATTTTAAATGGGATCCTCCAGTAATATTCACTATTCCAGATCCTCACATTGCCCTTTAGATAATATTAGTGTTATTTACACATTGTTTTTTCACAACCATGTTTTTCTTAACTACTGTTGCATGCATTTGGGTCATCCCATTGGACTATATTTATACACATTTTAATGTTTTATGAATATACTCTAACTACTGAATATAAAATATGTAAACTCATATAAATCCTGTAGATGATTTTCTTTCCATGTTTTAAATGATTGGTCTTTTCTTTCTAATTACAGATGTATAAAAATTTAATAACAATTCATATGCACATTATTTTGGTATTACTTGCATTGCCATAGCTCATTCTTTCTGAAGGAAGTTAAAAATTAACTTGATAGTTTAAATTTTATTGATAGATTTCCTTATGCTATAAAAGCAATTCTTTGCATGTTTGTGCTTTGGTGCATTCTGGAATAAAATGAACTATTCTTCAGCTCCAAAAATATAAAAGATAAGATGCATGAATTACTGAATCTTCAAAGGTTGTTTTACATCTGAAAATTATATTGTAATTTGTTTTTAGTGGCCCTATGCAACTTTCTGTATCTATATATCTTTAAGGTTAATAAATATAGTAGAGTAAAAAAGTATTTCAAATTTGATGCAAGGTAAAATGTTTTTTTAAAGACATTAATAATACATTACCCTGAAATGTCTTAATTTTTTATAATAAGCCTTATGTAATAATTCAATTTTTAGAAAACCTTTAAATACTGATTTGTGGCATTAAATACATATTTTTCATGCTTTAAAAAAAACTTGTCTATTCACACATACATGAATTCAAGTATATGAATATATAATCAACCTTTGAAATCCACATCATTACAATGGGAAAATAGATTGGCTAACTCAGATCTCTCTGTTTACATTTTATATGGATTTGAGAAAGATATTTAAGTATTTTAGTCTCCAGACTATCTCACAAAATAAGCAAATAAAGAATTGTCAATTTTACCATCAAATGACTATTACTCATTTTGTTTATTATACCAATGAGAACTCAAAAATAAAATTTACTTAGTAAAAAGTTGCCAAAGCAGTACAGATTCTTAGGAGAAAGGATATAATTGAAGTGGTGTGTATCAAAACTAAAACATTGTGACACATAAAAGTTTAAATGTAAATTTTATAGGTTGCTTTACGTTTGAAATTGTATTCATAGAGTAGTGCAGCCTATTGTGGAGGATAAGTGAGGAGTTTGTCATTTGTCCCTTCAAGTAGTATAGATTATTTAAAGAGATTGCAGAGAAACTGGTAATGATTGAGAAAATACCACACATGTAATCTTTGGTTTAATCCTTCTTTTATAAGTCCATATCTGAGAGAATATTACGTTAATTTTTTTTGCTTCTTTTGCGGTTTTCCAATGTAATCTAAAAGGCATACTCGCACACCTGGATCACCTTTGGAGCTATAATATCTCTCTTTTGGACTCCAGAAAAATGTGTATATGATTATTACTATCATGGGTTATGAACAGTTTGTTAATTTTTAATGTCTAGGTTAATACTTATTTGCATATCAGAAATAATGTGATTATTTTGACTTTTGCAAATTGATAGTCAAATGGCATTTCAGAGTATTTTCTACTCTGTTTTAAATCATATCCTGTTTAAAAACCATTTTTCTCAAGATTTTGAACCTTTTTACCTACTTTGTTATAAGATAGTTTAAGATTATATTAAGATGCATGTTGGAGATCACTCAGAGAAAGATAAGAAAAAAAACAAAGTAACCACCTCTCATAGACCACCTTTCCTATCATAAAACATCTTTTATCCTAATTACATTCCCTGATAGTTGTATCTGTTTAGGGTCATATGCCAAATACAGGAAAGTTTCCAAACACACCCCATCTTTAAAATTTGATTTACTCTTTTCCTGCCTCTTATTGGTTGGTCCAGCCAACAGTGCTTCTCCCTATAATAATGTAATCAGCACTCCAGTATGTGCTTCTGAATATGAGTTCTGTCCTAGACAACTCCAGTAGAAACAGCAATTTTGGAAAGAGCTATTCACAGCCAGCAATTCCATTTCCAAGACAGATTATGTATGTACAAACACACACACACACACAGACACACACACACACACAGAGTCTTTGACACCATTCATCACTGAAATATTCTTCTAAAAGAAGTAGATTGATCTTCTTGGATAATCACATTCTGCTGTGAAGTAACAAGAATAAGTTGGAAGCATAAATATATCATTCAGCAAGGGAAATTGATACCTGTATAGAACTAGTTTTGCTGCTGTTGTTGCTGAAAAATCAGGAGCTCTTAGTTTGTTTGTTCCTGCTTAACCATGTAATTTGTTTCCTTTATCTTTCAAGAAAGGTAGTTTAGAATTAAGAACTTGTTTAGAAATGATGCTTAAGATTTATTCAACTAATTTTTAGTTGTGGTGGGATGATATAGGTTCAACATAGAGATCACAGTGTCTGAGTAAAATGCAGAAGGTATCAGAGTGAAAAGTTAATATTCCAGCAATAATCCTAACAAGCTATGTGGCAATGGCTAATTCAACTAAACTGTCTCAGCTGAAGGATAATATGCAGTAAGAGGAGTATTTTGAAAATCAGAGAAAATGTTGTACGTAAAGTGCTGAGCATGGTGTTGGCTCATGGTTTGTAGGCCCTTATGTGTAAGTTTCCTTCCCCCATTTCTTCCTCAAAATACTGTATTGCATGAAAGGAGATGTTATGCCAAGTTATAAATTCCTGGCATTGTATGCGGATTGCCTTGGAATAATTAGCATTTTCTCACATTTTAAAGTATAAATCTAAAGCTAATAAGGTCAGTTTTACCTTGCAAAAGAAAGATCTGAAAGTTTACCAGATTTGTTGCTGAGTTTAATTGACTAAGTTTGAAGTACTAGATTTTTCAAAATTCCTACAAAATTATACTGGTATAAAATTTATCAACTTTAAATTCTCTTCCCCTAAATGACAACTGAATTAGCAGCCATAATTTGAAAATTAGAAGAAAGCATGTTAGAGTTATATGTTACTTTCTTTTTTAGAGTGGAAATCCTAATTTCTTGCACATATGTATTCAATATACCATAGTCAAATTTCTAACAAGGGTTGATGTTTGAGAAGTTTTACATAGTCTTTCTTTTTAATGCTTCCTCTATGGCCTCCTATTCTCAATGAAGGAAGAGATCTCACATACCTTTCCTTTAATACAGTGCCACATATCATATTTTGACATGTAATATGTCATTTGGAATTCTAAAGCAATATTTTATAAGTTTTAAACACGTCTGCTTTTATATTCTTTAAAAAGAGGTTTATAGTATTTGAACTTCCAGTTTACAAAAGTAGCATAAATACAACATTAAAAAAAGTCAAAGCACTTACAATATTTTACATTCTGATATGCCCTACTTTGTACTTTTTCTTGAAATCTTTTCCCTTTGAGAATCACTACCCTAGAGCTTATAATTTTAATAAGACACCTTCAACATATTTAAAAATCTATATTTACTTTCTGAATGTTACAATATGCATAAGTCTCTGAGAAGATGTTTAAAGAGACAATTACTATGGTAATTAAGGAAAATTTTATTCATAATCTCTAAATCTAACTGTAAGTATATTTGTTGAATGGTGTGATATTCATATACAGACTTTTTTAGAAAGGACATTTCCTTTTATTTTGATTTTGAGGAACTCTGATTGATTCATCTAATTTTCAGGAAAGAACTTTTCTTCCATGTGTGCAAAAATACCACATTTAATGTAATTCCTTTTTTCAATATACACAAGACTATATGCATAATGTAGTAGCATACATGCCATTCTATGAGAATTTATTTTTTAAAGCAATTTGGCATTGGAATTCTGAGGCTCAGCTGGAAGATTACTGAGTATTATATTCTTTCTATTGTATATTTTTATTCATATTAAACATTAAGATAAGTCTGTACATTTTAATTTCCAATAATATTTTGCAACTGTTAAGCATATGGCATAGAAATTAAGCTGGTTTATTACTATACTTTAAAAGATTATTTTGTTTGTGATAGAATTATCAGTCAGGATAACCTTAATATTTCAACCCTAGTGATATGATGCAAGTTTGAAAAGAGAATGTAGAAATCTTCAATAACATCCAGGAAGCAAAATGTGATTGAGTCACATCACTACACTTTGTAATTGATAATTTCTATGATAAAAATGCAACTAAAATGAGAAAGAAATCATCTCGATGATCACATATTTTCTCCTGATAATTCCTGTTTTCTACAAGCAGTGGTCAGTTAGACCAAGTAAATAGAAAACAATGGTTTTCTCCTTCTGTTGCTTATCAGATTGCCCATATGCATATACATATATATGTATATGCATATCTAGGTTTCTACACCTCATGAAAGAGGGGGCCAGGAACATTTATTTTTTATTTTTTTTATTTTTTAAAAACTTTATAAAAATCATTAAAGATTCTAATGTTCATCAAGGACCAAAAATAGCATTAGTTAGGTCAATGCAAGGTATACCTGGATATTAGGTGGCCTCATGGAAGCATTTTTGAAAAGCATCTCCTTTCTGTATAAGTGAAAAATAATGTGGAAACAGAATCTGGATTATGGTTTTTCTTTTTACATCTACTCTTCTGTTCCTATTTGATTTAGTACTACTTTACTTCATTCTCCTACCTCTGTCCCTGTGACATACAGTGCTCCCATTTTGCCCGCTCTGCTGTTCCTCCCGTTGGTCAAACTCATTCTGGCTTCGAGGCTTTACACCGCTCTACTCCCACCTGCTGCGCCCTTCCTCAGATTTCACTTGATTCACTCCGTCATGTTGTTCAGTGTTCTATAAACATTACTGCTCAGAGAGGCCACCCTGGCCACCACCCCATTACACTGAGATTTTCTGTATCATATTTATAGCCCTATTGATATCTGAAATTCTTTTGTTTATTAATATTGATATGTTTTTGTGTGTTTCATCCTCACCTGTTCTCCGGTATAAGTTCCACTGAGGACAGATATTTTATGTATATCATTACATTCAGCTATATTATAAATTCCAAAATAATACTGTTGAAATAAATTAGTTGAACTTAGAAAAAAGTCTAGTTTTCATTCCATGATGTAGCCTCTGCCTAATCTGGCCCTTGCCTGGAACTCTCTTCCCATGAATTCCTAGTGTTTCCTTCTTTGGATTTCAGCCTCCGTGCCTCAGGACTGCCTTTCCTAAAGACCTTACTTAAGTAATTGTCTCTATTTTGCATCATAGGGATCTATTCATTTCCTTCTTAGCACACATTAATGATCTATATTGTTTTATTTATTCATTTGTCTACCTGTTTATATTTTTATTCATTTGTATGTTTATGTTATTATTTCTTTCCTCTTAAGATTGTAAGTTTCATTGTCTTTTGTTCATTGTTGTGACCTCAATTTTTAAGGAACTAAAATTTTTTTGAGAAGACAGATCAACAAAGAAATAATTAGAATTTGATGAACGTAGCACATAAGAAATATACACTGGTAGTGGTGGTATTATAGAGGAGAACATAATTAACTCTCCACAAGGAGGATCAGGGAACATATGAGGGAAGAGGTAATGTCCAAGAGGGGGAAACTAAGAATGCTTTCTCAGTTAGCTCCAATAACTGGATAGCTGATGGTGCAACTCAAGACCTCAAATTCAATCATGTAAAAGAAAGAATTTTTCTTTACTTCACTGGACTGAAGTGATGATGAAGGGGTTCTAGGGATTCTAGTAAATGTTTAGAATAGGTGGTAGAAGAAACGAGAGAAGATATTGGTTGTGTGTTCTTGGTTAAATAGAGAACTCCTCCTAGGTAGAGAGACAATAGTACTTAACAATTGTGTTCTCTAGTTTTAACTGCTAAATATAAATGTGACTGACCATATATTTATTTTTCTCAATTCACATTACAACACTATGCACTTTTTGCCCACTACTGATAGTTGGGGACATGGGCCTCTATACACAAATGCCACTGATGTCATTCCATGTAAATTCAAACTAGGGTTATTTGGCAAAATTCTACAAGTAAAGGTATAGCAGAACATACTTGATTTCCCAGGTTCTTATCATAATAAGGGAAGTGTTCACATTGTGGGCATAGCTAGACTGGATAACTCATGGCTAACTTTCCAGTAGAGATGGACCCTGCCCCTATCATCCTGTATGTACTTACAGGAAAAGAGGGACAGGGAACCTCTATATGACTACATAACAATGGTAGCTCTCCGGTATAACATGACCTTATTAGAAAACAAGAGCCTCCAAAATAACTCAGAGTTACAGAACCAGACTTACTATTATTAAACGGGAAAGTAATGAGCATCCAGACCAACTGGATTTGTTTCTTTTCAACTATAATGGGCCTATTTTGTGTATGTGTATATCCATTCCGATTATATATATCTTATTGGGTATTCCTATATTAATTATAGGTCTCATAACAATAACTAAAAAAGTGAACCTAAATACAGAATGGGCATTACAAAAAGGCTTTAACTGTAAAATAAATTTACACATAAAAAAAAGATGGTAGTAATTTCTTTATTTAACAGTTTTGAAAATGTTGCCTAAGACATTCACATACATGTGTGCAATTAGAAGGCTTTTTTTATGTATGTTAATAAATGTCTCAAATGAAGCTTTCTGTTTACTAAGTTATTTAAATCATCGATGTGGAATGAGATGAAATATGCAAATGGACATGTTTGCTATTTACTCCTAATTTTATAATTCTGAGTATTAAAGGTTATTCACACTCAAATGTCACTACAAGATCACCAAAGTGCATGTGATTATTGCTAGATATAGTAATGGGTATATTTTGTTTGTTTTATTTATATTCTCTAAAAGGCACTGTACCAGTTATGGTACAAGAATACACTAGTAAGTCAATGAAACAGAAATACATGGTTCAGAAGCAGTAAAGAGAATTTTATAAATTTTGTATATCATAAAATTGTTATTTCATATCAGGGGAACAAATTTGCACTATTTTATTTTTATTTGCCATTTTGTTAATTAAAAAAAGGAAAATTGGCCACTTCATATTCATATCCTAGATGAATGACAATCATTTTAGTTTATAGGTGATGTAACTTGAGCCCTTATTAAGTGAAAGGAATTGTTCTAATAATGTAATCTGCTCAACAACACTAAGACATAGGTACTATTGTTATCCCTATTTTGCTGGTAAAGAACTAGCGATAGGGAATAATTAACTAAACTAGTCAAGGTTAGAATTGTGAACAAGTGAACATTACCTCTTAGGAACTCAACATTTTTTTTAAGAAAAAAAATTTTTTTTTAAAGATTTTATTTATTTATTTGACAGAGAGAGAGAGAGAGACAGTGAGAGAGGGAGCACAAACAGGGGTGCGGGAGAGGGAGAAGCAGGCCTCCCACTGAGCAGGGAGCCCGATGTGGGGCTCGATCCCAGGACCCTGAGATCATGACCTGAGCGAAAGGCAGATGCTTAACCGACTGAGCCACCCAGGTGCCCCAAGAAAATTTTTATTTTGTGGGAGGAAGATGGGGGGACAGGTGTTGAGGGAGATGTACATATTCTTTTAAGCTGCATAAGCACTAGAAGTAATCTTACAACCAATTATGTAAAGATATTTATTGCAACATTATTTTTAGAGTGAAAAATTGAAGTGTTATGGAAGACTCTAGAGCTGTTAAGAAGAATGAGGATAATCCATGTATATCCATAATAGATATTTTTGGTAAATAAAAGCAAATTATAAAACAATACATAGTGTGATTCTATTTTGAAAAAAATTCATACAATATAGATGTACATAGAAATATAGTGAATATAACTATGTAATACATATACAGTATGTAAAAATGTGCTGAAATGTTATACACTAATAATTAAACATGAGAGATGAGAGCCTGAGGGAAATGATGGTTGTGATATTGTGATTTATAAGAAATATGTATTCGGTTATTCAGATGACCAAAATATATTTCTCATGTATATTTGGTCTGTGTCCACAGTTTCTGGCTCACAGGTCCCCAAACCCTTGGACTTTCTTAAGTGTTGAGAGCAATAAATGTATTTTTGGTACGTTAACGAGGTGACTTTGGGAAGCACTTAAAGATGGGGGCTGTAGCCAATTGTGCCTTGCAGGATTGGAACTTTCAGTCTCACACCCAGTCCTCTGGGGAGGGTAGAGGGGCTGGAGGTTGAATCAGTTGCCAGTGGCCAATGATTTAATCAATTTTGCCTATGTAATGAAGCCTCCATAAAAACCAAAATGACAGGGTTTGGAGAACTTCTGGCTTGGTGAACATATGGAAATTTAGGGAAAATGGCATGCTCTGAGAGAGCACAGAAGTTCTACAAACTTTCCAAATACCTTGCCCTATACATCTCTTCCATGTGGTTGATCCTGAGTTATA
The DNA here is from genome assembly GCF_004348235.1 of Phoca vitulina. NCBI lineage: Eukaryota > Metazoa > Chordata > Mammalia > Carnivora > Phocidae > Phoca > Phoca vitulina. The sequence continues at coordinate 9,692,441 of NW_022589709.1, forward strand.
CCCTGTTGTAATAAACCGGTAATCTAGTAAGTAAAATGTTTCTCTGAGTTGTCTGAGCCTCCTTAGCAAATTCATCTAATGTGAAGAGGAGGTCCTGGGAACCTCCATTTATAGCCAGTCAGTCAGAAGTACAAGTGACAACCTGGACTTCGGACTGGTGTCTGAAGTCCAAGGAGGAGGTCATGGGAACCTTTAATCTGTATTTGGTTTGTCAGAAGCATAGATAACAACCTAGGCTTGTGACTGACGTCTGAAGAGGTAGGCAGGGAGGTGCAGTCTTGTAGGACTAATTCCTTAACTGCAGAATTTGCTACTATCTCCAGGTACTTAGTGTCAGAATTAACTTGAATTCTCAGACCCCCTGATGGTATCTGAAACTTGTTTGTTGGTGTTGGGGGAACCTTCCTCCCCATGATGGAAATTGAGTCTCAGAACAACAAAAAGAATGGTAATGCCACTTTTTAATACTTAATCTTCCAGTTTTTATTTAATCATTTTTGCAGGGGTAATTATTCTTTTTAAATTTAAAAAAGTAAGTGCATTGTTTGGAGTATTTAGATACAAAAATTAGTATTGATTCCTAACCTTGCTTTTAAATTTGTAACTGAAATATATCTTGTTTAAGAAATTTGAAATACAATACACAAGATGTTGCACAGAACCAAATGAACCCATGATATTCATTGAGCAATTTCATAATATTCCCTTCTACCAGGACTTTGCATCAGTGGTAATATTGATAATTAATTTATTTCTGAAGTAAGTCATACCTTGTTTTTATCCTAACTCAAATAGGAAATAATAATCAATTAGGAAAGTATAAGCTTGTATTCAAATTCTATCACTATGTGATAGCAGATAAGTCATACTGAATCTTTCCATCTCCAAGACCAGTAATATAGTACAGCAACTTCTCATTTTAATCAGATTACATTTAAAAGAAGGTATCAGTTTTTATGGTATAAAAGTGCTTGTGGTGATTTGTAGAATCAAATTTACCAAACTATATGTAATTCTTAGTGCCTCTGCACATATTTGCATGTGACAATAGGCTTGAAACCCCATTGTGCTTTCATTGAATTTGGTATGTAGGAATCTCTTTAATATCAGATAGGCCAAACTGTAATCCTTCTTCTGACACTAAATTTCTCATGTTTCAGAGTCTCCTTTTTTTCATCAGCAAAATAGGGTTAGTAGTATTGCCTCATGAGGTTGTTGTAAGAATTAAACTGAGTTATAGGATACCTGGGTGGCTCAGTTGATTAAGTGTCTGCCTTGGGCTCAGGTCACGATCCCAAGGTCCTGGGATTGAGTCCTGTATGGGGCTCCCTGCTCAGTGGGGAGTCTGCTTTTCTCTCTCCCTCTACCCCTCCCCCCTGCTCCTTCTCTCTTTCTCTCTCTCTCAAATAAATAAATAAAATCTTAAAAAGAAACCTGAATTACATATCATGATATAATATAGACATCAATTAGTATAGATTCAATATATAGTAAATTTTAAATAAATATTAGTTCCCTGCCCTCTTGAAAAGAAACCAACCTAGGAAACTTGCACCAGTTTAACTGAGCTGAAATACATATACCTTATTTAATTTCTACCTTAACTCATATTCTAGAACTAGTAGCTTTTTATGATCAAAGATTATAAAAGATTACAAAAAATAACTCACCCAGGGGAACAGAAAATTGGTGTGCATCAATCTATAAGACCATATTGTAGGATTTTACTCAAAGAACTTCAGTTCAAATCCTGACTTGAGACTTAATAGTTCTGATGCTTAGTTTCATTTGCAAGCCATGTTTGACATAACCAACAGGAAGGTGGTACAATCTATTGGTTAAGATTATGGATACTGGAACTGAATTACTTGGGTTTAGTTCCTGGAATCTCCACTCTGTAGTTGTATGACCTTGAGCAAATTCCTTCTTAAACTCTCTACATGAATTTCCTTCTCTGTCAAACAAAGATAATAATTATAGATATTAATGTGAGGGTTAAATAAGATATTATGCCGAAAGTACTCAGAACAATGTGTGTATACCAAATGCTATGTAAGTATTTGCCCTTGTAATTATTTTTTTTTTTTTTGTAATTTTCAGACTCTTTTGAGGGTTAAAGTGAATACACAATATTCATAATAATATATTTGTGATGCAAAGTTTAATTTAGGGTCATTAATTTTGGGTGCCATTCTTATCATATATCCCTGCTTATAAACATTACACAAATTCTGGTGGAGCCCATAAAATTAGGGGTTTTGTGCAATGAGAAAAAAATAATGTTTTCTTAAATATTCACAATGAAACAAATTATTGCCTTGAACTATTGAAATCATACCTATTTCAAGTAAGTTATTAGGAATATCTTGAACAGAAAATATCCCCAGGAGTTCTGTGACAATAGAATGAAAAATTATAAATATAAGAACTATTGTTAGCTAGGTTATATTGTTTTTAAAAAATGGAAAGTGTAGGGGCGCCTGGGTGGCTCAGTCGGTTAAGCAGCTGCCTTTGGCTCAGGTCATGATCCCAGGGCTCTGGGATCCAGCCCCGTGTTGGGCTCCCTGGTCCGTGGAAAGCCTGCTTCTCCCTCTCCCTCTGCCTGCCACTCTGCCTATCTGTGCTCTCTCTCTATGTCTCTGTCAAATAAATAAAATCTTAAAAAAAATTAAAAAAATAAAAAATAAAAATTGGAAGGTGTAGATTTCCTTTTTAAATAATGTATAAAGTTTGAAGCCTATTTCAAGGAGAGAAATAAAAGTTATTTTTTCAATAACATAGTTTCATTGATATATAAAGTTAGCACATAATTTCTATTCCCTTTATACTTTATATAGAATAGGAGAAATACTAATTTTCAGAATTTTAATAATTAGTAAATTATCATACTCAGATGAAGTGTGAACAATTAGACAAAGATATATGTGCATAAATAGAAACTTCAGTTTTTCATCATTCTTCTAAATTACAGAAAGATGTCATTTAATCTTTATTAAAATTTAAACTTTTAGGGCAAAAAGAAAACAATATAATCATAACTGTGACCTTTCTGACATAGAGATATTCTAATTTGCAATTCATATAACCAGCATAATTTTTACTTGTCTTTTTATAAACTTACTTAAATGTGAGTTTTCATGCCTGGCATGGTCTTAATTGTAACTGATATTAGACAAATAAATCAACTAAAGATGATGATGAACCAAATTATTAGATATCAGAGGGTTATGCATTAATCATGTTTTTGACACTGACTTCTGATGTAGTGCTCTAAAACTATATTCTTAAATCTCACATTTTTCCCCAGTGGAGTTGTATATGTGGATAATAACACTTCATTGCTCATATTTATCTGAACACTTAGAGAAATATTCTGATTCCAAATCCTTAGTTCTTACTGTTATTCCATGCTACAGTCTTTCAATAATTGTGGTAGGTTCATTTTTTCTAGGACTTCTTATGACCTCTAGATGAAAGAGGTATGGAAATACATGTCTAGTAGATGCAATAAATAGTATTTCTGCAGAATTAAAGAAAATGTCATTATTCTTCTCCTTGATGTAAACAAAAACAATGAAACTATATATTTTTACTAACCTCACAAGTCTTAATTTTTTATGCAATGTGATTGCATCTTATTTTATACTACTAATCATCCACAGGCCCTTGATTTTTCCTGACTATATATATGATGACAATAGGACAATACAAATTATTACTTGACATTAATGACCATTTTACCAGCTTTGTAGTTTTCCAGGCTCACTTATCATAATGTTTTTTTATCTTAGCATACTGAGACAGAACTATAACTCATATACAATATTCTATCCTCCCCAGCATTTCTCAAAAATCATTTCCTCAAACCGTAAAACTGTAAAGCCCTCCTTTTTCACAGAAGATCAGAAATAGTTTATATAGTCAGATATGGAAATATACTGGACCACCCATTGGGAAATGTTTCATTACATGTTTTATTTCACTTAATAATGACCTTTTTTTGAAAAAAAAATGTACTTATCATTTTTGCTATATTCCATCCTGATATGCTTTCCAATTTTTCACCTTATTTATCAGTTTTATCTCCCAAATCACTTATTAGTTATAGCCATTCGTTGACTTAGCAAATCTTTATCGATGACTGTTTGTTAAGTGCTGTTTTCAGCACTAAAGATATACCAGTAAAAGCCTCTATCCTATAGATTTACCTTTCTACAGGGTTGAGAAAACAATAAGCAAACAAAAATTAATAATTAAATATACAATATGTTTCTTGATAGTTATTGTAAAGAAAGTTGTTTGTTTTTTTTTAAAGATTTTATTTATTTATTTGCCAGAGAGAGAGAACAAGCACGGGGAGTGGCAGGCTGAGGGAGAAGGAGGCTCCCTGCTGAGCAAGGAGCCCCATGTGGGATGTGATCCCAGGACCATGGGATCACGACCTGAACCGAAGACAGATGTTTAATCGACTGAGCCACCCAGGTGTCCCAAGAAACAGTTTTAAAGTGGACTCAAACGCATGGCAATTTCAATTTTAAATAGTATGGTAAACAGGAAGGAGGTGAGAGAGGTAGAGTGAGTAATGTAGGTATCTGAAAGATGAGTTTCTCAAACAGAGGGAACAGAAAGTATAGATGCCTGGAGCTAGGTGTATGCCTGGTCCATTCAGAGAATACCAAAAAGGCCAGAAAGCTAGAAATGAATGGGTGAAGAAAAATAGAAGGCAAGGTCAAATATATAACAGGGATCTTTAAGGATTTTATAGGTCAATGTAAGGACATAGGTTTTTACTCTAGGTGACTTGAAAAGCCAATAGAGGGTTTTGAGCAGAAGAGCAAGATCTGATTTATATTTTATCAGAATTATTTTGACTGCTGCATTGGGACTAGATTGAAGAGGGCAGGGGGTCAATGAGCAAAAAAACAGGAAGGCCACTTCACATGCTTCTACACTAATTAAGGTAAGAGAGGATGATGACTTGGACAAGATTATAGCAGAGGAGGTCATGGGGCAGGGTCAATTCTGCATATTTTCTGAGGATATATTTAGCAAGCCTTCCTCAAAGAATTAAGAATTACTTGAAGGTTTGAGGCCTTAAATAATTGGAAAGATAGAATTGTAATTTTCTACGTTGTAGAGCACATTTTGGTGAGGGAGATAAGAGCCTCTGTTTTTAACTTGTGAACTTTGACAGGATAACACTGAGTAGCACTGAGTAACATGGAGCTGAATATAAACTCTGGAGCGCAACATAGGTATCCAGACCAAGAATATTCAGTATAGCAATGATATTGAAAGTAATGGGATTGCATGCGATCTGTAGGGGTGTTCAAATAAAGAGAAGAGATTTAAGGGCAAAATCTTAGTCTTGGGCTATTCCAGTATTCAAGGGTCCAAATATAAAGAGGAATTCACAAAGCAGACCGAGAAAGAAAAGCCAATAAGACAAGAGGAGATCCATGAGATTAGTAGATGAGTGAAAGTATTTCACAGAGGAGGAAGTAATGAAACTTCTGATATTGTATTTTTCAATATTGTCCTTTTATTGTCAATAATTTTTATAATTCTCACCATTTTTATTTATAGCATTTTACAATCATACTTTATTTATTGAATAATTTAACTAAATATAATTGAGGGCCTGTCATGCGTGACATATTAACATCCACCCATTATAGATATTATGCTAAGAATGAAACATTTAGAGATCTCAAACAGATCCAAACAGACATTTTTCCTTTATAATGCATTAAAGTAAGTGCTGTAAGATTCAGAACCTGAATTCTTCATAGAAGAGGAGGATGAAAGAAAGTATAAGAAAAATGCACCAAAAAATGAGATGGTGCTTTTCAGTCTTAAATATTTTGAATTTTTCAAGGAAGTAAGAAAGATTGGCAAGATTCCAGGTAGAGCAAAGAGCAATACGATAGATTTTGGAAGCATGAGATAACATAGCACACTTGGGGAATAGTAGGTATACCTTAATAATGCCAGGGTTCAGGGACATAGCAAGATAGGACAGAAATTGAACTAAGAACGTGAGCAAGACTCATAAAAATGGACTTTGCATGCATGCTAAAGTGTTTTTGAAAGTCTCTGTAAGTGATGAGAGTCATTAAAGAATTTCATGTTATACAAAAGAAGTGTGTGATTAAGGAAAATTATATTGGTAGCATTTTGGGGTTAAACTGGCAATAAGTAAGATGGGTTACTAAATTATTGTAGTAGCTCAGACAAGAATTTCTGGGAGGCTAAATCCAAGGAGAAGAAATAGGCATCTGGAGAGAGGGATGAGTATATATTATATATTATATGAAGCAGAATGAGCATGATTTAGTGACTTAATAGAAAGGGTATAAGATAAATCTACAAGATTATTAGGTCTTTGTTAGTAAGAACTAAAATAAAGAAGGAAAATCTTGTGTGTGCACATGTATTTGTTTTATAAACAGAGCTCCAGAGAAAGATTAAATATTTTTAAAAAATCTGACTTTGGGTCTATAGGGCATGCAAAAAATAAAAATAAAACAAAATATAAGTTTAGGATTTAAATGAAAAATTCTCACTGAAGATATAGAATGTGACACCATTCTATGAGTGAAATTTGAAACTGAGAGAGCATAGATCACTCAAAGGAGCATTTAAAGAGACTATGGACTCTGAGAAACAAACTGAGGGTTTTAGAGGGGAGGGGGGTAGGGGGATGGGTTAGCCTGGTGATGGGTATTAAGGAGGGCACATATTGAATGGAGCACTGGGTGTTATATGCAAACAATGAATCATAGAACAAAAACTAATGATGTCAATGTATGGTGACTAACATAACATAATAAAATAAAATTTAAAAAAATAAAAAATAAAAAGACACTTATGTAGCTGGAAAAAAAAATGACATAAGAAAAAAGTCAATGATAAAACACAGGGTGAGACACTGAAGAGTGGTAGAATAGAAAACCTGAAATACTCCTGAGAAATAATAGTATAGGAGGAAGAAGAACAGGGAGAGAGTTGTATAACAGGACCAGGGGAGGGTTTAATTTTTAACCAAAATTAAAGAATAGTCATTAGATTCAAATATTCCTAAGAAATCTAGGAGCAAAGAGGTGAAGAATGTGAAAAAATGACCACAAAGTTTTGAAATTAGGGAAGTCCTTTTTAGTTGAGAAATTGGTGATATAATTGCTTCTCATTATTGATACAATTGGTTAATAAATATTAAACACGTTCTTATATAGTTGCTGAGAACTTCAAGGCAGTTACATGTGATTTATGAGACTATTTCAAACCTGACAAAGTTTGAAAAGTCTTAGTCCCCACAGTTGCTGGCATTTAGACTGCCAAAACTCTGGAAAGTTTTGTTACATTGGGATATCACTCAAAGGCATGTTTATAGTTTTTTTTTTTAATGAAGTTGTTACCTCAAGTAAATTCTGCATCATACATTGTGTTAAATTGGCAGTGTGAATAATTCTTTTCTTGTTAACTAGAGTTAATCTGATGTAAAGTTAAAGTGTTCATAATTGTTATTTCACAATTTATATTTTTTCTTAAAATAATACATGCTTCAGTGTAAAGAAGGCACACCTAAAACAACCTGAAACATTATGAAGTTATGTAAGGTACAAGTTAATCATCTTCTACAAACTATCTTATATTTCATCCTCTGCACCCCACTCACTGGCTAAGAGTAAGTATGAATGGTCATTTGCTCCTGCACATCTTTAAGGACATATCTATTATCACTACCCAATAGAATTTTCTGAGGTGATAGAAATAATTCTAATCTGATTGTCCAATACAGGAGACAATAGCTACATATACCTCTTGAGCACTTGAAGTGTGACTCGTATGACATTTTAAATTTTATTTAATTTTAATTAATTTGAGTTTGAATGACTGCATATAGGTGATAAGTGATGTGGGAAACAATGGCAGAAGAAAAATTATTAAATTTCCTTACTACCTACAACCCATTGACAAGTCCTTAAAACACGCAGAGTGACATTCCTCCAGGAACTCAGCTGCCTTGATGTTAATACTTTGCTAAGGGCAAAAGGCAATCTTAGCCTGACCTGCTCCCCACTCCCACTGGGTTCCTGTAAGTCTACTTTAACATATAAAGATTCTTTTGGAAACTTCCTTTATCTCTACCCCCCAAGATACATCTTGGCAATCATCCCCCAAGCATATGGCACACCTATACACATCTGAAGGTTCTCATGACTAAGGTTTTATTAAATGGTAATAAATAACATTTTCCCAACAATAGCCAGCTCCCTCAAGGTCCTGGAAACCTTGCTTCCAAATTCCTTAGAGACTTACGCTATTCCTAACCCCCTCCCAGCTTGAAAGTATATAATGGGCCACCCCTCATGACCCCATTGCAACTCTTTCTGCCCACAGGTCCTGTCCCAATACTTTAATAAAATCATCTTTTTGCACCAAGGACATCTCAAGAATCCTTTCTTGGCCATCAGCTTCGAACCCTAACATTCTTTCCTACATCAGTAAGTAGGTACCAATGTTTAATTTATTAACACTTCGAGTTCTTGTTATTTTTCAGGCACTATTCTAAGATACATAGGTGTGTTAATCCGTTTAATTCTCACAACAAATACGTTAGATGAGTACTGTTATTCTCTCCATTTTAGAGATAAGGGAATGGATATAAGAAGTTAAATGAGTGATTTAAAAACAGCACTGATGATAAATTCTGTGGTGTATATTCAACACTTGCTAGTACCAGTCACTAGGCTAAATGATTGGTACTAACCCACTGGTCTAGCACTGGTGCTAATGTTTCATACTGGTTCTAGTCAGTAGTCACACCTGCCCAGTAGGGTGTTACTACCCTCAGTTTTCAGGTTAAAAAATAGGCTTGGAAGAGGTTCAGTAACTCGTTGAAAGTCATAGTAACTTGTAGGTCCCAGACAGAATAGCCTGTGTGACCTCCAAACTTGCTTTCTTCACTTGCGGAATATTAATGTTTTCCTGACAAGAAGCAAAAGGAGAGTCAGTTTTCTGGCTGGGTCATGATAATCATGAAAACATTTTCTTGGACTACCTTTCATCATTTTCCTATTCCCAACAATGACAAAAAGCACCTTGGCTTTCAGAAAACTTCCCTCTGCTCTCCTTTCCCCTTCCTTCCAAAGGGAGAAAAATTCTGTCTTTTAATAAGTTCCATAAATAGCCTTACTATTTTAAAGAGTGTCTCCATTTACACAAGAAGAGAATAGTAGAAAAGTGAAAGAAAAGCTATTTGAATTTGTTAAGTGACTGATGAGAGCTCACTTAGGGTCCTTGTATCTTTTAGAGCAGCTTTGCCTCACCTGCTTCTCCTTTGTTTATCACCACACCTGCCTTCAGCTGACAGAGGAGATTAGTTCTACTTTAGAAGAAACGTTTCCACTTTGCACTGAGAAGGGAAATGTTTCATAATCCACGTAGGAAATTTGGCCATATTACTCCACTGACATTCTCAGTCTTCCTGACTAAATATCGCTCTTATCATAACTTTTGGCAGAGCTGTGAGTTACAGACTTGGTATTTTAATGTGTAGTTTTCTTCAATAGCTTAATAGATGACATTTTATAAACTAAAAAAAAAAAAAATTTCCTTCACACTCTAATCTTGAATCACTAAAAATCTATAATCATTCCAATTAAAATCTGAATGTATTGCCTTAAAAATGCAATATGTTGTGATTTGTTGTCATATTTCTAAAATTCACTGAGTTCAAGTCATAATTTATTAGAGCTGAACTCATTTCTTATCTTAGTTATCTTTTTTTATATTTGATTGATTGAGCATATTGTTATTTAGGCTCTGACTGAGCATGGAGGAATATTGTGCATGAGACATTAATCAGGAAATTATGCATTGATTTCACAACTGGACTTTACTTTGTAATATTGTATTAGCTCTTAACATGCAAATTATTTTAGGTAATTACCTCATTTTTCAGTAGCCATTTGATGGATAGAAGTTTCATGCAGATTCTTTTGTGTAATTTAAAATCTTGGGGCGATTTGTTTCTTTCCCTATTCATGAACAGTCCAGTTTCAATTGTTATACATCAGACTCATGAGGCCAGTTGTAGAAAACCCTAGTTGTAGAGCTCATTCTCCCAGTTTCTTTCAACCCTAACTTAAGCTAGCAATTTGAGCAAGTGTTACCAAAAAAACATCTGTCTATATCTAAAACTGTGCCCGGGATTTGTATTTTTGTATCATTCAAGTAAAAGCTGAGATAACATTTTAGCCCATAGATAGATCACAATACATAAGTAAGAGTAAGATTCTTTGTCTTTCTAGCCAGTTCAATTAGCCAAGTTAGTTATTTTCTTTTAAAAAATATATAGTCTTCAAGTAACTGAATGTTCCACATTACAAATGCATGTCTCTTTTCTCCAGTTTTAATATTAAGTAGTTTAGCTAATATTCAAAACAATATAGCTTTAATTAATATTGTAATACAGCAAAAATATGTAGGTAGACTATTTTTTATGCATGTCATAATTGTAGTTGTCAAACACATATAATGTATTAGCAGACCTCTCATCCAGAGTTTTATTACATATATTTATATATGTGAACTGCCCAAGATAGTCAGACCATTCTTTCCCCATATTTTTAAATCTAGAATGTCACATAATCATGACTGTTTGTTGTGATCTTGTCTATTCAGAAACTTGCTGCTGTAAAATAGCTTCTCCATAAATGTCAAGTAATGTAAAATTGAGTGCCTATATTTAAATAGATTTTAACAGATAATAAAACTCTTGAGATTAAAACGGTTTCATTTAGGGAGGCAGACAGTTCTTTCCACAGTGTGCAATTTATGTGTCATGTTATGTAAAATACAATTTTAAAAATACTTTTTAAAAAGCACAAATGAAAAGTATCTATTGAATAAAAAAAAAAGAAGGTAGTGTTCTCATTGCAGGTCTAGTTGAAAATGTGAAATATAATGACAAGGTATAAACTTCTATTTTCTAAACATTGCTTTGACTAGATCTGCTTCCTGCTAATTCCTTTGGGGGTTATTCCAGAGATTCAAGCTATCAAAACAGAATTTTTACTCACAACCTAACCTTTCTTTATTTAAGACAAAACAAAGGAATTAGAGAATTTTGACACACTCTTATATGAAGCATAAGAGAAAATTGCTTTTCCATTTACAAGTATGCATTTGGCACTTTATCTCTGAACACCCAGATATATCACAGCTTACAATTGGTTCGCCAGCACAAAAGATGTATCTTGTCTCTTGAGAGAATAGCTACTGACAGCCTTTCACTCACTAAATATTAAAATGGACATGTAAAATTAGATGTCTGATAAATAGTATTTTTTTAGGAAGATGAATTTTTGGGCTAATGTTCCGCAGTCTCTAGAATGGGTTGATGGTAGGAAAACGAAAGGTAGAAATCCCCATTAGGTGCCAAAATAGTTTGTACATGAAGGAAAAGAGATCTCACATGGAAAGGGGTGACAGATGGATTCCAAATGAGGGGCCAGATATGAGAGATGACAATACTCCCAAATCAAAGACAACCAAGAGTACATCTGAGTCAAAGTTGGGTTTATTGAATTGTTGCAAAGAGGGAGATTGCACACACTGGGCTTGGGACATCTGTTAAGAGGGTGTTAGGAGGGTTTTATGTTAGGATTTGATCTTGTATTAGGTGATTTGGGGAAGGGTTCAAGGAGATGGAGATAATTTTGACTGAGTATCCTAGTAATTCTTATTTTAAAAGCAGGATATGTGGAACAATTCTAAAGGTGAAATTGGTAAAGAAGCAGCAATCACTAATGGTATGGGTAAGGAGATATTAGGTCTTTTTTGTTATTTAAACACTGTTTTAGTTTTTGTCTGACATGATTATGGATTATGGAGTTTTTTATTTTGTTTTTCTTGATTCATTATGGTCACAGAGTGCCTGGTCTGATCTTCAGTAGGAGAACACCCAGCCTAGTTGACAGTGCTATAATACCTCTGAGCTGTTAGTTTTTTTTTTTCCTCTCTCTTTCTCAAACACAATACAAAGAGACAGTTGATGTTAGCAAAGGTCTATTTGTATATAGGGGTGTTCATATTCAGAGAAAACAGGAGTCAACATTTTAAAAATATGAACTGTGGGCTAAATTTTTATATTTGTTATGTACTTGTAAGAGATTGTAGTATTTGTCTCCATTTACCAGATGCAGCAACTAGTGGTGGGAGTCAATTAGGTAATTTGCTTGCAGGGACACAGATTATAAAAGGAAAGACTGGATTTCAAACTATGATCACTCAGATGCTAAAATATATTATTTTTCTGCTTCAACAATATAAAGAGCCTATATTTCAAGTTAGAATTGGAAGCAACTTACGGTGTCATGGGCAGAATTTGGCAGTCCAATATGGAACTTGATTTGGAAGAAGAAGAGGCTGAGTTTCTTTTTAAACATGTTAAGTTTGAAGCCATGATAGAGCATCATTTACCCATTTATTCATTTATTAAATTTGTTTTAACATTGTTATATTAATAGACATTTGAGTTATTTACAAATTTGGGCTTTCACACATTTTTGTATGTATTTTTTGATATACTATCTATTCAGTAGGAGTGGAATTGCTGAATCCAATGATGTATCTTCGAACTTAGTAATTGATACCCACCTGTTTTCCAAAGTAGGTTGTACCAGTTTATACTCCCTCTACCAGTATATGAAAGATTCCTTTGCTTCAGATACTTGACATCATTGACTTTTAAATTTTGATCTTTCTGGGGAATTATGTTAAGAAAAATGAGGGTTTTAGTAATAGTAGTGTTTTTTTACTTTGCATGGCTCTGATTGTTAACACAGTTACCCTTTTGAATGTTTATTGGCCATTTGGATATTGTCTTTTGTTAATTATCTTGGCAATTTGTGGGTGGGGATGGCTTCATTTTCTTATGATGTGTAGGATTTATTTGTATATTCTGGATATGAGCCTGCTGGGGGTAATATGTGTTGCAAATATATTTTCCCACAGTGTAGCTTATTTTTCACATTTTTAATGACATCTTTTGATGAATGGAAATTCTTTATTTTAATATAGTCCATTTTATCACTCTTGGATTAGTGCTATTTGGGTCCTGTTTAAGAAGTTTTAGTACTTTGAGATCATGAAAATATTTTCCTAAATTATCATCTAGAAAAACATTATTATTATTATTACTATTATTATTTGCATTTCAGTATTTAATTAATCGAGAATGGATTGTTGTACACAGTAGGGGATAAGTGTTGGGTTTTTTTTTCCCTTCTTCCTTTGTGATATCCAGTTGTCCCTCACTATTACTTGAAAACATCATTATTATTCACTACTCTGCTGTGTTATTTTGGCAAAAACCATGGATCTATATATGTGTGGGTCTCTTTCAGGGTTCTTTGTTCTGTACCTTTGGTGTATTATTGGGTTATTTTTCTAGGTTTAGACTGCTAGGAATAAAGTTGTTAGGAAATTTCTTGTTCCAGTATTTGAGGATTTATGTTTTCTTTTCTCTTACTTAGGTAAATACCTTCCTTATTTTCTCTCAGCAATGGTTTCTAGTTTTCATTGGACAGATTTTGCACATATTTTGTTGTTATCCCTAATATTTCATTTTTTGGTACTATTGTAATGGTAAATTTTAATAATAATTTTCATTTATTTATAATTATTATATAATAACACATTTTTGTTTATTATTTTCTTTTATGAAGTTACAAATTTATGTTCATTAAAATTCACCACATTTATCATATAGTTTTATGAATTTAACGAAGGCATTACAGTTGTGTAATCACCACCAAAATCATATAAAACAGTCCCATCAGTCCAAACATTCTCTTGTGCCCTTTCGTAATGAAAGCATTCCTCTAACCCTAGCCCCTGGAAACCACTCATTAGTTTTCTGACCCTATAACTTTGCCTTTTTTTCAGAATGTCATGTATATGGAATCTTATAGTGTGCAGCCTTTTGAGTCTTTGCTGCTTTCATTTAGCATAATGCATTTGAGATTCATCCATGTTATTTCATGTATCAGTGATGCATTCCTTATTATTGCTGGCTAGTATTACATTATATATAGATCCATTCACGTGTTGAGAAACATTTGGGTTGTTTTTTAGTATAATGGCTATAAACATTAGCTTGGGTAAATTCCTAGTGGTGGAACTGAGGAATGAATGGTAAACATGGAACGTATGTTATAAGAGAACACCAAACTTTTCCGAAGTGCCTGTACCATTTTGTATTTTCACAAGCAGTGTATTAGAGTTCTAGTTCCTCCATATCTTCACTGTGGCAAAATCTGCACATGTGCACGTTCACATGTGTATGTGTTTCATTTTTATCTCAGTTTTAGCCATTTCAATATGTAGTGATTTCTCATTGCAGTTTTAATTGATATTTACCATAATACTCATAATGTTGAACTTCACATTTTGTGCTTATTTTCCATCCAAACATATTCTTTAGGAAGTGTCTGTTCAAAATTTTGTTGACTTATTAAATTTAGTTCTTTGTTGTATTTTTTTAATATTGAGTTTTGACAGTTCTTGATATATTTTGGACACGAGACCTTTCTCATATATATACTTGTAAGTATTGTCTCCTAAACTGCATTTGTCTTTTTACTCTATATAATCTCTTTCAAAGAGCACAGATTCATAATTTTAAGCCCCAATTATATTTTTTCATTTATGGATAGTACTTTTAGAGTAGTGTCAAAGAAATCTTTGTCTAACTCATGGTCACAAAGATTATCTCATGTATTGCCTTCTAGAAATTTTATAATTTTGAATTTTATATTAAGGTCCGTGGTTCATTTTGAGGTAATCTTTGCACTTGATATGAGGCATGTATTGATGTACTTTTTGTCATATTTCCAATTTTTTAAAAGGTTCTTTTCTCCATTGTTGTGGCTTGGCACTTTTATTGAAAAATCAATCATTTATGTGGGAGTATATTTTTGGTCAGTTTGATTAGAGGCATATCCATTTAATTGATATTTTCGAAATATCTTTTGAAATCAAAGAAAATTAAATAAATGGATAGATATTTCATGTATATGAATAGGAAGACTCAATATTATCAAGATGTTGGTTTTTCTTGATCTACAGATTCAGTGCAATCCCAATCAAGATCCCAAGCAAGTTATTTTATGGATATTGATTTTAAAGTTTATATGGAGAGGCAAAATAGCCAAGAAAATGTTGAAGGAGAACAACAAAGTTGGAGGACTGACAGTACCCAACCTTAAGACTTACTATAATGCCACAGGAATCAAGACAGTATGATATTGGCAAAAGAATAGATAAATTGTTCAGTGGAAGAGAATAGAGAACCCAGAAATAGACCCACATAAATGTAGTCAACTGATCTTTGACAGAGGAGCAAAGGAAACAATGGAGCAAAGATCCTTTTTTCAACAAATGGTGCTGGAACAACTGAATATCCACATTAAGAAAAAAAAGAATCTAGACACAGGCTTTACATTCTTTGTAAAAATTAACTTAAAATGGATCATAGACCTAAA